>NC_056749.1:841734859-841912359 GCF_019279795.1 Protopterus annectens | reverse complement strand
CAGTATGCGTCTCTTCCACCAAATAGCAGAACACCCTGAGGTACTGAGTGCAATAGACTGCATGCACATACTCATCAAAGCACCACCCAGTGAGAAGGGTAGGGTTTACATCAACTGCAAGGGCTTTCCCTCCATCAACTGCCAGGTCGTGTGCAATGCCCAGGGCATAATACTGAACGTGTGTGCTGGCTGCCCTGGAAGTTATCACGATTCCCACATCTGGCATCTGATGCAGTTGTACCAGAAATTTGCCAATGGGGACATCCCACATGGTCACCTAGTGGTGGATGCTGGATATGCACTGGAGCCATGGCTGATGACACCCATCAGAAATGCACACACACCCGAACAAGAACTCCATAATGAGGCACACGCACAAACAAGAATCATAATAGAGAGTGTGTTTGAGATGCTCAAGTCATGGTTCCGGTGCATGGACACATTCAGTGGAACCTTGCAGTACTCACCAACTACATGTACCCAAATCATCCTTGTATGTGCCATGCTACACAATATGACCCTGCGGAAACAGCTGCAGCAGGAGCAGCAAGTCGAAGGGCCATATAGCCCCCCGCCAATGCCAAGGCCTGCACAGGCACAGCATGACTTGGAGGAAGAACAACCTGAGCCTGTCCCAGTAGGCAGAAGGAGGCATGCCCAGTATGCCCTGGACCTGGCAAAGAGGCAATGCATAGCACATACACTGACATGGGAGGAACCCAGGGAATAGCACCTCTCTATGACACTCACATACAGTAAAAGGGATGTCAAACATTACACTACCTGTGCCTAACCATGCGTAGGCATTGTACTACATGCATCCGACATAGGCAGCCCTGCAGAACCACCCGCAATACTGGGACACCTACAGGATAAGTGACTCACACATGCCAGCCAGGAGGGGGGTCACATACCCAACAACAGTCACAGCCAGCAGAACATGTGTAGACAAACACAAACAAATGCTGTACTATGGCCTCTGAATGAGGGGTATGGCTGACCCCCACCCAGGCCTACATGGACAGACCACAGCAGGCCAGGTAGTGGGATGTCAGTTGTGACAGCTAGGAAGTCTGAAACCAATGTGTATGCAATCAAAAGATAGAAACGGAAGTACACCAGTATGGCATAGCCAGCATGATGGGTAAGACCACTGACAGAATCAGACTACAGGACATACCAGTACAGTCCTAGCAAATGTATACAGCTGTCAGGTGCACCCCCACCTCACATAGAAATACAGTAACAGTCAGGTGCGCCCCCCACACCTGTGTAGAAACATAGAAATAGTCAGGTGTACCCCCCGCTATGCAGACATGTTGCAACAGTCAATGCCAAATGATCGGTGGATACCCTGCCACAGCATGCTACCTGTTGGTGTACAACACAAAGGTCAGCTGTGCAGTACAAACTACCGGACATGCTCCACACATGCATAACAGATGGCCGTACTAGGCATGCTCACACACTTACAGTAATGAAGGCAATGTCATTCATCAACATACTGATAGGTCATACTGGGCATGCTCACACAAACACATGAAGGCCATGTATGCAAACACCAGTGGACCAGACATATCTAGCAGTTGCAATAGTTACTGCAGACACATGTCAGTATGCACCACTCATGCCTTGCACACACAGTGGATAGGAATACAGACATATATGTAAGGACTACACACCATAACACACCAAAGGTAGATGGATATAGATGTGTGGAAGAGGGTGACCATGACAAGGAGCCATCCAAGCCTGATCCACTGACCACACAGCCAAAGGGCCCCAAACACATCAGTTGCAGATGTCACACACTGTAGTTACTAGCGACCAGTACCTGTCAGCACCACAGACTATGTGGTCCACATACCAGCTGTGCAACATGGCTGTACAAGGACATAGTCAGCTACATGCCCTAGACATGCACCGGTGAAATATGACCCTGTGTGTGACTGCCTGTGGTGAGTCACCCCTACATGAATGGTGTATGGGTCATGCACACATTGGCCACCCTATAGCGGTATCCTGACAAGCCTGCTGAGGTTATCCAATGTGTAATACACCTTTGGGAGACTTATAGGCCAGTAATCTCTGTGGCGTGTCCCATAAATGCATACTGCTGTAGTGTAATAGACTACTTAGGTAAGAGTGCTAACCCCAGCCATGGCGCCTGTGTGTGGGAGTGTGTATCATTGTCCGTGCGTGTGTCAATCTCTCACTGACTGTGTAGAAAATGATGCTTTTAGGTTACTCACACCCCTTACATTTCACATACCCAACTTTGGCAAAGCTGCTGATGTCATGCAACTTGAAATACACCTCTGGGATGATCGTAGCTGAGTAATCTCTGTAGCACGTCCCGTAACATCATATGGCCATAGTGTGATTAAGGAGGTAGTTGAGAGTACTAGCCCCGACCTGCCAACTGTGTGTGTAAGCGTGCATATCTGACTGTGTTGAGAGCAATGTGTTTAAGTAACACACACCCTGTACATTTCACATACCCAACTTTGACAAGGCTGCTGATGTTACCCACCTGGGAGAGCTGTAGCCCAGCAATCTCCGTAGTGCATGCTGTAACTGTGTACTGCTGTAGTGTGAATTAGATGCATGGATGGGTTCCATCCCCACACATGGCAGTTGTGGATGTATTGTGTGTGTCACTGTCTATGTAGGGAGCAATGCGTTTTAAGCTAGTCTCTCGCAGTCATTTCAAAGCCCTACTTTGGCAAGCCTGCTGACGTCAGTCAGTATCAAATACACTTATGGGCAAAGACTACCCCAGTAATATCAGTGATGCTTACTATAACTGCATAGTGCTGTAGTGGTATACACTAGTTAGGTAGGGATTCTACTCCCAAACATGACAGGTGAGTTTGAGTGTAGTGTGTGTGTGTTTGTAACCCATATCCTGTGTACAGGTGGTTGTGACTGTGTGGCCAATGTAGAGCGGGTTATGCATTTTCCTATATGGTGGCCATACTATATATCACAATGTCCACTGTACAGGGATAACACATGTGATATGGCTGAGAGGCTGGAATGCAGAGCCATACCTAGACATGTAACATCAAGGCCAGGCAATCACAGTTAGCAACCCCATTATTACTCAGAGCACACTTTCACCACATGTGTCATACACACACATGCCTAGGTAACAGCCAGTATATGAGTAGTACACTGCACATTGGCCACCGATAGTAACTATGGAGTGACAGCGGTGGGCCACAGAGGGCATGGCACCCAGTCCATCAGACATGGCAAGCAATGCACAGCAATGCCCACACACAGTAGTCACCCAGGTGACCAGATGGGGGATACAATACCCACCTGTGTAGGCAAATGCAGGCACTACATCCCTGGGCCACAATGCAGACCATTGTCATGTGGCCTGATGCCAAGGTGCACCCATCACCTAGCCATGGACAGCCATCTGGTGCAGTCAATCACCACACACCTGTGCAGACATGCACGCATGCATGTCAGTAGTGGCACCCTGTGTGTCTGTGTGTGTGTTGCATGTTGCAGATATTCACATCCACACTCCCTACAACCCCCATGGGCATATTGCAGCATGCTGTCTGATGTCAGACACCTTCTCATACCTTTCACTCATACAGCCCCCGTATGACCTGTGTGGTGCATAGGATACCTGCACAGTGATGTGATGTGGCAATCCCACAACCAATGAGTTGTACACCTTGCCCTGCCACATGTGTCAGTGTGTGTGTGTGTGTCCTTGTGAGAGTGCGGCTGTGTTGATGCTGGCACCTGTTCATGCTGACAGGCATGTGTATGTCACCTACTCTACAGCTACTGTATGCCTTTTGCAGATGTCACACCCCATCACATATATATGTTCAGAGTGCTGCACAACAGGTAACCCATGTGGCGCTTCCAATAATTGCAGCAGACTGTGCTAGCACTACATAGTCATCAGAGGTTTGATACCCTGTGCTGATAGGTGTGTGACACAACCATTACTCACCCCTCCCTGACACGTATTAGCCTCTGACTGCATCCCCGACCCTCTCTCAAGTGGACATGGAGACCTACACCTGCCTTGCTTAGGTAATGCTCATGATCAGCTGATGGCCTCTGCATGAATCACAGCCTTCCCCTAGCTGACTGTATGTGAAACAGCTGTGGTGACATCCCCATCGCCAATTGTATGGAAACACACTCCAATACCCAGGAACATCATGATGGTGTTTGCCCTTGTCACCCACTGTGAGCAGGAACTAGATCTGTTGTGTGCCAAACAGCATTCCAGATGGATTACGGTGTACCTCTAACAACATACACTGTGGAAACAGTGCATAAAATGGGAGGTGGATGTGCCTGATCTGACTACAACCTGTAGGTGTCACTATACTGCATTTGGAGTAATGTTGCATTCACAGTATTGGTGTGGATATGGCTGATGTACATGTCTCAATACCTGCCATGTCAGTTCCATGTTGATGGGGAATTACCATCTGCAGGGTTATCTGCAGCCAAGGCAGTGTTGTGTCCATGGCAACATGTGCCACCCACAGAGCATCTAGCTGTCAACTGCTGAAGGTAGTGTGAGGATTGCAATCAGTAGATGGAGAACGTTGTGGTAGTCACAGAGGTCATATCCCTCAAAGGACATATGTTGCAACAACCCTGTAACAACAGTAAATGTATGTGGTCATCACAGCAGCATGCCAATATTGGTCCTGTGTATGTGCTCCCAGCCACACCTCTGTCAACCTTTGTACATATGTCGTGCATGAAATGGTGCATATGTGCTGTATACCATACTTTGTGGCATCATATCTGAGAACAAGCCACGGATATATCTGACTGCTACATGTTATGTACAGTAGGGGTTACATTACATTATATTACCTGCACATTCTGAGGATGTTCGTACAGTACTGAGGTCTGTGTACCTATGGTGAATGTCGACAGTGTGTTTAGTGTTGATATGTACCTTAGCCTGTGTACAGACTGTGGTAGATGACATTGTTCTAGTTCCCCTACTTGCAGATGTTAGATGCTGCCCCACTGTATTGTACTGTAGTGGCGTACATGTTTGTAGGGCCATAAATACACGTGTCCCATACCACAGGCACCCACCAGACCAAACTGTGTAGCAAGCCAGTATATGTAGGGAAGTCTGTGAGTGGCACATATGAGGATGGTGTGGAACACATAGTCCATATACTGTCATACCATAACCATATGTGGCTGTGTTCACAGTGGTTGTGGATATGCACTGGCATACAGGTTTATCCTACCCTGTGCTGTGACATGCCTGTGGAGCCTGCTGTATATGCAGGTACATGTGCATTCCCCCTTGGGAGGTGTAGGCCAGTGTTGAGCCAGTCTGCCTGCAGCCTGCACAGTGCATTGTGACATGCCTAGCAGCTGAGTGTAGCTACCCAGTGGGATGTCATGTGCAGATACTAGCCAGATGTCCTGCTGCTGGTCCTCCCTAACAGTCATGTATGTCAGACAGGGCAGCGGGTTGCAGTGCGGATGTATGTCAATACCTATTGTGTAGTATGTGGACATGGTACCCCTGTACCAGCTGTCAAACTGTTACAGGCCAGGCAGGGGTGTGTGAATACATGACCTATGGTGGACATTATACACCTGTCATCATGTGTTATACCCATCTACATGGCCATCTACATCCATATTGTGAGGCATGGTACACATATGTAGCACTAAGGGCGCATGTGTATACCTCTGGAATGTACAGACTGTGTCAGACCCCCACATATACTGGCCAATATCTCTGCTGCAGTCCACAGTGGCATTACATGCTAGCAGCAGTACTGTACACTGATGCACTTTGGATGTTGTTCAGTAACCAATGGCACACATGTTATGAGCAGATGTTCATAGGTTTATAGGTTCGTACTAGGCTATCTGCCCTAGGGCATTTATAAGCCTAGCCAGAGTGTGTGTGGCTTTCACCACCCCTTAGGATGAGAATACTATGCCCTTTTAGGGTTTAGTTTACTGTGCCTCTGTCTAGTAGTGACACAGAGATGACCCCCGGGATAAACCTATGATCTCCCATCCACTCGTCAAGATTTCTCTTGAATAGAATCAGTGAGGGGCTCTGCCTAACATGGACTGGGATTCTATTCCAGAGTGTAGGGAGCCTCTGGGTTATGAATCTGTCCCTCCAGCACGTCCTATTTATTTCTGTGTTGAGGTTTAAGTCTCTTGCTCTCATGGCTCTGATGGATTTGGATTTTCTGAGGTGGAGCATGTCCATTAATTCCGGATTGGACATGGCCTTGTACGTCAGGCACAGGTCACCTCTAAGTAGGCGGTATGCGACTGAATAGAGCTGGAGTTTTTTCAGTCGGGCAGCATATGACATATGTTTAAGACCCTTTATCCTCTTGGTGAGGAACTTTTGGGGTCTTTCCAACTGCTGCAGGTGTCAGGTGAGATACATCCCAAATGGGTCATTGTACTCAATCATTGGCCTGATAAGAGAAGAGTACAGGGGCACAATGACCTCTCTTGATCTAGATGTGAAACCCTTCATGATAAGGTGGGCAATATAGAAGGTCTTCCTAACCACTTTGGCAATGTGAGTGTCAAATGAGAGGTTACTGTCAACTTGGGTCCCTAGGTCCCAGATTACCTCTTCCGTACTTAATGGATTACTACCTATGTGGTAATTTGTGGGTACCTTGTTTTTCCCAAAGGGTATGACTATACTTTTTTTGGCATTCAGCTTAAGGCCATGGCTCTGGCACCAATTATCTGTTTCTATGAGGCCTCTCTGAAGGATGTTTGTGTCCGCTGGAGTATCAATTATGGCACCCAGTTTGCAGTCATCTGCGAACTTTGTCAGCCACAATCCTCCTATGTTTGCCTGTACCTCGGAAAAATAAATACTGAACAAGAGGGGTCCCAAGACTGAGCCCTGTGGGACACCGCTTGTGACTGGCTTAGAGTCTGACATAGCTCCAGCAACTCTGACCCTGTGGGTTCTGTCCTTGAGCCAGTTTGCAACCCATCTTATGACATATGGGTTTACATTTTAGCTGGTGAGTTTGTCTATGATGCCCGAGTGGGGTATTGTGTCAAAGGCTTTTGCAAGGTCAAGGTAGGCTGTGTGAACTGCCTTGCCCTCATCAATGGCCTTAGTGACTGTTTCAAAAAAGTCGACCAAGTTCAAAAGACAGGGTCTGCCCTTGACAAAGCCAAATTGGGTAGGATCCAATGTCTGTAGGTCCCCAATGTCTTTGTTTATGAGTTCCACAATGATCCTCTCCATAGCTTTGCAGACCAGGCTCGTCAAGCTTATAGGGCGGTAATTTCCAGGGTCCGTAGAAGCACCGCCTTTGTGAAGTGGGACCACTGTTGCCGTACGCCACTCTGGGTACGTATCCTGTAGTAAGGCTAAGATTAAACAGCAGCCTTATATGTGGGTTTAGTTCCTCTTGGAGTTCATGTAGCACACAGCCCGGGACACCGTCCGGCCCCATTGATGCTGTGTTTTTAGCTTTAGAGAGAGCGGCTCTCACCTGGGCATCTGAGATGTTAGGGAGGCTACACTCTGCTGGGATAGTTATTTCTCCTTTTGGGGGGGAGGATGAGGAGAAATTTGCACTGAACCTGTCTGCCAGAATGTTGGCAATATCAGTGGGTTCAGTGTATTTTGTGTCATTTTGGACTAATTCTGAGCATATCTGGGAGTTTCCACCCAGGTTTCTAACATAGCTAAAGAAGGCCTTGTGATTGTCTTTTGTGTCTTTTGCGATTTTTCTCTCAAAGTTGGCCTTGGATGATTTTATGAGTGATCATAGTTTTTTGCTAGTACTGATCAGAGATGCCTTCCCTTTTGGGGATTTTGCTCTGTCATGTAGTAGCTTCCTCCTCCTGTTGTAAAGTTTGTTTATGGCTGGGGTCCACCAGACTGGGCGCCTGCCTTTGGGGAATTGGGTCTTGTTTTTATTTGGGATTGCATCATCCATGCATTCTTGAAGGTGCCGTAGAAGGCATTTGCAAAGGATTCAGCAGTGTGGGTTGTGGTTTCCACTGGCCCAGGGCCTTGAAGGATACCACTTCAGTCTTAAAGTGTGAAGTTGGCTTTTGAGAAGTTCTTCACTGTGGTCTTTTGTGCAGGGGGTGGGGGCGGGATGTGGATATCCAGTGAGATTAATTTATGGTCTGATCTTACCAAAGAGGGATATACTTCTGGTGTGGAGCATTTTGTCCCAATGTTTGTGATGATCAGGTCTAGTATATTGTCTCCTCTTGTGGGAATGGTAACTAGCTGTTCCATTGCATTTGAGTTTATGAATTCTAGGAACCTTTGGGCTAGGTGTTGGGGCTTGAGTAATGTTCCCAGTCTATGTTTGGGTAGTTGAAGTCTCCCAAAATTATGGTATTTGGAGAGACATTCATACTCTCCAGTGTCTTCAGGAAGGCTGTGTGGGGTTCCTGAGTTTGAGATGGTGGTCTGTAGCATGCTACAAACTGTAGCAGTTTGCCTATGGTTAGTTGCACCTGGATGGTCTCCGATGCTTTGTGCGTTGCCACTAACCTGGAGGTGTGGGTATCTTTGATGAATATGGATACTCCCTCCTTTGTGGTTCGGTCCAAGTTTTGGGGCGGAAAGCATGATATGAGGTAAAACCTGATAGCTGGGGTGCTCTCAGGAGCCTTGAACCAGGATTCAGTCACTGCACAGACATCAATGTTCTCCATACTGAGGAGGGCTTGCGTGCATCTTGAGGTTTAGACTTCTGGCATTGAGCAGCATTACCCTTAGTTTTTTTCCACTTGTGTTTTCTATGGAGGTAGGTTTGTCATTTGAGCCTTGCCTAAAAAAGGCACTATGGGGGTGGCAAGAGCCTTGGCCAATATCCAGAAGCCCAGGGTGACAGGTGCAAGCCATCCCTTGAAGCAGCGCGGCTTGTCAAGCATGTCATCCCAAGCAGGCAGACATTGGATCCCCTTTGAATGACACCAGTAATTAAGCCAATTGTTAAAACTGATCATTTTGTCTTTGTACTGTGGCATCATTCTTGGTGAGGGTAAGATGCTGCTCAGGGTCAGGTCATACCGGCCTGGGCTACATAATCAGAGAGCTCCTCTATGTCTCTTTTCATGTAGTCCAGGGAGGTACGTCTCAGGTCGTTCACACCGGCATGTACAATGACTGAGTCATATTTGTACTTGCTGTGGAGTGACCTGAGTGCTTGTGTTATGTGGCGGATTCTAGCTCCTGACAGGCAGCTTACTGTGACCTTTTCCTTGCTCAGTCTGGTGAGCAGGACGTCAGTGTGTCTGACTATGGAATCACCTATTACAAGTGTGTCTGGCATGTTGTTTGGCCTTAAGGGCTGTGACTGTTTAGCACACTTACTTTGTGAACTATGTGTTGCATGTGCTATGTCTTGAGGTGGCGGTTGCTTGGGTGTCTGCTTTGGAGGCCTCTGTTGTTTTGATAGATTTTTAATCAGCCTCGAGTATGTTTTGTGTGTTTATGTGTTTGGTTTGCAGTTGTGATAGTTCTATGTGAGACTGGGTTTGTGGTGTGCGTGGTTACCTTCTCCTCCTGACTGGTCTTGCCAGTACTGAATTGAGAGAGCTCAGCCTCCAGTTTGGCTATATAGTTGCATCTCTCGCATATATTTGTATTTGTTGGGAGGAGGAGAGGGTTGTCTGTGTACATGAGGCAATTGTAACATTGCCTCAAGATTCCCAGATTCACCAGCTGAACAGGAGAGGATGCCAGCAACTGACCCTTCGACATGCTAGAAATAGTGAAAAAGATTGCTGTGTAACTGAGTCAGAAAGGACCTATAGGGAAATGGGTACTCAATGGAATTTAGGTGAATGAAGTACTTTCTTTTGTTTAAGAGTGCTTTACCTGTACAAAAAATGTTTTAGGAGCAAGTGCTGAGCTTTTCAGATAGAGTATAGGCTGTTTAGATTGCAAGTCGAACAGTTCTAAGGTTAAAATTGAAGAGAAGACTTTACGGAGCCAGAAATAGTTTAAAAGAGACTATGTGACCTGCCACACACACCATGTCTGTGAAGACAATCGGAATGACAGTAGCAACAGCCTACTAGTATACCTGCTAGAGATACCTGACATTCCCTGCAATTACGACATTGGAAACATATGGGCTGGGGTGGCCTACACTTCATGTCCGGGAACTATGGTGGGAATTTATGTACATTTACATATCCAGATAGCCAGATATATGAATACACATGTGTACTACACCCATTTAACACTGTCATGGCAACCACCAACTATTGATCCCCACATCATGTGTGCGTGGTCCCATTACATCTCCTGTGTGATGGGCAACCATCCCGTATGTGCACAGCAGTGCTACCGACAGCATGTAGCAATACCCCATACAGGCAAAGTGGCACACTCAGGGCAGCCACATATTCGTCGGAAGATCAGAACGTACAGACTGACTGCGAGTGGAGTTCTGTTATGCATTGTACAGTACTGGTGTTATAGAGTGTGGGTGTACATACTAGTTTGCCATGTAATGCAGTCCGTCTGCATAGCACACAACTGTGGGCCTACACTCATGCCGGCCAGAGCTGTGCCTATCACATCTTGTCTGTCCACCACACAGGTCTTGTGTCAGATAATACACTGGCAGTGTGTGTGCTGTGTGTTACCGGTACATGGCTACATCCATGGCCGTCCATACCAGCAATTCCCTGACTAAGGGTATGTTAGGGACTATCCTGTAACACCTGCACCTTGCATAGTGTATGGCAATAGTTGTCTACATATGTGCCTGTATTCCAGCCTCTGTCCATCATCTACATATCAAGCTGTGCACATATGTGATGTTGTTGGTGGTTGATCCATAGTGGGCTGGTAGTATAACACACTGCCATGTCTGCCATCAGTCTAATACTGTTGTAACTCCCACACATATGGTGGGACTGGGGCCATATATGTGTTGGCGCCACCTACACAATACATGTGCGCCCTCATGCACTGTAGAGCCCAGTGTATGTAACAGTAGTATATGGCCCTGTATAATTGAGTCCAGTGGGGAAGCACCAGAAAAGACCTAGGCTGCTACAAAATGTGGGGTTATCAGGGCTAAGCTGCTTTAAGATATCTGGATGTACAGTACCACATACTTCACCTATGTGCACATTACTGTCATGGATCTGGGTACTGCAGGACTACTGCCCCCTGCCATACAAACTGTTCTGTATGTTGGTGTGCACATGATGGTGTCAGTTATGTCAAGTTATGTAGCAGTTACAACCCATGTGGTCATAAGACGTCCATACCACCTACTGTGTTTGTACAGTGTGTAGATAGAGGCTGCTGAACTACACACCTGGAGTACATACTGTCGATTGTTAGGCATCCTGTGGCCCAGTGTGTCTTTCCTATTGTACAATGTGAATGGCTTGGCCTGGACAGCAACAGCTGTGAACCTTTCCAACCTACTGTATGAGTGTAACTGGTCCACTGTAGCATCACTCCGTTGATATAGTTGTCAATGTCTGAACAGCTATATGGCATGGTATGTAGAACTGTAATAGTACATGATGTCAGGTAACCATGATAGCAAACCTGTGGGTGTTGTTTCACCTATGACATCTCTGTGGGTGTATGTTACAGGCAACGATTGTCATTTGTATGGGTGGCACATACAGTGTCCAGTTGTTCAGGGGTCAACTGTAGGCATAGTGGCTGTTCCATATTGTGTCCACCTACTGCTTATGTTTCTTACTGTACATATAACTGCGTGTGTATGTGTGGTCACATGTATATGTACATATATAATATACATATATATACATATGTATATATATATATATATATATATATATATATATATATATATATATATATATATATATATATATAATATCTATCCATATATATATATATATACATATATATACATATGTATATATATATATATATATATATATATATATATATATGGGTCTACCTGAGATGGTCGACAGGCCATATGATCGAAACTCATTTGGTCGACAGTTCATTTGGTCGGCAGGCAGATTTGCCCCCCTCCCCAATATTGTGTGACCCTGGAGTTGATATATATAGTTAGGGGGTGTGTGGGGGGCACAGCCCCCCACATAACATGCTTGTCGACCAAATGAACTGTTGACCAAATGAGTTTCGATCATATGGCCTGTCGACCATCTCAGGTAGATCCATATATATATATATATATAATCATGTATATGTATACCTGTACCTGCATATCTGTGTCTGTGTATCTGAACCCTGGTAATGTTGATGGCATCCACATAATACATTCCACATGGGGGCCAGAACATACTGCATGATATGTTACCAATAATAGCCTGACATCATACAGGTGGGATGTAGTACAGGTAACATTGTGGCCCATGTTGCCACTGGCCCTGGTTATGGGATCACCAACACTTGGTAGTGTATTGCAGAGCAAAAGTGTTTGGCTGGGGGGATACCTATTCATATGACCCGTATAGTGTGTGGTGCCTCTCAACCCCATTAACATAATATGTAGCCTGTTACACTCCACACCCTAACAGCTACATGTACATTGCAGTATCAGCACAACAGTGTTGCACCAATTGGTCGGTAGGCATGGGAATCCCATCGAGGTCTGCCACATGTGTGTATATGTGCATGTGTGCATATCTGTAGGATACACCAGTCAGAGTCCACATACTCCTATTACAATACACATTGCAACACAGTAGTACGGATACTGTTGTTGTCACCCATAGGTGTGGCAATGCATTGCAACACCCTACTATGCCTGTGGCATGTGCATCACATGCATATCCCTGTGGTACACTATTGTGATATGCAATGGGTTGTTTTTGCGTTGTGGCCACTGTGTGATAGTGGGTATGTCAGAGTATCTAGATGGGTTCTAGTGTGTGCAATAACCAGTGGGTTATGGGGGTGCTGTGTACACTATCTTTACACCATGGTACACATAGTATATGGCCCACATACCACTCTCAGGTGGCCAATGTCACCATCACCCATACAGGTAAGAGAAAACAGGATATGACCCAGTTACACATGTGCTGTGTGCAGCCTAACTGTAACACATTGGACACATGGACTAGTTAGTTATCAACTATACCACCAGGTCTCTAAGATGTGTGTCTACCCATTATGTGTTGGTCAATGTGTATATGATGGTATGACACACTATGTATTCACCATATACAAACATTACATCCCCCATTACCATATTGTACATGTCTGTGGATGGTCTGCATATAGCACGTGACCTGGTAAACACCTCACCCTACAGATGGTGTCGTGTGTGCAATGACAGCCACACAGTTCAGTAGCACTACATACCTGAGCTGGGGTCTAGACACAGTGTCACCAAGTCAGGATGTGTGTGTATGTGGATGGGTTGACATAAGGGTGCAGATCATACCTGTACCAGCAGGCTACTGGTCATGTTTGCATGGCCAATAGCTGTTATACATACCTGTGGTTTGTGTGCAACTGCACACCACATATGTCACGACCATGGTGTAACCACACTGACATACCCCTGTGGAATATGACTGCGGGCAATCCTCCTACTGACACATGTATGCCTACAGCATTAAATAGATGACAGTATGGGGATATCAATTGGTGTTACCAACAGCTGGGATGCATCCTAGCTGCATGGCTACACTACCTGACATGTATAAAGTACAAATTACCCCTGACTACCTTCTACACTGCAGTACATTGCAGCACTCTATCACAGCCACTGCATGCAACAGAACCATGTTAGCCTGTCCCTGCATCAGTGTTAAGGATAGGTTCATAGGTTCATAGGTTCATACTAGGCTATCTGCCCGAGGGCATTTACAAGCCTAGCCCATAGTTTTGTGGCTTACGCCACCCCTTTAGTATGGGGAACTATACCCATTATTTTGCTGTGCCTCTGTTGAGCAGTGACACTGAGGTAATCCCTGGGGTATATCTGCGATCTCCCATCCATTGGTCAAGATTTCTCTTGAACAAGGCCAGCCAGGTGCTCTGCCTCACATATACCGGGATTTTATTCCACAGCATAGGGAGTCTTTGGGTGATGAATCTATCCCTCCAGCACGTCCTATTAATAGCCGTGTCGAGGTTTAAGTCTCCCGCCCTTGTGGCTCTGATGGATCTAGACTTTTTGAGGTGAAGCATATTCATGAAATCTGGGTTTGACATGGCCTTGTATGTTAGGCAAAGGTCACCTCTGAGCAAGCGTGGCGACTGAATAGAGCTGGAGTTCTTTCAGTCGGGCAGCATAGGACAGATGTTTGAGACCCTTTATCCTTTTGGTGAGGAACTTTTGTGGCCTCTCCAGCTGCTGCAAGTGTCGGGTCAGATACATTCGAATGGGGCATTGTACTCAATCATTGGTCTGATGAGTGATGAGTAAAGGGAGACTATGACCTCCCTTGATCTAGATGAGAATCCCTTCATGATAAGGTGGGCAATGTAGAAGGTCTTCCTAACTACTTTAGCTACATGGGTGTCGAATGACAGTCTACTATCAACCTGGGTCCCCAGGTCCCTGATAACTTCTTCTGTACTCAGTGGATTGCCACCTATTTGGTAGCTAGGGGTAACCTTGTTTTTCCCGAAGGGTATGACTATGCATTTTTTGGCATTTAACTTAGGCCATGGCTCTGGCACCAGTTATCCGTTTCTGTGAGACCCTTCTGAAGGATATCTGTGTCAGATGTGTTTTCTACTATGGCCCAATTTGCAGTCATCTGCAAACTTTGTCAGCCATAACCCTCCTGTGTTTGCTTGTACTTGGAAAAGTAGGTGCCAAGCAAGAGTGGGCCCAGGACTGAGCCCTGTGGTACACCACTTGTGACAGGCTTTGAGTCTGACATGGCACCAGCAACTCTGACCCTGTGGGTTCTGTCACTCAGCCAGTTTGCAACCCATCTTGTGATGTATGGGTTAACATTTAAGCTGATGAGTTTTTCAATGATACCAGTGGGGTATTGTATCAAAGGCCTTCGCCAGATCGAGGTAGGCTGTATGGACTGCCTTTCCCTCATCAATGGCTTTGGTGACTGTTTGAAAAAGTCAACCAAGTTTAGAAGGCATGATCTGCCTTTGACAAAGCCAAACTGGGATGGATCCAAAGTCTGCAAATTCCTATGTCTTTATTTATGAGGTCCATTATGATCCTCTCCATGGCTTTGCAGATAAGGCTTGTCAAGCTAATGGGCGGTAATTTCCAGGGTCGGTGGAGGCACCGCCTTTGTGAAGTGGGACCACAGTTGCAGTGCGCCACTCCTGGGTACGTATCCAGAGGTAAGACTATGATTAAACAGCTGTCCTAGCTGTGGGTTTAATTCCTCGTTGAGTTCGTGGAGCACACAGCCGGGGACACCATCAGGTCCCATGGATGCTGTGTTTTTGCTTTGGAGAGAGCAGTTCTCACTTGGGCGTTGGAGATGTTTGGGGGCATGCAATCGCTTGGTATAGATATCTCTCCTTTTGGGGGGGAGAAGTTTGCACTGAACCTGTCAGCCAGTATGTTGGCAATATCTGTAGGATCAGTAATCTTCACATCATTTTGAACTAGTTCTGAGCATATCTGGGAGTTTCCTCCCAGGTTTCTAACATAGCTAAAGAAGGCCTTATGATTGCCTTTTGAGTCTTTAGCTATTTTTCTCTCAAAATTTGCTTTGGATGATTTTATGAGAGCTCTTAGTTTTTTACTTATAGTGATCAAGGGTGTCTTACCTTTTAAGGATTTTGCTCTATCTTGTAGTAGCTTCCTCCTTTTGTTGTAGAGTTTGTTTATGGCTGGGGTCCACCAGAGTGGACGCTTGCCTTTGGTACAAAGAGTCTTTGTTTTGCTTGGGATTGCCTTATCCATGCAGTCCTGCAGGTGCTGGTAGAAGGCATTTGTAAGTGATTCAGCGGCTTGAGTACTGTTTTCCGTCGGCTCGGGCGGCTTAAAGGAGACCACACTAGTCTTTAGAAGTGTGAAGTCGGCTTCGAGAAGTTCTTTACTGTGGTCTTTTTATTTCAGGTGGGGTGGGATGAGGACCTCCAGCGAGATTAGTTTGTGATCTGATCTCACCAGTGAGGGTATACTTCGGTGTTGAACATTGTGCTCCCATGTTCGTGATGATGAGATCAAGTATGTTTTCTCCTCTTGTGGGGATGGTGACTAGTTGTTCCATGGCATTTGAGTTTATGAATTCCAGGAACTTTTGGGCTAGGGTGTTTGGGCTTGAGTAGTGTTCCCAGTCTATATTAGGGTAATTGAAGTCACCTAGTATGATGGTGTTTGGTGATACATTTATCCCCTCTAGTGTTTTCAGGAAGGCCATGTGAGGTTCCTGTGTTTGTGAGGGTGGCCTGTAACATGCTACAATTTGCAGAGCAGTCTTGCCTATGGTTAATTGCACCTGGATGGTCTCCGATGCATCGTGCGTTGCCACCAGTCTTGAGGTGTGGGTGTCTTTGATGAATATGGATACCCCCCCTCCTTTCTTGGTATTGTCCGGATTTTGGGGCCAGAACGCATGATAAGAGGTAAAACCTGATAGTGCTGGGGTGCTCTCAGGAGCCTTAAACCAGGTTTCTGTCACTGCACAGACATCGATGTTCTCCATACTGAGAAGGGCCTCGAGTGTGTGCATTTTGAGATTTAGACTTCTGGCATTGAGCAGCATTACCCTTAGTTTTTTCCTTTTTTGTGTTCTAGGGTGGTAGGTTTAGAATTTGAGCCTTGCCTAAAAAAGGCACTATGGGGGTGGCAAGAGCCTTTGCCAATATCCGAAATCCCAGCGGTGACAGGTGCAAGCCGTCCCTTGAGCAGCGTGGCTTGTCCAGCATGTCATCCCAGGCAGACAGACATTGGATCCCCTTTGAATGACACCAGAGTTTAAGCCAATTGTTAAAGCTGATCATCTTATCTCTGTATTGTGGCATCATTCTTGGTGAAGGTAGGATACTGCTCAAGGTCAGGGTCATACCTGCCTGGGCTACATAATCAGAGAGCTCCTCAATGTCTCTTTTCATGTAGTCCAAGGAGGTACATCTCAGGTCGTTTACACCAGCGTGGACAATGACTGAGTCATATTTGTACTTGCTGTTGAGAGACCTGAGTGCTTGCGTTATGTGGCGGATTCTAGCGCCCGACAGGCAGCTTACTGTGACCTTCTCCTTACTCAGTCTGGTGAGCGGGACGTCAGTGTGTCTGACTATGGAGTCACCAATGACTAGTGTGTCTGGCATTGTGTTTGGCCTTAAGGGCTGTGACTGTTTGACACTCTGACTGTGAGGTCTATGTGTTGCAGGTGTTGTGTTCTGAGGTGGTGGTTGTTTGGGTGTCTGCTTTGGTGGCCTCTGCTGTTTTGGTAGATTTTTGATCAGAGCCGCCGAGTATGTCTTTGTGTGTTTATGTGTATGATTTGAGGATGTGATGGTACTATGTGAGACTGGGTCTATAGTGTGTGTGGTAACCTTCTCCTCCTGACTGGTCTTGCCAGTCCTATGTTGAGAGAGCTCAGCCTCCAGTTTGGCCGTATAGTTGCATCTCTCGCATGTATTTGTGTTTTGTGGGAGGAGGAGAGGGTTGTCTGTGTACATGAGGCAATTGTAACATTGCCTCAATATTCCCAGGTTCACCAGCTGAGCAGGAGAGGACACTAGCAACTGATCCCTCGACATGCTAGAAGGACTAGACAAAAAAACTTTAAAAGAGGTTCCAGGGGACGTGAGTGATCGAGAAATGGGGGTTTGCCTTTTTGGGGTGCTAGCTATAAGAGTGCCGCATCAAGGTAATAAGTACTGTAGGAGCAAGTGCTAGGTTTAACAGATAGAGAAAAGTCTACTTGGAGTCAAGTAGAGATGATCTTTTTAGGTATTAGAGAAAGTGCTAGTAACAGGGATGCTTAAAGGTAAGATTGAAAAGAATGCACTCTGCAGTGTGCACTAGAGAAGTTAGATATGAAAGTAGGTAACTTGAGTTTTACCTGTTTAAAAAGTTAAGGTTTAGTGGAGAGTTACTATTTTTAAAACAGCAAGATGGACTGAAAGGGGTGGTTACTTTTGTATTTTGGTACTATGAAATACTGTAGGATGGCCAATAAATTTAAATAATTGAAGGGGTGGGATTTCAAAAGTGATGGTTTTGTGATTACTCACATAAGCCAGTGAAAGTAGAGAGAAATGAGATATATGGTCAGATTAACATAAGAGGCGGGCAACTAGAAAGACAGTGGTATTTAACAAGACAACTTAAATGGGTGGGAGGGGAAAAATTCTGCCTGACTCAGAACAGAGAGAGCTGTGGTCTCTTTTGAAGTTTTAATATGCTGTTAAACAGAATGCAAGCAAAACATAAGGTAAAGAAAACAAACTACAGTATTCAAAATATAGAAAGGCAATACAGAAATACAAAAAATAACAGCAAACTAACCTTTCCTTCACAGCAAAGTGTAGCAGAGTCTGGATGAGCCTTTCTGGATGGCAGGGATGTGGCACAGGTATCATCATATGCACAGGGTAGTGTGACTATCATCCTAGCTGCATGGCTACACTACCTGACATGTATGCAGTACACATTACCCCAACTACATTCTACACTGTGGTACTTTGCAGCACCCCATTACAGTCACTGTGTGCATCAAAACCATGTTAGCCTGTCCCTGCATTGATCTTAGGGTTGGCAGAGATGTGGCATAGGTATCATCATATGCACAGGATGTGTGATTGTCATTCTAGCTGCATGGCTACACTACCTGACATGTATGCAGTACACATTATCCCTGACTACATTCTACACTGTGGTACATTGCAGCACCCCATTGCCATCACCGTGTGCATCAGAAACATGTTAGTATGACCTGTATCAATGTTAGGGATGTGGCACAGGTATCATTATATGCACAGAGTGTGTGACTATCATCCTAGCTGCGTGGCTACACTACCTGACATTTATGTAGTACACATTACCTTGACTACATTCTACCCTGTGGTACATTGCTGCTCCCCATTACCAGTCATCGTGTGCATCAAAACCATGTTAGCCTGTCCCTGCATCAATGTTAGGGTTGGCGGAGATGTGGCACAGGTATCATCATATGCACAGGATGTGTGACTGTCATCCTAGCTGCATGGCTACACTACCTGACATTTATGCAGTACACATTACCCCTGACTACATTCTACACTGTGGTACATTGCAGCACCCCATTACCATCACCATGTGCATCCTATCACATCCACATCAGCTGCTGGTGTTTCTGACCTACATCCATGCGGATATCGCACCACTCCAACCACACGTTCTAGCACAGACATATCACGGTCAAGGAGGCCAACCATCTCACCCCACCATCTATCCATGACCTCAGTATATTCACAGAAGGCAACAGCGAGTTCATGGAAGTTGCCACTTACAGAAGCGAAAGCAGACATCTGCAGCCTCAGGACTTGTCTGGAGTGCATTTCCGTACATGCCTGTGCCTCCATTACAGCCTGAAACATGCTCCTGGTGGTACCAGTTGTGGAACCTCTGCCAGGAGCAGGATGACCTGTGGTCATCCCACAAGCACCACAGTACATCTGCTGATGTGGTGGCCTTCCAGACATCCAGCTATGCTGACTGTGACCCGACACAGTTGGCATGGATACCACACTTTCCTGGCGATTGCCACCAAGCATCAACTGTCCCTCTGCTATGGCCACATGTGATGGGATTTGTAGGAGTACTGTAACTGTGTGTGGGCATGGGGTGGCTAGGAGGATGATGACACATGTTGGCACAGTGTCGGCCTCTGACAACCCCAACTGTGCCTCACCTGTGCCTCCATCATCATCTGTGTCTGTAGGGACACCTACCTCATATGCGAGCTGGAGGGACCCTGACCCACCTCGTCACCTGTGGGGGAAACAAATAGAAACATTAAGACCTGTACAGCAGTGCATAACAGTACACACACTCACACACACTCACACTGACAGCCACCTTACAACCTCACCTTCCCTGTGTTTGCAGACAGTCCCAGAGTCAGTCACATATGTTCCCCTACCTGCATGGCACTTGCTAATACACATGCATCACTACAGTCCATTAACATATCATCCCTCCTCATGCCTACACGTGTGGTTACCACACCTGACCTGTTACTCCATCGCCTCCCTGACCTGGGTGGAGTAGGTTGTACATGGTCTTACAGCTGTCACCCTGTATTAACCTGTGTATGGGCAGTAATGGTGTACGAGGCCCCTATATGGTTGGGGCTGCTACATTATACAAACATGTCACAAACCAGAGCCTCATACTACAGTCTTGCTCAGTCCATGCCACATCTGCTGCACAAGCAACCCATCATGCGGACGACAGTACTACCTGGATACACTCACTGATGTGCTGTGGTAATTCCCCATTGCATTTGTAGTGCTGCATATGTGGGTAGCTGGTTACCTATCTGCTGCTGGCAATATGATGTGTATACGTGGTATGTTCTGCACCTCCCAATGCATGCTCCATGCTACAGCCCTTGTTATGCTATCAGCTGTCCTGTGTTCACATACCTGACAGGTTGTCCTGGTGTCCCATATCTCATTCCATGTACAGCACAATCTCAAGAGGGAGTACCATGTGGTCAATCCCAATATTGCCTGTGCATACATGGACACACACACACAGACACAAACACACACACACACACACACACACACACATGCACACACCTGACATGCATCATACACACTCCACTAGATTGTACCTACGAACACAACCGAGTCACACACACACCCCACACTCCTACATGTGGAGTTGCACAACATTTGTACACACAGTCCTCCCATTAGCCTTCTGTCAACATGCATTACACACGGAGCCCAACAGCATGCAGTGCAACTATAATGACATCATGCTAGCGGCAGTATACATGTGTGTGAGGCATGGGCTTTGTTGGTAGGTGATGGCCCCTCCCCATGTTAACACAGCACCCATGTACTGCGGTCTGTTCCACACCCTGCCTAGTACTGTGCACTATGCCTCACAGGTGTAGACACCCTTGATGCATCTGTAGTACTGTGTCGGTTATGCCAGCTCCACTGCTCAAGCCCCTGTGTGTTGTAGCAACACATACCTGGGATGGTATGTGAACAGCTATCAGTTGTGGATGCCTGATGTCTGCGTTACAGATCACAACATCAGCAGTGCATGTATGACCAGTACATGACTATTACACCGACAACCATCGGACCTTACCATGGCTGTGAGGGGTGCCCTACACATGTCCCAGACCTTTGCATGGTTGCAAGGTCTACACATGCACATATCCCTTGGAGTGCACACACTGCTGTGATGAGTGCTGTGGGGTCAGGGTATGCCTGCAATGTTTACTTAACCTGCTTGTGTGCAGCTGCAGCCATGGTGGTGTTGAGTCACACATGTCCCTACTGTAGACCATGTGTCCTGCCACATGTCACATCCCTGTGGATACATTGTACATTGACAGGATGTTAGTTATCTTGCATGTGTCTGTTATACCCTTCCGATACCCCAGCATGGTCTCTACTGTGATGCAGTATATTTCTCAGCAACAAAACGTGAATGTGTACAGCATGCAGTATGGGTAGGTGTGTTAGACGTGTGCATGGGAGATAGCCCATAGCTATTACATGCCCAGTTAGTCATCATGCATGATCACGGACCATACTCACCGGCTACGGGATGTTGCTGTGGTTGTAACCTGGAGGGACCTACATAGGAGTGCGAGAAAGATGATGTCAGTGGCCACAGCTGTGGCATTCATAACAGGTTAGTGCAGCATTATGTTACATCAACAATAGAATTACACAATATTAAAGCTTCTACACGACTGTTTATTACTACTACATAGCAGTAGACAAAGTATATGGCATCTCAGTTCTGCATGATGTACCTGCACAGCTGCAGATACATTCATACGAGTGGTGTACCGATGTACCCTGGGGCCTTACCTGCATGCTCCTCAGTTGGTGTATCATTGGCACCCACCTCAAAGATGTGCCCTGCCAGGTGTTGATGTTGCGGGCAGACAGGTGCCACTAGGCTGCTGAGAAGCTCCGCCACACGGGTGAGGGGTGGATGGGTGGATTTCCCCCCCTGTTGTGAGGTGGTCCCCCTTACAGCAGCTACATGCCGACGTACATGGTGAAGCAGGTCAGTGCAATGATGCCGGACCTGCTCATAACTGCGGTTCTGCATTCCGACATCATTGACCCTGTGGACTAGCTCGTTCCACAGGGTGGTCCTCTCCTGCTGGTCATGGGCTGTCCGGCCAAAAAGAAGTACATAGTGCTGTACCAGGTGGACGATGATGACAGCTGTTTCTGCAGTACTGTATGCGGAAAGGCGACAATGCAACATGATTCCTGGAAGACATAAAGATGGAAACAGGTATGAGCCACCCATATGGCAGGGTTACCATAGTTCTTAATACACATATATGTCTCCCCCCATCATATCAGCTACAACAAACCATTCACAGACTGCAATTGTTATATCAGCTGCTTACCTACCATTGGGACATATGTTGTATTGTACCAAGCTTTGTGCTATGTGTATGTGCCACGCTTTGTGCTATGTGTTTGTAGCCATGCTCCCTGTGGGGACACATATCTTTGTTGGCCTGTTACAGACTATTGCACCTGCATGCCATTGTTAGTGCCACTATATAATGTGTATGGATATACATCTATGTGCATATATGTGTAGATATATGTTGTACGTTGTTGATATACCTATGTCTATATGAGTGTCTGTATCTGTACACATACATGTCACAGTCCGTATCACACAGATATGTGGAGTGCATACAGACATCCTGTTTGCATACTGTAACTGTCTTTCATTCAAAGCTGCACTGTTCTGCCTTGCTGCAACACAGACGTGCCACATGTGAACACAGCCTAACATTAGGGTGGTAACTATGGTGTTATGTTGATTAGTAACCGAGTACATTTCTACAAATTACAAAACAAAGCCATGACAGCTCTAAATAAAGGGTGTATAGTATGTGTAAAGCATGCCAACGGCCAAATATATGGGCACTGGCATGGAAAACAGTTGGCAAAGAAAATAAATAAATAATTTTTATTTTTTTAGCCAATTTCATCTGTTTAAGCATAGGGCAGCGGCATGCAAACAGGATTGGGCCAAAAATAAAAACAAAACTGAAATAAGCATTCTAACCAAAATCACTATTTTGCCATTGTACTCAATGGCAGGCAGAAGACAGCATGGCCAGTGAATGGTGGTTGCTAAGGGGGCAGGCTCAGTGTAGGACCTGTAACTATGCATTAGCAGGCAGTATATGCAAATGAGGGGAATGATACTGAATCCCAGATTTCTCCTCAATGCTAGCCATCACCCAACCGTGTAAGTGCAGGAATAGCATGGTTCAAGCATAAGAGTTAGCTGACATCATACAGGAGTGTGGGGAATGATATGAATCCCAGATTTCCCCTCAATGCTAGCCAGCACCCAACCTTGTAAGTGCAGGAATAGCATGGTTCAAGCATCATAGTTAGCTGACATCATATGGGAGTGTGTCAGGCATACTGTAAGCTTATTGGAGCCCTGTAGCTCGGGTTTACCCTTAGCTTAGCAGGGCTAAGCAAGGGTGTGTGTCTGAGGCTGCCTAGCACTCTTTACAATGCCTAAGCAGGTGTGCATGCCGCGCACCAGGTTTTAAAGGAAAAAAAGTAAACTAGGAAATAGCAGCTCTGTGCATATCTGAGCACTGTGTTTGTACGGCGCACCCCCGGGCTTAAACAGAAAGGCAATGGGAAGGGAAAACAGCAGTAGAAAGGTAATCAAAGAGAACTAGCATAGCTGGCAGGTGAAATGTATCAGAATCAGCCAATTACACAGCAGCAGCCCAGCCCAGGCCAGAACACTACTATAAACTATGCAAACACCTTTCCCTCTGGTTTTTCCCACATACTCTACATCACTGGTGTATACAAGCAGGGAATTTTAACAAACAAAAGCAACAAAATGATAGGGGCTGCAGCAGGTATCATACATCAACATGTGGAAGAGGCTGGAGGTAGTGAGGATGAGAATGCTGTTGACCAACCCACAGTGAGGAGACGGAGAAGAGTGTACAGATCCAGGGTAACCTACCAGGGGATACATGAGCTGAAGATAGTGGAGCACTATAGGGTGGACAGGGACCTCCTACAGCAAATTGTTGAGCTGTGCCGGCCACACCTGACACACAGAACTAACAGAGGGGAACCCATCCCGGTGGATATCAAGGTATGTGTAGGCCTAAGAATACTAGCCACAGGTACCTTCCAAAGGCCAACTGGGGATATCATGGGGATCTCACAGGCATCAGCATCCAGGGTACTCCATCAGTTCCTGGATGCCATGTCAGCACATGCCAGTGAGCATGTATATTTCCACAACAGCCATGAGGCTTTAGTCAGCAATATGCATATCTTCCACCAAATAGCAGAATACCCTGAGGTAGAGGGTGCTGTAGACTGCATGCACATATGCATCAAAGCACCACCTGGTGAGCAGGCTAGGGTCTACATCAACAGCAAAGGCTTCCCCTCCATCAACTGCCAAGTCACATGTGATGCCTAGGGCATTATAAAGAATGTGTGTGCTGACTGTGCTGGAAGCTATCATGACTCCCACATACGGCATCTGATGCAGCTGTACCAGAGATTTGCCAATGGGGACATCCCTTACGGTCATCAAGTGGAAGATGCTGGTTATGCACTGGAGCCATGGCTGATGACACCCATCAGAAATGCAAACACACCCGAACTAGAACTCCATGAGGTACACGCACAGACCAGAATCATAATAGCGCGTGTGTTTTGGATGCTCAAGTCACGGTTCCGGTGCCTGGACACATCCAGTGGAGACTTGCAGTACTCACCAGCTACATGTACCCAAATTGTCATCATATGTGCCATGCTACACAATATGATTCTGTGGAAACAGCTGCAGCAGGAACAGCATGGGGCAGGAGCACACAGCCCCCCACCATTGCCAAGGCCTGCACATGCACAGAGTGACTTGGAGGAGGAACAACCTTTGCCTGCCCCAGTAGGCAGAAGGAGGCATGCCCGGTATGCCCTGGCCTTGGCAAATAGGCAACACATAGCACATACACTGACACAGTAGGGACCCAGGGAATGCCACCTCTCTCTGAGTCTCACATACAGTGAAAGGGATGCCAAATATGACACTACCTGTGCTTAACCATGTATAGGGAGTGTACTATGTGCATCTGACATAGTCAGCCCTCCAGCACCATCCTCAATACTGGCACAGCCACAAGGTAAGTCACTCTGCCTACCAACTGCCGAATGGAGTAGTGTGTGTTGTTGCTTGTATCTATGGTATGGATGTGAGCATGCAAGGGAATTGTGTAGCTGAATGAGATGCCCACAGATAGTAGACACCTATAGTGGCAGCATGAGATCTGTTACAAATACAGGTGTCACCATAGTATCCAGTAATGGACAAGTTGATGAAACCCACTGCAGGAAATGTGCTGGGCCACAAGTGTGTCCATATGACACACACATGCCAGTCAGGGAGGCTCACATACCCAACAACAGTCTCAGCCAGCAGGACAGGTGCAAACAAACACAAACTAAAGCTGTGCTAAGGCCTCTGATTAATGGCTTTGGGTAACCTCCCCATTCCAGGCCTACACAGACAGACTACAACAGGTCAGGCAGTGGGATGTTAGTTCTGAAGGGTAAGAAGTCAGAAACTGAAATATAGGTCAATCAAGACTCCAGTCAGCATAATAGGTTAGACTACAGAATGAAATGGAGTTCCTGACATACTATTACAGTCATAGCAAATGTGTACAAGTGTCAGGTGTGTCCCCCAATCCTATGTAGAAATATAGTAACAGTCCAGTGTGCCCCCCCAATCTTATGTAGAAATGTAGTAAGAGTCCGGTGTGCCCCCCCATCCTATGTAGAAATGTAGTAACAGTCAGGTGTGCCCTCCCATACCTATGTAGACATGTAGTAACAGTCAGGTGTGCCCACCTCCCACAATCCTATGCTGAAATGTAGTAACAGTCAGGAGTGCTCCCCCTACAAACCTATATAGAATTGTAGTAACAGTCAGGTATGCTCCCTCCAATCCTAGTAAGAAATGTAGTAACAGTCAGGTGTGCCCTCCAATCCTAGGTAGACATGTAGTAACATCAGGTGTGCCCCTCAATCCTATGTAGAAATGTAGTAACAGTCAGGTGTGCCCCCAATCCTATGTAGACACTTACTAACAGCAGGTGTGTCCCCACCAATCCTATGTAGAAATGTAGTAACAGAAAGTTGTGCCCCCAATCCTATGTAGACATGTAGTAACACACATGTGTGCCCCCCCCAAATCCTATGTAGAAATGTAGTAACATGTATGTGTAGGTATAATAAACCGTGGAGCACAGATTACCTGAGCTGGCCAAGGTAGTAGGATAGATTGTAGCATGTGTACAATATGCAGGTCTGCGTGTGTTAGGTTGGTGTGTGTTCTATATTGTATGAGAGTGGTCAGTATGTATGCAAGGTGAAGTTTCTCCTGGTGGCCATTGCCCAGTACTGCCAATGACAGGGCCAAGTTCTCACAACTGGAGTGCCAAACACAATGCTTCACAGTATAACACATTCCAGCAATAAGCCATAGTAAATGTTTGGAAGTAATATGTGTCACCATCTGAAAGATGGACATGGCATTACTGTTGGCCCAGATAGACAAGCAGTACACAGGGGGAAGTACCCCAGACAGACAGTGTATAATATGTAACTGTCAAATGGACTCACCCTTGGAATTGTACATCCAGGTTTGCAGCACATTATCTGGGCTTGTAGTAGGGAATACCGATGTCATCTGGCCAAACACTGGCAGACCACAAAGGTCATAGGAATGATGTATTGAGAAACAGCTGATGTCCCTGCACAAGACAGCATAAGTGGAATGCCCTATGCATATCTGTGAGTCAGATGCTAGTAGTGGCAATAGCGCACATGCACCCAGCTCACCCCACCACCACCCACAGGTACTTCTCTGGCCTTAACCCTGCTGTTGGGAATGAGTACAATATGACCCACACCTGTGTATGGCAATAGCGAAAGAATGCAGCATGCAGAGCAGGTGTCCCATGTAGGTGTGTCCCTAGCTTTAAGCAGCACCCTGGCAGCATCCACACCACTGGACCAATACTGACAGAAAGTATTGGCATGAACACCTTGCACATCTACCATGTCACACCAAGGGAATATAGTGTACCGCAGTCTGGGACTGTAGGACTGGCAGAATGCAACGGCCTGCTACAGCTGGCCTGTATCACTACTGAATGGCCTACAGTCCACTGCCAAAGGCCTGTGTCTCACCCGT
Organism: Protopterus annectens; assembly: GCF_019279795.1. NCBI lineage: Eukaryota > Metazoa > Chordata > Ceratodontiformes > Protopteridae > Protopterus > Protopterus annectens. The sequence goes on along the minus strand of NC_056749.1, from coordinate 841,884,967 downwards.
ACTGCCAATGTATGTTATGCCATGGACTCCCAAATAACAACATAACACAGTCTACAGAACCCAAATGCAAGGCCATGTGGACAAATCACAGTAACATCCCCATCATGTCCCACTGAAAGAACTGTGGACCAACACCAAATTCCTGCTGTTATGAGGTGACAACTATAGGGAAAATATCAGGGAATGTTCCCATAATGTATGGAAGAGGATAGAGCATGGGCGGCATGGAGTGCATGAAGTCTAAAACACAGCCGTGTGCACATACTATCCCTGGTTGCAAACACAAGAATGGGTGGCTACAAACCTGCTTGTAAATCACAATGTGTAGGGGTAATGTCCACAATTATCACCCCTGCCTCTGGGTAACCTGCATGAATCTGTACAGCTGTGAGTTATTACCACAGCAAGCTATGGCCATACTGTCATGTTGATGGATGTACAAGCATGGGATCCTCTGCCACCACTGTACCAAGGTGCTGAACCATTTACACAGACCCAGCAGCAAGTGTCTGCAGCTTCCCCTCCAGAATGGCATGAATGTGCAAGACTATGTAGGCTGCTGACCACAATACTGGACACAGTTGCAATCACAATGTATTCCCCAAGACATCATTGCAAGCAAATATGTCTACCTGACAGTACGTGATTGCATAAAACATCACAGCGTATAACAGTACATATGTCTGAATATCTCTGCTAACACCAGGACTATGTAGCAGAAGCAGCACAGACACAATACCTACAGTAACCCACTATCCATTGCCCATTTTGACCCCATATTGTCAAGTGATCTACAGATATCCTGCAGAAACACTTAACTACCTGTAGGTGTAGTACACAAAAGTCTGCACTGGAGTACAATCTACCTGGAATGGATTCACACATTCAATACAGAAGGTCATACTGGGCATGCTCCCACACTTAGAGAAATGAAGTTCATGTCAGACAAGAAACTACTGAAAGGCCATACTGGGCCTGTTCACACACTTGAAGAAAGGAAGCCTATGTCTGGCAACAACAGTGGACCATACATATCTGACAGTTGCAGATGTTAGTGCATACTCTCCTCAGTATGCACCAGTCATGCTTTGCACACACATTGGGTAGGAATGCACACGTATATCCAAGGACAACACACTATAATAGGCCAAAAGTACACATACAAAGATGTGTGGAAGAGAGTGACAGTGACAAAGAGCCTTTCATCATGAGGCCTGTCCCACCCAGCACACATCCAATTAGCTAAAACCACATGATGTGCAAATGTCAATCACCGTAGACATACCCCTCTGGAATCCCTCAACATTATAGTGTTTGTGGTGCTAATGTTAACTATGGAACATGACTGTACAAGTCAATACTGATCTAGCAGTTGTATATACATACCTGTAGAATATAAACCTGTGTGTGCCTGAGTGTAGTGTGTCTGCCTCTAGATGAATAGGTTATGGCCCATGCACATACAATGCACTCCCCATTGCCCTACTATGGCAAGCCTGCTAATGTGTTCACCTTGAAATACACCTTTGAGGACATAGTAGCCCATTACCATTGCAGGGTGCAGTGGTGCACACCTGTAATCCTAGCTACCTGGAAGGCAGACATTGTTGGATCGAATGAGCCTGAAGTAAGTGTTTGGAGAAAGATCATAACACCTCTACACCCAGAGAAATTCTTCTAGCACCTTGAATAATCTCCATGGTGTGTCCTATAATTGTGTGTTGCTGTAGTGTGATGTACTAGTCAGATAGAAGTTCTAATCCCAGATGTGGCAACTATGTTTGTCTGTGTAGGGATCAGTGTTTTTTTAGACCAGTCACACTCATTGCAATATCAAATGCCCTACTTTGGCATGCCTGTTGCTATCATTAACTTTGAAATACACCTCTGGGGAAAGCATAATCCAGTAATCTCTGTGGTGCATCCTAAAAATGTGTAATACTGTAGTGTGATATACTAATCAGGTAGGAGTTCTAATTCCAGACGTGGCAACTGTGTGTGTTTGTCTGTGTAGGGATCAAGCCTTTTTAGGTCAGTCACACTCACTGCAATATCAAATGCCCTACTTTGGCATGCCGCTGATGTCATTAACTTTGAAATACACCTTTGGTTAAGAAATAGGCCAGTAAACTCTGTGATGTGTCCTATAACTGTGTAATGCTGTAGTGTGATGTATTAGTCCAGTAGGAGTTCTAATCCCAGACGTGGCAACTGTGAGTGTGTGTTTGTCTGTGTAGGGATCAATGCTTCTTAGGCCAGTCACACTCACTACAATATCAAATGCCCTACTTTGACATGCGCTGATGTTATTAACTTTGAAATACATCTTTGGGGGAAAAAGTAGCCCAGTAATCTCTGTGGCATGTCCTATGACTGTGTAATGTTTCAGTGTGATAAACTGGTTAGTTAGGAGTTCTATTCCTATACATGGCAAGTGTGTGTGTTTGTTTCTGTGTAGGGAGCAATGCTTTTGAAGCCATTCATCACAGTCACTACAACCTCCAGTGCCCTTCTTTGGCAAGCCTGTTGATGTCATTCACTTTGAAATACACCTTTGTGGAAGGAGTAGCCCAGTATCTCCATGGTACATCCTTTAACTGTGTAATGCTGTAGTGTGATAAACTAATTAGGTAGTAGTTCTATTCCCAGACATGGTAAGTGTGGGTGTTTGTTTGTCTGTGTAGGGAGCATTGATTTTGAGGCCATTCACAGTCATGACAGCCTCCAGTGCCCTTCTTTGGCAAGCCTGCTGATGTCATTCACTTTGAAATACATCTTTGGGGAAGAAGTAACCCAGTAACCTCCGTGGCATGCCTATGACTGCGTAATGCTGTAGTGTAATAAACTAGTTTGGTAGGAGTTCTATTCCCAGACATGGCAAGTGTGTGCATTTATTTTTTTGTGCCGGGAACAATACTTTTAAGGCCATTCACAGTCACTATAGCCTCCAATGCCCTTCTTTGACAAGCCTGCTGATGTCATTCACCTTGAAATACACCTTTGTGAAAGGAGAAGTCCAGTAATCTCCATGGTGCATTCTATAACTGTGTAATGCTGTAGTGTGATAAACTAATTAGGTATGAATTCTATACCCAGACATGACAACTGTGAAACTCTGTGTGTGTGTTTGGTAGTGTGTATATAGGGAGTAATTTATTTTGGCCATTCACAGTCATAGGTTCATAGGTTCATAGGTTCATACTAGGCTATCTGCCCTAGGGCATTTATAAGCCTAGCCAGAGTGTGTGTGGCTTTCACCACCCCTTAGGATGAGAATAATATACCCATTAGTTTGCTGTGCCTCTGTCCAGCAGTGATACAGAGATGATTCCCGGGGTAAACCTAAGATCTCCCATCCACTCGTCAAGATTTCTCTTGAACAGAGTCAGTGAGGGGCTCTGCCTCACATGGACTGGGATTCTGTTCCATAGTGTAGGGAGTCTCTGGGTGATAAATCTGTCCCTCCAGCACGTCCTATTTATATCCATGTTGAGGTTTAAGTCTCTTGCTCTCGTGGCTCTGGTGGATTTGGATTTTTTGAGGTGGAGCATGTCCATTAATTCCGGGTTGGACATGGCCTTGTATGTCAGGCACAGATCACCTCTGAGCAGATGGTATGCGACTGAATAGAGCTGGAGTTTCTTCAGTCGGGCATTGTATGACATATGTTTGAGCCCCTTTATCCTTTTGGTGAGGAACCTTTGGGGTCTTTCCAACTGCTGCAGGTGTCGGGTAAGGTACATTCCGAATGGGGCGTTGTACTCAATCATTGGTCTGATAAATGAAGAGTACAGGGGTACAATGACCTCTCCTGATCTGGATGTGAATCCCTTCATGATCAGGTGGGCAATGTAGAAGGTCTTCCTAACCACTTTGGCAATGTGAGTGTCAAAAGAGAGGTTACTGTCAAGTTGGGCCCCCAGGTCCCTGATAACTTCTTCCGTGTTTAATGGATTACCACTTATGTGGTAATTAGGGGTTACCTTGTTTTTCCCAAAGGGTATGACTATACATTTTTTGGCATTTAGCTTAAGGCCATGGCTCTGGCACCAGTTATCCATTTCTATGAGACCTTTCTGGAGGATGTCTGTGTCTGATGGAGTGTCAATTATGGTGTCCAGTTTGCAGTCATCTGCAAATTTTGTCAGCCACAATCCCCCTATGTTTGCCTGCACTTCAGAAAAATAAATGCCGAACAAGAGGGGGCCCAGGACTGAGCCCTGTGGGACACCGCTCGTCAGGACCGGCTTAGAGTCTGACATGGCACCAGCAACTCTAACCCTGTGTGTTCTGTCCTTGAGCCAGTTTGCAACCCATCTTGTGACATATGGGTTTACATCTAAGCTGGTGAGCTTTTCTATGATGCCCGAGTGGGGTATTGTGTCGAATGCTTTTGCTAGGTCAAGGTAGGCTGTGTGAACTGCCTTACCCTCATCAATGGCCTTAGTGACTGTTTCAAAAAAGTTGACCAAGTTCAAGAGGCAGGATCTGCCCTTGACAAAGCCAAATTGGGTAGGATCCAGTGTCTGTAGGTCCCCAATGTCTTTATTTATGAGTTCCATTATGATCCTCTCCATAGCTTTGCAGACAAGGCTCGTCAAGCTTATAGGGCGGTAATTTCCAGGGTCCGTAGAAGCACCGCCTTTGTGGAGTGGGACCACAGTTGCCATACGCCATTCTTTGGGTACGTATCCTGTAGTAAGGCTAAGATTAAACAGCAGCCTTATGTGTGGGTTTAGTTCCTCATTGAGTTTGTGTAGCACACAGCCGGGGACACCGCCCGGTCCCATTGATGCTGTGTTTTTTGCTTTAGAGAGAGCAGCTCTCACCTGGGCATCTGAGAAGTTTGGGAGGCTAGACTCTGGTGGGATAGATATTTCTCCTTTTGGGGGGGGGGGAGACATTTGCACTGAACCTGTCTGCCAGTATGTTGGCAATGTCTGTGGGTTCAGTGATTTTTTTATCATTTTGGACTAATTCTGAGCATATCTGGGAGTTTCCACCCAGGTTTCATAGCTAAAGAAGGCTTTATGATTGTCTTTTGTGTCATTAGCGATTTTTCTCTCAAAGTTGGCCTTGGATGATTTTATGAGTGATCGTAGTTTTTTGCTAGTATTGATCAGAGATGCCTTCCCATTTAGGGATTTTGCTCTGTCATGTAGTAGCTTTCTCCTCTTGTTGTAGAGTTTGTTTATGGCTGGTGCACACCTACAAATGGAGAACATTGATAACTGTGTAGTAACAGAGACGTAATCCAAGCCTCCAGAGAGCACCCCTGCAATACCAGGTACAGCTCTCACCACACCTTTTGGCCACTAAACCAGGACCAAAACAATAAAGGTGGAGGAGTGTCCATATTCACCAAGGATATTCACACCACCAGGTTACTCAACAGAATGTGCCTGAAATACCCCCAGTGCAACTAACAATAGGTTAGACTGCATTCAAAATTGTATATCTTGCTAGAGATCCCCCACCATGCCCCATAATACCCACTACAGCCTTTGAAACATACTGTGAAATATTATGATACAAGCAAACACCCTAATACTGGGTGAGTTACACTACCCTGCCATTAACTGGGAAAACTACTTGTGTACCAACACGTGTGCCCAACGGTTTTTGGAAGTCATAATTCCCAAAGCCCTGGATCATGTAACCCATAGTCCCTCCAGGGGTTCAAATATCCTAAACCTGGTCATTACCAACATGGGACATCAATGCTCCACACCTACGGTCACCCCATTTGTGGTCAGGTATGCCCATGAGCTAATCACCCTTAACATCAGCATCCCTCCTCCACACCTCAGTAAGGACACCTCTGTAACACACATTTTCAAAGCCAATGTCATGCTGCACATGTCAGATGTGACTAACATCATGGCACCCATGCAGAAGGGAACTGAAAGGACAACTGCTGAATCATACATGAAGGCACTGTGTGAGCACATCCACTACTGTATAAATCATGCCATCCAATAGCGAACCAAGATGCTCCCCATCCAAGAAAAGGATGCCAATGTGGTGGCCCCCTGCCATAAACATACTGTACAACAAAAGGAGGAAACTCTTGCAGAAATGCGGAACTTTCCAGGATGAAAAATACTCCCTTACCAGCAACAGTAGGAGGCAGAGACCCCTCATAACATCCACCGAGGCTAGTTGCGAATGTAATATAGCCAAAGACACCAAAGACAACTGCAAGCCATTCCATAGCTGTGTGAGGAATCTAAATGGCAATGCTTTGAACTGCTGTGATCTACAACTGGATGGTACTAAGGTGGATTGTGCCTCATGTGGTTCTGCATCCTGGGAGATTAATTCAGTGCCAACTGCACCCCCCTCCCAACCCTCAACAGGCCCATCTCAACACAGATAGATTGCCATATGCCGGAAATAATGGCCACCTAGGTAAAAACCACACTCTACAAAGCTATGACAACAGCAGCCATGGGACCAGTCAATATCCCGGGTTGTGTACTACATGAGCTGCAAACTGCACTTGCACCTTACCTATGTGCCATGTCTAATCATAGCCACACCTCAGACTTCATGCCCACTGTGTGGTGCACAACTACAGTTATCCCAGTCCACAAGGGGGGATCCACCTTGGATTCTGGGAACTACAGTCCCAGCAGTATGACATGCCTGCTCTGCAAGGCCATGGAATGCATTATCATGGAAATTAAAACAAAGGCATTAGCAACCTGCAAACACTGGACCCTAACGAGGTTTGGTTTGTGAAGGGCCAATCATGTAACCTCAACCTGACTGACAACTGTGAATCCATCTCCAGAGCCATGGATGAGGGTAAGGTGGTTCACACAGCCTATCTGGACCACACCAAGCCCCTTAAAACCATCCCTAATTCTGGAATCATAGATAAATGTATCATGCTGACCTTTAATCTCAATGTCACTTATTAGGCTGCCAACTGCTGTACTGACACAACCCACACTGTAAATGTAGGTGACACCAACCCGAACCCCAGCCAAGTGCCAGTTGGAGTACCTTACGGTTCAGTCCTGGCACCGCCCATGTTCGGCATCTACTGCTCTGAAGTACAGTCCAACAGTAAGGGACACCGGCAAACAAAGGTCACAGATGACTGCACAGTGGGAGCCAATATTGAATCCCCACATGATGTGGATATTCTACAGAAGGGCCTTACAGAAAGACATGCTGGGTGCCTGAGCCATGGCCTCAAGATCAATGCCAAGAAATATATAGCTATCCCCATTGGGAAGGGACATATACCTGTGAAGTACCACATAAGAGGCAGTACACTAAACACCTAAAGTGTGATAACAGAATTAGGGACACAGGTGGACAGTAATCTCACCTCCCACCAAGGGCTTTACATCCAGGAAAAGAAGCCCATTGTCCCACTGTAGGCATCTCTCAGTAAACCCAGTACAGACTACAATGGCCTGTAACATATGTACCTCACAAGACATCTGCAACAAGTAGATAGGTTGTAGACATACCTCAAAAAATGACCACAGGCCTAAACCAGATGCCCTATGTTGACCATCTGAAAATAAGCTAGCAATACTCTGTAACGTATTGTGTTATCAGTGGAGATCTCTGCTTAACATAACATGCTATGTCAAACCCACAGCTGTTGGACATGCTATACTTAGAGAATTCCAAACCCTCACAGCTACATGCTCCAGAGATCCAAATCCTGTCATCACAATGATCAAGACATGCAGGAGGGATGCGTTCCTGACCCAGAGACTCCCCAGACTCTGGAATAGACTTCCCACACATGTCAAGCAGAGTGCCCCTTTGGCTTTCTTCAAAAGGAACCCGGACAATTGGATGGGAGATAGGACATTTATCCCAGGGATCATGACAGCTGCCCTGCTAGACAGGGGTGCAGGGAAGTATATATTGTAGGAAGTCATAGCCAGAGAAATGTTATGTCTAGGCATGTACAGGCCCTAGGGCTGATAGCCTAGTATCAGTGTATGACCCTATGAACCTATGAACTACATCTTCCATTGCCCAACCTTGGCAAGGTTGCTGATGTCATTCACTTTGAAATACACCTTTGGGGAAGGAGTAGCCCAGTAATCTCCATGGTGTGTCCTATAACAGCATAATGCTGTAGTGTGATATACTAGTTCAGAAGGGGTTCTATTCCCAGACATGGCAAGTATGGATGTTTGTGTGTTTGTTTGTCTTTGTAGGGTGGAATGGTCTTGAGGTCATTCACAGTCAAGACAACCTCCATTGTCCTTCTTTGGCAAGCCTGCTGATGTCATTCACCTTGAAATACACCTTTGGGGAAGAAGTAGCCCAATAATCTCTGTGGCGTGTGCCATAACTGTGTCATGCTGTAGTTTGAGGTACTAGTTAGGTAGGAGTTCCAATCCCAGACATGGGGACTATGCAACTCATTGTGTGTCTGTGTTTGTCATTCATGACCTGTGTGGAGGTGGCTGTGAGTGTGTAACAACTGGACTCATTGTGAAATGGGTTTTGCAAATTTCTTACATGGTGGGCCTATTATATGTCAAAACATCTACCTTACAAGGATTACAGATGTCAAACAGCAGAGAGACTTGGGTTGACAATCCATAGACCTACCTGTGACATCAAAGCTTGGCGAACAATTTAGGCAACCATTGCATTACCCAGAGAACACTCTCAACCCATGTCTCATACACAAACACACTCGGTTAGGCAACAACCGCTTTGTTGGTAGTTCCCTACATATTGCCCACAGATAGTAACCATGGTGTGATTGCAGCAGACTACAGAGGGCATGGCACCCTGTCCCATCACTACAATAGGCACATAATTGCAGACAGTGTGCCTCCACTTTGTTCCCCACTGGACGCCTGAAACAACTGTAGTGCCATCAAATGTAACCCACAAAGGACATACCATGCCTTAAACACATGCCCTGTATGGACAGATGCCACTGACACCAAGGAATACGTGTATCATGCTGTCAAAGAAGGTCCAGGGTCAACCTGGTGTCCATTGCCAGTTCCCACCACATGAGGCCAGGAATGGCACATCTGATGATAACAATCTGTGTACACAACATGGCAGAGACACCCCAGGTACAGTTCCACATGTCACAGAACATGCATGCTGGATGTGTGCACATCCCCGACACCGTCCATGTCATGGACTATAGAACACATGCATGGCAAGCATTGCACAGCACTGGCCACCCACAATAGTAACCCAAATGACTGGATGGTGAATACAATACCCACCTATGTGGGCAAATCCAGACACTATACCCTTGAGCCACACTGCAGTCCATTGTCATGCGGCCTGATGCCAAGGTATACCCTTCACCTAGCCTTGTACAGCCTTCTGGCACAGTCAACTACTACACATATGTGAAGCAATGCACCCATGCATGTCAGTACTGGCCCCTGTGTCTGTGTGTGTGGAGTATTATAATTTTGACCCCATTCACACTCACTACACCTCCCACTGGCCTACTGAAGCATGCTGTCTGATGTCAGACACCTTCTCATAACCTTTTCCGATATATCATCCTGATAACCCCTGTGGTGCATGTCATACCGGCGTATTACTGTATTGTGGCAAACTAGCTTGTTAGGAAGTCTATTCCTGACCCTGCCAAATGTGTTAATGTGTGTGAGTCCCTGAGAGAGTGTGGCTGTGTTGACATTGACACCTGTTCATGTAGACAAGCATGTGTACTACACCTACTTTATCACTCCTATATCACTGTTGCAGATGTTACTCACCATCAGATGCACATTTGGACAGCTCCCCAACATGTAAGCTCTGAGGCGCATGCAATAACTGCATAGACATGATAGCAATACATAGTCAGTCAGGGGGTTGAAACCTCATACTGGTAAGTGTGTGACACACACAAACATGCTTAAGTTTTAATCTCCCACCCCCTCCCTGTCCTTCTTTGTCTCTGTCTGTCTCTCTCACTCCCTCTCTGGTGGATGTTGAGAAGTACACCTGCTTTGCTTAGGCAGCAGCTTGCATTTTGTAAGTGATGCTCATAATCAGCCGATGGCCTCTGCACAAATTGCAGTCCCCCTCTAGATGATTGCATGTGAAGCAGCTGTGGTAACATTTCCATAGCCAACTGCATGGAAACACACTCCAATATCTAGGAACAACATGTGGGTGTTTGGCCTTTTCATTCACTGTGAACAAGACGTCATGTTGGTGTTTGGCAAACAGCATCACAGATGGTATTGGGATTTACCTCTAACAACATACACTGTGCAGGCCAACAAACAGAAGGGGGAGGTGCATGACATGACTACAGAATGTAAGTGTTGCTCTTCTGCATTTGGAATAATGTTGGTTTAACAGGGTGTGTGTGTTTATGGCTGGTCTACATGATTTAATATCTGTCATGACAGTGTTAAGTGCTTTAGAAAACTCCCACCTGTCTGGTTATTTGCAGACTGGGCAGTGTTTTGAGTCTTATGTTTTTTGTGTTACTCAGAGATCACCTATCTTAGAACTGCAGAAGCATAGTCTGAGAATTGCAGTAAGTACATGGTAACACCCATGAGAGTTACTGACTTCATATCCCTCATAGGACATATGTCATAACAAACCCTGTTACAACAGTAAATGTATGAGGGTATCACAGCAACATGCCAATATTGGCCCAGTGTTTGTGGCTCCAGCCTTTGTACATATGTCATGCAGTAAGAGGTGCATATGTTCTGTACACCATTATTTATTGACATCATACCTGATAACAAGCCAGTCAGATAGACTGCTAGACATGTTATGTATAGTAGGGGTTATGTCTGAGGACATAACCTGGGCATTCTGCAGTTGTGTGTACAGTACCGGGGTCTGTGTACTTATAGTGATTGTCGACTGTATGTGTATTGCAAATACGTACCTTGGCCTGTACACAGACTGTGGTAGATGCCATTGTTACTGGTCCTGTTCTATTTCATGTTACATGCTGTGTCACAGTATATATAGGTTCATAGATTCATAGGTTCATACTAGGCTATCTGCCCTAGGGCATTTATAAGCCTAGCCAGAGTGTGTTTGGCTTTCGCCACCCATTTTAAATTAATTTTGCTATGCCCTTTTTCGAGGTTAGTATACTGTGCCTCTGTCTAACAGTGACACAGAAGTGATACCCGGGGTAAACCTACGATCTCCCATTCACTCATCAAGATTCCTCTTGAAGAGAGTCAGTGAGGGACTCTGCCTAACCTGGACTGGGATTTTATTCCAGATTGAAGGGAGCCTCTGGGTTATGAATCTGTCCCTCCAGCATGTCCTATTTATTTCAGTGCTGACGTTCAAGTCTCTCAAGCACGTAGCTTGATGGGATTTGTATTTTCTGAGGTGCAGCATGTCCATTAATTCCGGGTTGGGCATGGCTTTATACGTCAGGCACAGATCGCCTCTGAGCAGGCGGTATGCCACTGAGTAGAGCTGGAGTTTCTTTAACCGGGCAGCATATGGCATCTGTTTGAGCCCCTTGATCCTCTTGGTGAGGTACTTTTGGGGTCTTTCCAGTTGCTGCAGGTGTCTGGTAAGGTACATCCCAAAAGGGGCATTGTACTCAATTATGGGCCTGATGAGGGATGAGTAAAGAGGCACAATGACCTCCCCTGATCTAGATGTGAATTCCTTCATGATTAGGTGGGCTATATAAAATGTTTTTCTAACCACTTTGGCCAAATGGTTGTCAAATGAGAGACTGCTATCAGCTTGGGTCCCCAGGTCCCTAATTACTTCTTCTGTACTTAATGGATTACCACCTATGTGATAATTTGTCGGCACTTTGTTTTTGCCAAAGGGGATGACTATACGCTTTTTGGCATTTAGCTTGAGGCCATGGCTCTGGCACCAGTTGTCTGTTTCTATGAGGCCCTTTTGGAGGATGCTTGTGTCTGCTGGAGAGTATATTATGGTGCCCAGTTTGCAGTCATCAGCGAACTTGGTCAGCCACAGTCCTTCCATGTTGGCCTGTATCTCCGAGAAATATATACCGAACAAAAGAGGTCCCAGGATTGAGCCTTGTGGGATGCCACTTGTAACTGGTTTGGAGTCTGACATGGCTCCAGCTATTCTAACCATGTGGGTTCTGTCCTTGAGACAGTTTGCAACCCATCTAGTGACACAGGGGTTTATATTTAAGCTGGTGAGCTTATCTATAATGCCCGAGTGGGGTATTGTATCAAAGGCTTTTGCGAGGTCCAGGTAGGTTGTGTGGATCACCTTCCCCTTGTCAATGGCCTTGGTGACTGTTCCAAAGAAATCGACCAGGTTTAAGAGGCAGGATCTGCCCTTAACAAAGCCGAACTGGGTAGGATCCAATGTCTGTAGGTCCCCAATATCTTTATTTATAAGGTCCATGATGATCCTTTCCATAGCTTTGCAGACAAAGCTAGTGAGACTTATGGGGCGATAGTTTCCAGGATCCATTGAGGAACCACCTTTGTGGAGAGGGACCACTGTTGCTGTACGCCACTCTTTGGGTACATATCCTGTAGTAAGGCTAAGATTGAACAGTAGTTTTAGGTTTGGGTTTAGCTCTTCTTGGAGTTCATGTAGGACGCAGCCCGGGACACCGTCTGGTCCCATTGATGCTGTGTTTCTTGCTTTGGAGAGGGCAGCTCTTACCTGAGCATCTGAGATGTCAGGGGGGCAGCACTCTGCTGGAATAGATATTAGCCCTCTTGGTGGGGAGGGGGGGAGAAGTTTGCGCCAAACCTGTCAGCTAGGATGTTGGCAATGTCTGTGGGTTCGGTGTATTTTTTGTCATTTTGGACTAATTCTGAGCATATCTGGAAATTCCCACCCAGGTTCCTAACATAACTAAAGAAAGTCTTGTGATTATCCTTAGTGTCCTGTGCAATTTTTCTCTCGAAGCTGGCCTTAGATGATTTTATGAGTGCCCGTAGTTTTTTGCTAATACTGATCAGAGACGCCTTCCCTTTTTGGGATTTTGCTCTATCATGTAGTAGCTTCCTCCTTCTATTGTATAGTTTGTTTATGGCTGGGATCCACCAGACAGGACGTCTGCCTTTGGAGGATTGGGTCTTGGTTTTATTTTGGATTGCATGATCCATGCATTCCTGAAGGTGTACATAGAATGCTTTATAAAGGATTTTGCGGTCTGGGCATTACATCCACAGACCGGGGCTTTGAAGGATTCCACCTCGGTTTTGAGGAGTGTGAAATTTGCTTTAGAAGTTTTTCACTGTGGTTTTCTGGGCATGGGGTGGGGTCGGGATGAATATCCAGTGAGATTAGTTTATGGTCTGATCTTACCAGTGAGGGATACACTTCTGGTCTGGAGCATAGAGTCCCCATGTTGGTGATGATCAGGTCCAGTATGTTTTCCCCTCTTGTGGGAGTGGTAACAAGTTGTTCCATAGCATTTGAGTTTATAAATTCTAGGAACCTTTTGGCTTGGGTGTTGGAGCTAGAGTAATGCTCCCAGTCTATGGTTGGGTAGTTGAAGTCACCCAATATAATGGTGTTTGGAGAGACCTTCATATTTTCCAGTGCTCTCAGGAAGGCCGAGTGGGGTTCCTGGGTTTGGGAGGGTGGTCTGTAGCAGGCTATAAACTGGAAGGCAGTTTTATCCACTGTTAGTTGCACATGGATAGTCTCTGATGCTTAGGTTGCCACCAACCTGGAGGTGTGGGTATCTTTGACGAATATTGATACTCCCTCCTTTGTGGTTCAGTCCAAGTTTTGGGGCCGAAAAGCATGGTATGAGGTATAACCTGGTAGTGCTGGGGTGCTCTCGAGAGCCTTGAACCAGGTTTCTGTTACTGCACAGATATCGATGTTCTCCATGCTAAGGAGAGTTTCGAGTGTGTGCATCTTGAGGTTTAGACTTCTGGCGTTGAGTAACATTACTCTTAGTTTCTTATCCCTTGTGATACCTATGGAGGTGGGTTTGTCTTTTGAGCCTTGCCTAAAAAAGGCACTATGGGGGTAGCAAGAGCCTTTGCCATTATCCGAAAGCCCAGGGGTGACAGGTGCAAGCCATCCCTAGAGAAACATCGTGGCTTGTCGAGCATGTCATCCCAGGCTGACAGGCATTGGATCCCCTTTGAATGACACCAATACTTAAGCCAATTGTTGAAATTGATAATCTTGTCTTCATACTGTAGCATCATTCTTGGTGAGGGTAAGATGCTACTCAAGGTCAGGGTCATACTGGCGTGGGCTAAATGCTCAGAGAGCTCTTCTATGTCTCTTTTCATGTAGTCCAGGGAGGTACGTCTCAGGTCATTCACACCAGCATGGACAATGACTGAGTCATATTTGTACTTGCCTTGGAGTGACCTGCGTGCTTGTGTTGTGTGGCGGATCCTAGCACCCGACAGGCAGCTCACCGTGACCTTCTCCTTGTTCAGCCTGGTGAGTGGGACGTCAGTGTGCCTGATGATAGAGTCACCTATTACAAGTGTATCAGGTGTGTTGTTTAGCCTTAAGGGCTGTGACTGTTCGGCACACTGGCTTTGTGAGCTATGTGTTGCACGTGTTTTGTTTTGGGGTAGCGGTTGCTTGGGTGTCTGCTTTGGAGGTCTCTGCTGCTTAGGCCGATTTTTATTTAGAGCCTCCAAGTATGTTTTTGTTTGTTTATGTGTTTGGTTTGCTGTCATGGTAGGTCTATGTGAGACTGGAATTTTAGTGAGTGTGGTTTCCTTCTCCTCCTGACTGGTTACGCCAGTACTGAGTTGAGAGAGCTTAGCCTCCAGTTTGGCTATATGGTTGCATCTCTCACATGTGTTGGAATTTGTTGGGAGGAGGAGAGGGTTGTCTGTGTACATGAGGCAGTTGTAACATTGCCTCAGCATTCCCAGTTTCACCAGCTGGACTGGAGAGGAGACTGACAACTGACCTTTCCCCTGCTGGATAATGATCTGACATGTGGAAAGTAACTGTAGACTGCTGTCTGTACAGCACATGTCAGTGAGGGCTTTCAACATGTAGTAATGGCATACATATTGGTGTCAGACGTCTATGTGTTGACACATTCATCCTACTGCATAGCTAGTTGGCAAAATGATATCTGTCAGTCCCTGTACAGATATGCAGATGACAGGTATCCAACTTGGATACGTACAGGCAACCTATGCTTGACTGACACTGACATGTCTGCCCAGCTGTATTATAACTGGCAAAGATAGGACACAACAGCCTGTATGCACCACATGTCACAGGTACCTCCACTACACTACCACAGTCAACAGAACATGTTTGGGTACAGGTCTTCAACACAGACACTAACCATGTTTTGTAATACATGTTGCATACATGTCAACTGTATCACCTTAGTGGCCATTTGCAGGAGGCACCCAGAGGATTGGATGATGCATGTCACTCTGACCCTGAGGGTCACCACAGTGCTGTCTGTAGATAGATTGCCTGCTGGCACATGACAGGTGGCATGATACCACTGAAGACACATCCCCTACACTTCCCATATCTCCATGGACAATAGCCAGGTACACACCTATGACCACCTGCAGCGATGCACCCCAGTACTGACAAATGTGCATGTGTGCATTACTGAGAATATCAGTGTCTGTGTGGTGATGTGGTGTGTGTAGGTATGGGGTTGCCCTAGGTGTGTTTGTATAGTGTGTGAGTATGCATGCACACAGTTCTGCCATGTGGCTGCCCTATACAAATGTTTCTTGGACAGCTACAGACCATACCTGGCAGGGTGTGCAGTTCACCGCCTCCGGCCAAGGACACATGGACTGTGCCTGCCAGGGGTCCCATGGGCATGTCCAGGTACAGGCCTTGATGTGCTATTCTCCCTTGATGATGACAGATGTCCCCTGGAACCAGGTCCCTCCTGGGACTGGCCAGGCCCATGTGCACATGGCCTGCTGTGGTGTGGACAGCACACCCCCACTAAGTGCTGGGGCTGGTACTTCCACTACGGGAGCACCTTGGTATCCTTGCACATTCATGTCGACTACCAGCTGTTGGTGCTGCTAGCCTACGTCCATCCAGCCGTCAACCCCACTCCCACCACATGTTCGAGCATGGACAATCCATGGTTGATGAGGAGCACCATCTCACCCAACCATCTATCCATGACCGCGGTATAATCACGGAGGGCACTTGCAGGTTCATGGAAATTGTCGCTTACAGATGAGAGAGCAACCCTCTGCAGCCTTAGACCCTGTCTGGTGTACAGTTCCATACAAGCCTGTGCCCCCATGACAGTTTGAAACATGCATCTGTTAGTGCCAGTTGTGGCACTTCTGACAGGGGCATGATGACCAGTGGCCCTCCCATGAACACCCCGGTACATCTGCCTATGTGGTGCCCTGCTGGACATCTGGCTATGCCTGCTGTATCCAGACAAAGCAGGCATAGATACCACACTCTACTGTGTACTGCCACCAAACTCCAACTGTCCCTCTGCTATGGCCACTGGTGATGGGGTGTCTATAGGCACTGTGACTGCATGCAGGGTTGGGGTGGCTAACGGGGGATGTCAAACTATGGCGCAGTTTCGGCCTCTGACAACCCTGCCTGTGCCTCAAGAGTCCTATCATCTATTTCGTTGTCTGTATGGACGCCACCATCAGACTGCATGCAGGAGGAACCCTGACCCACCTTGCCACCTGTGAGGGTAAAGCAAGAAATGCACATTAAGACCTGTACGGCATTGCATAAGAGTACACATACACACACACACACACACACACACACACACACACACACACACACACACACACACACACAGACACACACACACGCACACACGCACACACACACACACACACACACACATGCCCTGAAATTCCACCATAATATCTATCTGTCCCTGAGTTTACAGACAGTCCCAAGTTTATTCACGTAAGTTCCCTATCCTGCATCACCCTTGGTAACATACACTCATTAATACCACTCATTAACGTATCATTCTTCTAAATGCCTAGACAAGTGATCACAACTCCTGAGCTGTTACTCCATTAACTCTTTGACTTGATTGGAGTACATCTTACAAGGCCTCACTGCTGTCATCCAGGGTTCACCCTGGGTATGTAAGGACATCGTGAGCATGGCCCCCATATGTTAAGGGCTACAACGTTCACTCAATAATGTCACACACTGGAGTGTCATATGTAACTATTGCTCAGTAGATGCAAGATCTGCTTCTCAATCGACTTATTATGTGAACAACAGTAATATACGGATACACTCCCTGGTGCTGTCTAGTAATTCCCTGGTGCATCTGTAGTGCTGCATACATGGGTAGTCGTTCACCCTTCTGCTGATTGCAATGTTAATGGTATATCTGGTGTCTAGTGTCTCTCCCAATGCATGTTCCATGCTACAGACCTTATTATACTATCAGCTGTCCTGAGATTACATATCAGACAAGTATTCCTGGTGTCTCATGCATCAGTCCATGTCTATGTACCACACTATTCCAAGGGGAAGTACTGATGTATGAACACCCCACAATCACACATGTGCATACATGGACACCCACACAAACACACACACATGCACACACACATCCGACATGCATCAACCCCTTCCACTCCACCAGATTGCACTTACAGACAAAATAACTCCCAGACACACACACACACACACACACACACACACACACACACACACACACACACACACACACACACACACACACACCTACAGGTGAGTTTGCACAAGGATAGTACACACAGACCTCCCATTACCCATCTGTCAACATGCATAACATATGGTACTCAACAGCATGCAGTGCAGCTATAGTCAATCCAAGCTAGCAACAGTATACATGTGTGTGATGCATGGCCTGTGTTAGTAAGTGATGGCCCTTCCCCTGGAAAACACAGCACCCATGCTGTGCACCTGTTCTGCACCCTGCCATGTACTGTGCGCCATACCTCACAGGTGTACACACCATTGCTGAATGTGTATTACTGTGTCAGTTATGTCTGCTGTAATGCTCACAGCCCCTATGTGTCTGTCCAACACATATCTGGGATGATATGGGGATAGATGTCATTTGTGAATGCCTGATGTCTGTTTACAGATCTCAACATCAGCAGTGCATGTATAACCGATACAATACTATTACACTGACAACCGTCAAACCTTACAGTGGCTATGAGGACTGTACACACCCTTAATGATATGGCACCCTCTTCCTTGATATGCCATGGGACCACATCACTGCATATGTTAACAGTACATGAGCCTGATATGTGACATATGTCCTGTACATTCAAATGCAGTGTCTAACAAATGTGTTAGTTGTGCTGATTTATTTATTTTATTTTATTTAACATTTGTTGACCGGGAAAGTCCGACTAGGTTCCACAGAACCTGTTTTCAGTGGAGGCCCAGGGAGAAATGCTCCAGATGCATGTCTTTAGAATGTGGGAGGAAATTGGAGTACCCAGAGGAAACCCATGTGAACGCAGGGAGAACATGCAAACTCCACACAGAAGGCACCCCGGCTGAAAATTGAACCAGAGAACCTCTTGCTGTGAGGCGACAGCATTAACCGCTGCACCACTGCGCTGCCCACATGTTGTTGACTGCAATGCATATACTTTGTGGGTGCATATGTGTGCACGCCCATATCATGACGGTTTATTGCAGCTACTGATGAGCCTGATATGTGACATATGTCCTGATACTTCAGGGTACAATATTTAATCTATATATGGTAACTGTAGACACAGTGTGGTAGCGTGAATGCATACACGAGATACCAAGTGCATTTAGCTGATTATTTCTCGCTGGATGGTGTAAATAAACTACGCAATACGTTGTATCAGTATATGGTGAAGTGGCGACCATAAATTAAACGCATTTGTTATCTGTTTTGATAAGTTATACTTGGCTTGTGTTCTCGCTAAAATAACTGACACTCTATGTGGTGATACCTTAGGTGGTATATGTCTAAACTGAGATTGTTTAATGCTCTATACCTATAAGATAAGCTACGGGGTTTGGTGTAAATAACTAATAGAAGTGTCTAACCTATTTTACATAACTGTAGTATGCTGTTCTTTAAAGCAACAGTTTGTATTTGGTTGTTAGCCATTTAGACAGTGCATAGATATGACAAATGACTATTAGCCTGTAACCTTCTTTGTAGTTGATTCTTATTTGTACTGCATCACTTATTCTGCAAAATATGATGTGTTCTGATGTTTGTATAAATGCTTTACAATCTCCTTCTAGGTGTTAAACACTCTGTGTACCCCATGCGAAACAAACAAGTCCTCACCCAAGAGCAGTTCGCTCTTTCTAAGTAATCAAGTATAGCTGAACTACAGTGAGCAGCAAGAAAACGCAGCCCAAACTAAAAGAATCTTGGCAAGGTCTTGTATATCTATAACAGCTCCTTCTAAACTAAACTAAGTGCTAAAAGCAAACACTGGAATTACTAGCATACTGGGTTCAGAACGCAGCAGCAATTTACCCCGCTTAACCCATAAACTATACAGTATTTCAAACACCACTACTGGTGAAAATTGAAACTCCCTTTAAATTAACAAATAATTGTAAGAGGCTGATCTCACAATTAAAGAAAATACTATTTCTTCTTGACTTTTCCTGGCCACTAAATAGTTGGAAGCTGGAAAAACCCGCTCGCTCGCCCTCATCCCGCTCGCTCGGCGCCCATCCCTGCCCCCATATCCCACCCGCCCCCAGTAGGGCTAAATTTATACCTAACAAACCACACCCTCATTTTTTCTTTAGCCAACCAAACTTGACTTTAAATTTCCACCCACCTCACTACCAATTTCCCTACTCTAACCCCCATACACCTTCTCAATTCAAAGCATTACCGCCCAAAGTAAAATGAAGCCTACAACACTCTTCACAAGAAAGCCAATGTTAAAATTTGTATTCTGTACTTTACTACTTTTTATCAAAATGTATCTACTAACTAGATATGAAGGCCAGACACTCACAGGTTTTTTCTACCCCAGGCGCCAAACTAGTACCATCCCATCCCTAAGCTGTTCTAAACGTCACAACTTTCAACTGTCCAGTAAAATATATCACCCCAACCACCATAACCCCCTTAAACCCAACTCAAAGCACACCAAATCCAAACATGAACTAAAATTATTATGTAAGCTTATCAGAATATTAGACCTTACAAGAAAAGATATAACAATAGATGTGGATATCCATCCTAACCCAGGCCCCACATCAACTACAATTGTAAACAACCCACCGCTTACCCTACCAAACTCCCTCCAAATATACCACCTAAATATAAGAAGTCTAAATAATAAGATTCATAACCTGCATGCCCTAATAGCACTGTACCTCCCTGATATAATGTGTCTAACAGAAACCTGGATAAAACAAGGGACCAAAGATAACGAGGTAATGCCACCAGGCTACGATATTTATAAAGCTGATCGCCTGTCAAAAAAAGGAGGTGGTATCACGGTGCTCTATAAGAGCACACTGAATGTCACTATCAATTTACCTCAACCACCTCAGATCTCTAATGCTGAAATACTTGCACTAAAATTACAAATAAACAAAGATAAAAGTATTAACCTAATTGTGACCTACATTCCCCCCGGAAATAATTCTGATACACTTGAACACATCCTTAGTTGGCTATCAAACAACTATCCTCAAGAAACCATAATCCTAGGAGATGTTAATATAGACTGGACTCAATGCTCCTCTGACAACAACTCTACTCACATTAACCTACATGGTTTCTGTCAATTAATATCTTCCCCTACCAGAGTAGGTAATAATAATCAAAAAGAAAGTATCTTAGACTGGATCCTCATCAACAGCCAACACCATACAAATTTGGCCGGGACTCTTCCAAATAGCACTAGTGACCATCTCATCACCTATATTATGAAAAAGAAGGTTATAAGCTCCACTCTGCCTATGTATAGGTCAGTCAGAAATAAGAAGGATTTTGACCTCACCAAATTCCTGATGGAACTTAAATCCTTTAATTGGGCATCCCTTAAACATCTCCCCCTAGAGGAGGCAGTACTTCTTTTTAATAGCACATTCCTAAACATACTTAACTCTCACGCCTCAATGAAATCAATCAGAGTAAAAACAAGAATTGCACCCTGGCTAACAAAAAACACCATATCACTAATCAAAATTAGAAACAAAACCTGGAAAATATGGCGTTTAACCAAATCAACCTTGGACCGCATAAAATTCCAACAACTAAGAAATGAGACCAAAAAAGCAACACTACTAGACAAAAAAAATCACTATTATCAACTCCAAAATAAACACCAAGACAACCCTCAAAAATTCTGGACTGGTCTAAATAATCTTCTCCACCCAGGTAAATCCTCTACCCCTACCCCAGAAAAACTAAATGACAAAACCCCTGAAGATGTAGCAAACTCCTTTAACAATTTCTTTACTGACACTATACAAACCCTAGCTAATCAATTACCATCCACCAACTCCATAAAAATGGAAAACTTCCAACAGCTAAAATCCACCTTTAAATTTCAACCAGTCTCCACTGCCTATATAAGATCCTTACTGAAGAAATTAAAACCAACCACTCTCTCTGCAGACCTTCTCCCAGCTGAATACTTACAGATAGCAGCAGATACCATTGCATACCCTATCTCAGTTCTTATCAATAGAACCATAGCAGAAGCTACAATCCCATCAATATGGAAAATATCCCATGTCATACCTCTCCACAAAGGTGGCTTATCAACGGAACTATCAAACTACAGGCCCATAGCAATATTGTCACCATTGGCCAAAATCATGGAGAAGTGTATACACAAACAACTGCTTTACTATCTTACCCTGAACAATTTAATAACCAATTCTCAACATGGTTTTAGACCCCACCACAGTACAACCACTGCTCTTCTCTCTTTTACTGACACTATTAATCTCAACCAAAATGACAAAAAAATATCTTCAGCACTATTTCTTGACCTATCAAAAGCCTTCGATATGGTGAACCACCAGCTACTTCACCATACACTAGAAAATCTCCAACTTGACAAACAAGCTCTGGACTGGTTTGTTGGCTATCTATCTGGCAGGAAACAAGCAGCACTCTGGCAATCCAAGCTTTCTAACCTCCTACCTAATACCATAGGAGTACCTCAAGGATCTATCCTGGGACCTCTTCTTTTTACTATCTTCATAAATGACCTGTATAAAGCCATCCCCGAAGCCACCTGCATTCAATATGCAGATGACTCGACACTAGTCTGTGCTGATACATCTCCTGTCAACTTACTAACCAAAACCCAATCATGTTTCATGTTAGTAGAGAACTGGCTATTAGGACGTAAACTGATCCTGAATCCAAACAAAACCAAATTACTACTTTTCCATCCCACTCAAAAGATAACACCCCTATCCTTTTCTATCCAATCCAAAAATGGGACAATCATCTCTCCAGACTCCTATACTAAACTACTAGGAGTCACCATAGATAACAAACTTAGATTTGATATCCATATCAATCAGACCATTAAAACCGTTAATAAAAAACTTGGGTCACTATACCGGATTAAATCTTTTCTAACTCCAATAGCAAAAGTGACCATGGCCCGTTCTCATCTTCTCTCCACCCTCCTGTATGCCTCCCCTATGCTCACCAATCTTAACACAGCTGAACTAAATAAACTATCGCGTTGCTATAATCAGATTGCTAGATTTGCAACAGGAATGCCTTACAGAACACACCACTGTATTAACCTAAGAAACCTAGGCTGGATTGAATTCACTAACCTTCTACAGAAGACCCAACTTATTGAAGCATATAAAATCCTGAACCAACCTGACAAAACTCCAGGGCTGAAAAATTTAATTAGACCCTACAATAATTTCAGTAGTTTGCGCTCTTCAAATAAGATACTAGTTCAAACAGTCAAATCCAACAATGTAGGGGGTGACTCACTTTTTACCAATTCCATTGGTAAAATCTGGAACTCCCTCCCCCCAGCCTTTCCTGCATTTCCTCCCTAAGCCTCTTCAAAAAAAGATTAAATCACCATCTAAAGTCACATTGGCTCTGTCAATGTTCAAGTCCTGACTGACCCTTTCTCAGACAGGTATAGATACCTTCCTAGAAGCATCCCCTCCTTCTTTCTTGTTTCTCTCTCCTCTTAACCAAAGTGACTAGCCTAAAAGGAGAACTGGTATGCTGGACTCTGTGTTTATATTATTGTATCCCTGATATTGTATATTATAGTCCTGTACTGCATCTCCTTTGTTGCATCTACTAATATAGGAGATACAGTTGATTTTTGTTTTATTTTCTTACTTTGTTTTATTGTAATGTATTAATCTTTGTTTTATTATAATGTATTAATCTTTGTTTTTACTGTGAAGCTTTTCTACCCGGGCCTGCGCTGAAAATGGACATATATCCAGTCGGACTATCCCGGTCAACAAATGTAAAATAAATAAATAAATAAAATACTGTTATGTGTACTACAGCAGTCACTATTCCTGGCAAAGGTATACTAGCATGGCCATCTGCATTTGCCAGTATATGGTCAGTCTGCCCTACACATGTCCCCCAACTCTGCATGATTGCAAGTTCAACTCATGCACATCCCTTGGAGTTCACACACTGCTGCCACTTTTGCTGTGTAGTCAGGGTTACATCTGCCACAGTTCCTGAACCTGACTGTGTGCAGATATTTGTAGTATCCTTAGGATCCCTGCTGCAGTGCAATGGTGTGTCATGATGACACCCCCTCCCTACCTTCAGCCTTTTTGTAGATGCTTGAAAACTATGGCCTACACATGTGTGTCAGTTTGCAGTGTCCCAAACACTGAACATCACATGTAACAACCTAGTCCCAGCTAATGAATGGCAAACATATAGGTGTACACTGGCACCAGCACAGTACAGATGGGGATGGTGGGCCTGAGGTGGGGTGAGGCATTGCTTGTGCAGCACATGTATATTACAGGATACTGTCTGTTGATTTCCAACGTGGTCATGTTACACCAGTACACATTGCAACACATGACTGTTGGGAACCACTTCTGCTATGGATACACTACCTGCAGAGAGGCCTGGCTGATGTTTCCTCTGGTACAACTGTCACATCTGATTATCCTAACCCATGGGCCACATGCTTGCAGAGTCCAGGCAATTGCTGACATGGGTACTGCACAGCCAGTACTTGTTGGACATTCCTGGAACCCCCTCAGTGTTGTGGCATGTTACTGTGCAGCCAACATGACCAGTTTGCTACATGTGACATCATTTGTCTTGGATGGCCATCTTTTTATTTCCTACATCATTCCTGGCCCATACATCCTTGCCTCATAAATGACTGCACTGTTTGCCATGACATATGCAATAGTGAGGTATGGCTACATGTCCAGCTCATGGGTGCTACCTGTTTGGTATGGGGCCCATGCCATGTCATGTAAAATGCATGCAAGCCATGCCTGCCTCTGTTGCAGGTAAGTGTGCACATTTGATGGCCAAACGTCTTGGACAGCAGACCAATACTTGGTGTGACACTGGGGATGTGTACTTGCTGAAAGGTGCATTTCCATGACAAATGCATGCAATCAGTACCTCAACAGCTGCTTCCCCTACATTTTATCTGGAGTGTGTGCACACATATGCTTCCAGTGTTTGTAAGATATGTATTCCCCATATTTGCTGCCCTAACCTACGATTCTGTATTACACACTCATTGCTCATGTTGGGACCACATTGCAGGTTTTAAGGGTTGTGGACCACAGTATTACGATATGCCTTAGTGTAGATCTGTAACAGTTGCCATTGTAATACTGGTGTATACACTGTTGTAGCACTGTATAAGGGTGATGTTTAACACATGTCCCTACTGTAGGCCATGTGTCCTACCATTATTTTCATCCCTGTTGACACATTTCAAAATGACAGGATGTTAGTTATATTGTAGATGTCTGACATACCCTTCAGATACCCAATCATGGTCACCACTGTGATGCAGTGTAGTTAACAGCAACAATACATGGACATGTAGAGCATGCATTATGGGTATGTGTGTCAGATGTGTGCATGGAATATACTATAGCCATTACATGACTGGTGTATTGGCAAGCATGAACATAAACCATACTCACCAGGTACAGGGGCTGCTGCCTTGGTGGTATACCAGAGGGACCTACATAAGTGTGTGAGAGACGTGATGTTAGTAGCTGCAGCTGTGGCATTGCTACAGAGTGGGTACAGCATTATAGTACATCAACAGTACAAGTCCACAATACTACAACTTATGCACATCTGTTTATTACTACTACGCAGCAACAGACTATATATATTACATCTCACATATGCATTATCTACCTGTACAGATGTGGATGCATATGCAACAGTGGTCTACTGATGTGCCCTGTGGCCTTATCTGCACACTCCTCAGCCGATGTGTGGGTAGCACCCACCTCCACTATGGTCTCCACCAGTTGATGAGTGTGCGGGCGGGCAGGTGCCATGAGGCTGGCGAGGAGCTCCTCATCACATGACAGAGGGGGATGGATGGCATGACCCCCCCCCCCTGTTGCTAGGTGAGCCCCCCGGACTGCAGCAGCATGTAGATGGGCATTGCAAAGCAGGTTGCTACAATGATGCCGGACCTGCTCATAACTACGGTTATGCAGGCCATCATCATTGTCCCTGTGGACTAGATCATTCCATAGGGCGGTCCACTCCTGCTGCTCATGGGCTCATGTGCCAAAGAGCACCTGGTAGTGCTGTACCAGGTGGTTCACAATGGCCTCATTTTCATCTGCTGAATACACCGGTAACCGGCCATGTGACATCTTGTCTGAAAGACATAAAGATGGAAACAGGTCTGAGCAACTCACAGCAAGGTTACCATAGTTCTTAATACACATCTCTGTCTCCCCCCACCATATCTGCGACAAAAAACTGTTCACACAACTCAAAAGGTATGGCTACAGCTTACCTATCATTGGGACATATATCGTATTGTATCACACTTTGTGCTATGTGTTTGTAGCCATGTTCCCTGTAGGGACGCTATCATTGCTGGCCTGCTACAGACAATGTCACCTGCAGGCCACTGTAAGGGCCACTATGGTTCCATATATGCATGTGGTCTGTTTGCTATGTGATTGCTGCACATCTGTTGTTATGTGTTATTGCGGAAATCTACACATGCTGTTGGACATGATCCGGGATTGTATGGACTATTACTACCCACATAAGTTCTATAACAGTGACACAATAGCATGTTTAGGGAACAGTTGCCAGCAGATCCACCTCTCCCACCTCATCTGGCTATGTTACCAGGCCACATCTCATGTGGGACCCACCCTGGGGCCTCCTCATCTACTGGTCCAGCACTACCTTCAGGTGGAACTACCTCAGGGGATGGTGTCCCCCCTGGGGGCACACACAGACATGATCCTGTCACCTGAGGTCAGGTCCAGGGTCTGTTGCATAGGGAGATTCATGGAGACTTGTGGGATGTGCTATAGCACCTTGAGGCCCTCAGTACACAATCACAGGGTCCACATGCTGTTCTTGCTCAGCCTCCAGGCCAGGCACCTTCAGGGCCGTGAAGCTGCTGTTATGACTAGCAATGGGTGGGGGCCTTGTTCCCATTGTTTCCATATGGTTGCTCATGGGGCTTCCACATCACAGACCACACCCACCATCCAGGGTGTTTACCCACCACATGTGTCATACACCACCCCAGTAGGCTGTCCTCTCTATCTACCAACCCAACCCATCTCCACAAATATACCTGCTATCCTTCCTCAAATTCCCATTCCCACCTTCACAGACAAGGGCAATGTGGTCCCAACAAGGGGTTCACATGATATAACCGTCCATGTTGCACACACATACAGCTATATATAGATATATATATATATATATATATATATAGATATATATATATGTGTGTGTGTGTGTGTGTGTGTGTGTGTGTGTGTGTGTGTGTGTATTGATATGTGTGATGTTCCCTCACACATAGCATGCAGCACTGTAATGGAAATACATGGGACATGTATTTATATACAAATGTGTGTGTGTGTTTGTATATAAATATATATATATATATATATATATATATATATATATATATATATATATATATATATATATATATATATGGTTCTACCTGACTTCACCGAAACACCACAACACCGACAACGAATCGAAAACCACATAACCGACAGTACAAAACACGAAAATCCACATGCCCGACAACGAAATAACCGACGGTACACAAACAAAACCTTATACACTTCACACACAATCAACAAACAAAACACATTCCCCATCCAAAACCACATACACAACACAAGCACACCAAAATCCCTGCAAACCCACACTAAACCTCACATACACAACTACCTACAACCCTGACCCAAACCCTAACCCTAAGGTCCACTACTGCGACACACTTACCTGACCCGCCTCCCTAACCCTAACTCACTTATCCCGCCCCTAACCCAAACACAATCACTACCGCACACTTACCTGACCCCCTCCCTAACCCTAACTCACTTATCCCGCCCCTAACCCAAACACATTCACTAATGACACTTACCTGACCCGGCCCCTAACCCTAACTCACTTAACCCACCCCTATCCACACTTACCTTACTCGCACCCTAACGTCCGTCACTACCGCATACTTACACAGCCTTTTCCCATTTCGGCATCCTCAGCGCCGGTGCTTTCATCCGCCGTTAGGTCTTCTGCACTGTCGATCTTCTGGGTCCCGTCATACGGTCTTCTGCACTTCGCCTTCTGCGGCTCCGATTTCGCTGTCGATGTTCCGCGTGTCGGTGAAGTCAGGTAGAACCATATATATATATATATAGATAGATATACACACACATATATATATATATATATATATATATATATATATATGTGTGTGTGTGTGTGTGTGTGTGTGTGTGTGTGCAGATAAATATTATGTTGTATATATGTGTTGATATATTTATAGATATATATATATATATATATATATATATATATATATATATATATATGTGTGTGTGATGGCCTCTGCACCAATCAGTGTCCTCCATTTGCTACCTGCATGCAGCATGCTGTGTAGAACTTCCAATTACACTGTCATGGCAACCCACTACTATAAATCCCTACATCAAGTGGGCGTGGTCCCTTTTCAATTTCCTGCATGGTGGACATGCTTCCTGTGTGTGGGCAGCAGTGTTACAGACAGCAGATAGCAATATCTCTTACGAGAGCACTTGCAGACTCCGGCCAGCTACATATTAGTATAAGGTTCCAGAACTACAGACAGAGTGTGAGTAGTGTTTTTACATGTATTGTATAGTACCAGTGTTACAGAGTTTGTGTGTACATACTAGTTTAACATGAAATGTAGTCTGTCTGCATAGCTCTCAGCTGTGTGCCTATCCACATGCTGGCCACAGGTGTGCCTGTTATGTTTTGTCTGTCCATCACATGGCTCTTGTGTCAGATATATCACTGGCAGTGTGTGTGTTGAGTGCTATTAGTACATGGCTACATCCATTTGTGTTTCTGACTTCATATTCCTGACTAAGGGTATGTTACAGACTATCCTGTAAAACCAGCAACTTACTCAGTGTGTGAAAACACTATTTCACATATGAGCCTGTATTTCGGTCTCTGTCCTCCACCTACATACCAGGCTTTGACTATATGACATGCTATCGGGGTTGTTATGTAGTGGCCTGGGAGTATGTCATGCTGCCATTCCTGCCATCATTCCAGTGCTGTTGTGGTCCCCACACATATAGTGGGGTTGGGTCCATATATATGTGAGCTTCATCTGCAGAAACTATGTGTGCCCTTCTGCAGTCCAGAGGTCAGTGTATGTAACAGTGTTATCTGCCCCTGTAAGTCAGTCTATGGGGGGATGCACCATAAAAAACCTAGCCTGTTACAACGTGTGAGGGATATCAGCAGTAAGCTGCCTTAAGGTATGTGGATGTACATTACCATACATTTCACCTTGGGAAAATGCTGGCCTACTGCTTACTGCCATACAGACTGTTCTGTTTGTCAGTGAGATTGAGATGGTTTCAATCATGCCTTGTTATGTAACAGATACATCCCATTGTGTCAACTGAAGTCTTTTTCCCCTAGGGATTGCATACAGAGTGTAGTTAGAGTCTTCTGGACTATACATCTGCATTACTTACTGTTCATTGATTGTTATGCTGTGACCTAGTCTGTCTTCACTGTTGTACTACTTGAAGGCCTTGGCCTGGACAGAAACATATGTTATGCTTTCAGATTACTGTATTAAATGGTCTGTTTGCGAGTTGCATTAATCTGTTTGTATGTATTTCATAGTCTAAACAGCTATATGACATAGCATATACAACTGTAATAGTACACAAATAAAACTTTCTTATGAATGCAAACCTGTGTGTGGTGTTATATCCTTTGACCATCTCTGTGGGTATATGTTTCAGGCAGCAATTGTCTTTTGTATGGGTGACTCATACACTGTCCATTTGGTAAGGTGGCAACTATATGAATACTGGCTGTTCAGTATGGTGTGCACCCTCTAAATATGTATCTTCCTGTACATATCTGTGTGTGTGTGTATGTGTAGTTACATATATCTATCTATATATATAAATATATATATATATATATATATATATATATATATATATATATATATATATATATATATATATATATACACATGTATCTGCATATATGGGTGTGGGTATATGTATCTTTGGCATGTTTATTGCTTCCAAATTGTGCATTCCCTATGGTAGCCAGACTGTACTTCATGATATGTTATTGATACCAGCCTGACATCATACAGGTGGGATGGATTACAGTTAACTTCTTGTGCCCATGTTGTGTCGGGTCCTGGGTATGAGACTTACAACAGTTGATATTGTATTGCAGGGAAGATCTGTTTGGCTGTGGGGGAGGGGGTGATATACATACAAGACGTATTTAGCTTGAACCCCCTCACCCCCATTAACGGTGCCTGTGGTCATATATGTATTTGTTATGTTCTCTTTTATATCTATAGATATATATCTGTATATACACATATATATATATATATATATATATATATATATATATATATATGTATATATATATATATATATATATATATATATATATATATATATATATATATATATATATATATATATATATATATATATATATATATATATGTCGACATATATATCTATAGATGTATGCATATATATATATATATATATATTTTTTTTTTTTTTAAACGTGTGTGTGTGTATATATATATATATATATATATTTTTTATATATCTATATATATATATATATATATATATATATATATATACACACACACACACACACACACACACACACACACACACACACACACACACACACACACACACACACACACACACACACACACAGACACACATACATCTACATGTTTAGATACATTTCCTGTACTGTTGAATGACTGTGCTGGATGATATATTTGTGAAAACATTAGGGTTATGTATATCTGACATGGCTTAAGGTAAATAACTTTGGCTAGGGTGTGCAGTGTCCTGGGTATGAGCCTTGCTGAGGCTGTTTACTTTCTTGCTGAGCAGAACAAGGGTCGTTGGATACAGAGTGATTAAGGTACTTTTAAGCAGTTGTAAGGGGGTTTGTGCAGGTTTGCTCAGAGGTAACCACTGCTAGCTTCCGGTTATTGTTTCTTATACTAATTTAGCTTCTCAATTGCTTAACCTGTGTAGGCATTGCTTACCCCCATGCAAACAAGCTTAAACCCACTTATTGCTGCTTAAAAGTGCTTACTCCTGCTTTCCCCCGCGCTACTTTTTTTTAAAAGAAATGAAAAAGGGTTGATAGGAAAGAAGTGAAAAAGGGGTGCAAATAGGGAAAGACTGTAGGGAAAATAGCTAGGGATATGCAGGATGGGTTCATACCTGCTCATTTCTTCTGCTGCAACAGCTGTGCATATACACTGAATTTGAAGATAGATTTGGACACTGAAACCCCTGACAGAGGAGTGAGGACAACAATAATATGTTGTTAAACCAATTAGACCAGATTACATGTGTCCAGTGGACACGTGTGAAATGGACAGCTATGAATGGGATGAGTTTTTTTTTGGGAACAGATTGCCCTTTTTTTTTTCAGGTGAGAGTGGGATGTTGGGGAGGGATAGTAGGCATATTTGGAGAGGTAGGTTGGGTAGGTTAACAGACAAGACAGACAAGACCGAAACAGGGGTGGTAGATGATACACGTGGGGGGTAATCACCTTGATGGGGATGGGTGTTTGGAAATTAGAAACCCATGAGCCCCCTATTGGAAACTGTGAGACTGAGGTCCCCACCCATGGGTCGTCACCACGGCACCTTCACATCCCTGAAGGTGGCTGTGCTGGGGATGGTTAGGAGGACCAGAACAACCCTCTAGTTGTGACACATGGCCCTCAAGCTGTTGTAGCAGATCTCTGAACTCTCTGCGGAGCTCACTACGCACCACGCCCTGGATCTGGCGATGGGTGACAGTTTCCTGTCCACACCCACTCCCAGGGAGGGTGAGCCCCATCCCCTGAGGCAGTTCCACCCAAAAGTGGTGCAGGACCAATGGATGAGAAGGTCCAGTGGTGGGCCCCAGATGTGCTGGTGCCCGGTGCCACAGCCAGCTGAGGTGGAATAGGTGGGTTCGCCGGGACTGGACTTCCCAAACGTACTATGGTGTTTCAATTTTACAACATATGTGGGTTAGTAATAGTCAACACATTCCAGGATTAGGTATAACAGCATGCATAGATATTCCCATTAAACCAAAACACCAGCTATGGAACAGTTGCATAGCAAACAGAACACATGGATATATGGAACCAGAGTGGCCATTGCAACAGCATGCAGGTACATTGATGGCAGCATGCCACCAATGTGGGAGTATTTCAGCATGGCACATGCATAAAAACAAATTTAAATATTTATTAAACAATAGGACATATGTCCCAACAGTAGTTTTAATGCAGCACATACCGATTGAGTTGTGTATTTAGTTTATTGTTGTGGATATGGAGGGGGGGAGATGTCAGTTAACAACTAGTATATTCCTGTATTTTTCATTACTTTCCTAGTCATTGCTGTGATCTGTACATTACAGGTGTTAGTACACTACCCTATGGCCTTAGTTTGGACAGTGGTATGGATGTAGACAACTATATACATGAACTGAGTTTTACTGGCGATATATATCTCTTTCCTGGTATACCTGTGGAGGTATTGTTTGTTAACACTACCTAATTGTTTCTACACATAATCCCAGATTCCAGGTTGATGTTATGCACATACCTCTCCATCTCTTATTGCACACTTTCTGAGCATGTCTTGACCACATGCAGGTGAAGTGGGACATATTTTACCTATTGCCCTCATAAACCTTTGGTGAATTGTACAATGACAGGTTTGCTTTCACTGACATTTTCCAAATATGTACAGGCCTGACAGTCAGTTATATGACATGAAATGCTGCCTACATGTCAGAAATTAGCACACTGATATGCCAGGGGGACAGGGTAACAGTCGACAGATATGGGCCAATTAACTGGACATTCTGGACAATTCTGTACACTTGTAGGGTATGATTCTGCATACAGCGTACTACCACTCCCAGGATTCGAACCATGGCTGTGGCTGTGTCTGCTAAAAATAAAACAGTGCCCATCACAGTTGAGTGTGCTATATTGATATTGCTGTGTATCTTTTGTCTGATTTCTGATTATAATTCTCCTGTAGTTTTACAATCTGATCTTGTAATTACAACATTCTTATTCAGGATTTCATAGACAGTTTATTATGTAGCACAGTGTGGGTGACGGTGATGAGTAATACCTTATTATTCAGAGCAACTGCAATACTAACAATGCCATACAATACCAGAGTAAACAGTACCAGTACAGGATATCAATCTTTTATTTCTAGGCACAGTTTTCATATCTGACAGACCTGTGGGGGCAATGTTTATTAGCACTACCGGAATTTTGCCACACAAATTACCAGATTCCACATTAGTATTATGCACATACTTCTCACTCTGTTACTGCACACACTCTGGTCACAGTTTGACAACATGGGGCAGGAGATGGGACATACTTGTCTTATTACTCTCATAACATTTTGGGGAGTTGCTAGACTTACAGGTTTGTTCCTATAGATGTCTGACAATCAGCTGCATTTCTTATTTGCTGCCTAAATGTCTGGGATTATCTCACTGCTTTGTCAGGGGACAGGCAGCAGACATGGGCCAATTTACTGGACATTCAGGACATATCTGTACAGTTGTGGGGGTATGATTCTGCATATAGCCTACTACCACTCCCAGGATTCAAACCATGGCTGTGTGTCCTAAAAGTACTACAGTTCACATCTCAGTTGAGTGTTCTATTTGGGTTATGTTGTCTATCTTTTCACTGTTTTCTGTCTAAGTCTCTCTCAGTTAGACTATATAACCTCTTGGGATTACTACAGACATTCCTACACATTTTATTTATGTAGCACAGTGTGGGTAACAGTGCTTAATACAACGGTACTATTAAGAGATTACATCTCTACATTACCATATGATACCAGAGTAAACACATGCAGTCCAGTAGTTAGACCTTTATTGTCAGGCTTTTATGCTTTTATTTACATACAACCTATATGTGACTCTTCCTGACATATTCTCTGGTATATGCAGTACATGCCTTAAACAATACAGGTTTTATACAGGCAATTAACGTACTACTACTTTTAGATTTATTTCCTATGACAGTACATGCAAGAGTATTACTAACCTGCCTCGCCTTGCAACTGCTGCAATCTACAGGCATGGGCTTCCCGGTCTGCAGCCCGCTCATCTGCCACTGTGAAAGATGTAAGAGGAATATTTAGCCATACCTATCCATAATATACATGAGCTGGTAATTATTAAACAGGTAGTGAACTGATACTTACATATGGCTGTGACATCCCCTGTCCTCCTAGCCTCTTGGATACAGTGATCCAAGAGATCACCCTTTCTCCACTTCAAGTCGGCATAGTGATGCCTGACCTGCTCACCAGTTCGGGGTATGCCAGTGGCACTGGTGTGGTCACGAGTGAGAAGGTCCCAGGCTTCCACTTTGTATTGGAAATGCTGGTACTGGCCCTACAGCAGTCTCTGGTCATGGTCTTTCACAAGGAGTCCTGCCATGACTCTGGACTCCTAGATGCCCCAACACTGCACCCGGAAACACAAACCCTCTCCAATGCCAGTCATAGTGCCTACAGGAGGAAGCTGCAACCAATAATGAGATGTATTCCCACCTGTGGGTTTACTAGGGCCAATTTCCCACACTTTGTCATGATTGGATGGTTTTGAAAATGATAAGCTATGGGCAAACCTGCTTACCTAAGGATGGCATTGATTAAAGGGATATACCAATTGGCAGACTAAGTTAATTAGCCTACACATTGCTTACACCTACTAAGCTGGGCTGTGCAATGCTTAGTGTAGCTTAATTTTTTAATTTGCATACTATTTGCTGTTTGGCATTGATTTATTATTCATTACATGTTATACATGTGTTTGTTATCCATGATTCATGTGCACATATACTGTATGGGGTCCTTGTGTTTATTACACAATTTCAACACTTTATTACAATGACACCTCACATGTGACCTTAATACAGTACTCCAGTTCATATATTTATGTTATGTAGTAGGTTATACAACATACAACTGTATATAGATTCCTTTCACATGTTCAGTTTGATTTTCCTGTAGTGAGAATCTGTTTTATAATTCCTCAAGCTTATGTACTACTGTGGTGGCTTAGTGGTTAACTACTGTGACTATGGTATACAGGGTCTTGGGTTCAAGACCTGCAAGTGCTGTTTATTTTGTTTCTGGCCAGGACAGCGGCTGTTGCATAAAGAGTGGTCAATGCACTTTTAAGCAATTGCAAGCGGGTTTGCGTGGGTTTGCGTGACGGTAAGCAATGCTAACCTTCGAATAAATATGCTTACAGAGAGTTAGCTTCAATATTGCTTATGTGTGTGTACGCATTGCTGACTCCCTTGCAAACAGGCTTAAACCCGCTTACTACTGCTTAAATATGCTTACTCTTGCTTAATAGTGCTTACTCCCGCTTACCACCGCACTAATTTAGACAGTAATGCAAAATAGTTCTTGGGAAGGTGGTGGATTTGGAAACTCTATGGATTTATCATTCATTACACATTGTACCTTCAGTTTGTATCCCTAATTCCTGTGCACATATACTGAATTGGGCACATGTGATCATCTGTGGATTTTACAACATTATGACAATGACACCTCACATCTGTATTTAATGCAGTACTCCAGTTCACAAATATATGTTATTTAGTAGGTTATGCAACAAAAAATATTAGTCATAAAGTGATTTGACATGGAAAATGGAATGTACTGAAGTGGGACTCAAACTGGGAATGACTGGTCATAAGGCAACTGCTCTGCACACTACACAATTGCAGTACTGCTTTGTTTGTGTATATCTTACTTTCTATCCTTTTGTGCCATTTAGGCTGCATTAAACGTAGATAAGCGATGGGCAAACATGTGCACCTACAGTTATATTTAGTCTGTTTCATAAAAAAAAAAAAGCTTCTTTATATTTAATGTTTTAACTTTTGCTCTTATAAACTTGGGGGGATGTTGCTGGGAGTGAGCAAACACCTATGAACAGTCTCATTCATTTTTATTCCTAACCTGCTGTTCTTGATTGTAGGGGATGAATATTCTGTGAGCTCTGCTCTCAGACATGTCCCCTGCACTCATACACGCTCCTTGTCCATTTAGGAGCTCAGGCAGTGCTCCTTCATTGATATGCATGGCACGCTGCCATCCTGCTCCTAAATGGCTGCTTCTGTGCAGGACTAAGCTAGTCTTGCATGGAAGGATAGTGAATCCATGGATATATGTTCGAAGTTTGAAAAATTCGAACATTAAATAAGCAAATTTAAATGTTCGAACATATAATAAAAAAAGAAACGGAACTTACCTGACTAGTGTAAGCAGGGGGACAAGCCCCTCTGTACCCCACACACACACCCTCTTTAAATATACCAACTCTGAGACCACACTATAGTGCGGTAAAGGGAAGATTTCCCTTACTGCACTGTAGTGCGGTTTCAGAGTTGGTGTATTTAAAGAGCTGGGGGTGTGGGGATGCAGCCCCCCTGCCTACAGCCGTTAGTTTTAGGTTTGGGTTTTTTTTTTTTGTTTACATATGTTCAAAGTTTTATTACTTCGAACATTTAAATTCGATATTATAAAACTTTGAATATATGATATAGACCCCAAAAACTGCACCCATATGCATTTATATGTCATGGTTTCATAAACAATGGAGAGGGACAGATAAAAATAAAACTTAATTTTATTGAATTAACATTTAGCAATCTAAGAAAACATGTAACCCGACATCTCTCTTTAGTCTCAAACATTATATGCAAAGTACCTTACTGCACACATTTAAAGAGGTCCACAGGGGTTTCTCCACCTTTCCAAAAATGTGGCTATGTACCTTTTCTAGTTCTTGATCTATGGCACCCACACACTGTCCAGCTCTTAAATGTGGCACCCATACCTTTACCTGCTCTTTTTCTATGGTATCCACACATTGTCCAGCTCTTGATCGGGGGCACACACACATTATCCAGCTCTTGATTCATGACACCTACATGTTGTCCAGCTCTTAATCTATGGCATCTACATTGTCCAGTTTTTGATCTATGGCTCCCACTCTTTGTCCAGCTCTTGAAGTATGGCACACAGACACATTCAGCTCTTCAACTATGGCACCCATACATTGCCCAGTTCTTATATATGGTACACAGTCATTGTCCACTTCTTGATCTATGGCACCTACACATTGTCCAGCTCTTGACCTATGATGCAGACACCTTATCCAGCTCTTGCTCTGTGGCACACACACATTGTCCATTTCTTGATCTGTGGTACCCATACATTGTCCAGATTTTTAACTATGGTACTCACACATTGTCTTGTACTGGTTCCCTTGGGTCAGCTTTTAACTAGCTCCAGAAATCTTCACCTGTGACAATTCCCAGGCTAATCCACATAACAGTCTTGAATGGGCTTTCCATCTCAGAGTCAAAAGACATGAAATACGGCTGTGATCCTCACCATGTAGAACTAGTGCTGGGTTTTTCCAATTCATATTATACAAAAGTCTATTTGAAAAATTGACTCCATTAAAGAATTATCTTTCATTTAAAATAACAAAAAAAAAGAAAGCCTTAATTTTGACTAATACATATAATGTGCTACCTGATCACAAGCCCTATAAATAAGTGAGCCAACTGCATAATATATAATGGCATTTATACTTAATGTGTTAGTACATGTAGGATCTTTTATATTTATCAATTAAATTATGTTAAAATAAAATAGTTTGTTGATCATAAACCATTGAATCTTGACCCATTAAGCATGAGAACCAGATTTGTACCCCCACAACACCCATGTTAAAAAACATTCCCAAGGGTCAACAATTTGAATTTTGCTGAAATTATGATCGGCAGACTGTGATCACAATCATATTCATGTACACCTAGACGTACACATAATCACAAATGTCAGAAGTGGTTTAGTTCAGTGAAACTCTGAGAATTGTTTTCTACTGATAATATGAAAAATAATTAATACATACCTGGTAATGTGGTGCTTTTTGCAACCTTGAGCAAGAAGAATAGGTTTACGTAACAAAAAGTATGCATAGTGAAACTTGGCAGCTTGACACTTTCTAATGACCATGTAAAACTATTTTCGAACAGTCTCAACTTGTAACTCCTTTTCTAGTAAACTATTTTGTACAAAAATATGTGTATTCAGTTGCAACTACAGCTGTATTGTGCTTTTATCTGCAGAGATAACAGAACACATAATTTTTGAGTCCCAAGTTATTCTTCCCCTATAATGCTTCCCTTTTATCAGTAGTAACATTTCAGTTAGAGAAAAACATCACTTTCAAGGAAAAAATAACAGTAAAGTTGTTTTGTTTTTTACAAAGTTAAGATATTGCCATGATGATTCTGTATTTTACTTTGTCATTCCCTGACTAAAAAAGTGCATGCCATTTGTAAACTGATTCCAAAGACATTTATATTAGGGCGAGCTCTGATATTTGTTTTTTTTTAATTGTATTTTTTAACTGACTTGGACATTCCTAAAACACTAACAGCATCAGATGAATGACATCAAAAACAAAAAGTACTGCAAATAAGTAGTTTGATGCCCCACCACTGGCCCAGTATTCAAGGAGCCTCAATTCTCAGCACTGGCAACACTGGCGGACTTACATTGGGAGGATGACAAGTACATGCATAGTATTTCCAGATGCAGCTCTCTGCATCAAGTACAGTTTCCCTTAAAAGCACAGAGAGACCACAGTCAGTTCGGGGCTGATTTCTCCCTCTTTCTCCAGATCCCCAACAAGACTCCCTACTGGTACATATATAGAGTTGAGATCTCAGCTGAGTGGCCAAGCCAAGACCTCCAGCACCCTCTCTGTCCAACCTGTGCTTGGTGTCCCTGCCCAACTATCTGACGCACATTGTTGGAGATTTGTTTTACACACACACACCTGGAAAATACTGGCACAGGTTTACTAGCTATGCCCCCTTATGCCCAGACTATAAGGTAGTTTTTACTGCTACCAGCCAGCTCCTTACCATCTACTTTAAGGCCCTTAACAAAAGGATGTCCAATCTTACTGTGTAATGTTACTATCAGTACAAATGGTAGTTTGACCAAGAGCAAGGCTATTAGGAGTGGCCTATACAGTGTCATCAAATGAATATGCAAGTATTCTCAGAACTTAAATATGACTAGACAGACCAGCCACAATGAAAGGTATAAATATATTTAATAATAAATAATAAAAGGACAAGACAATACTAAATATATAGAGTAACATCAGAGTTCCAAATCACAGGAAATATTTAAAACAATATTGCAGGACTGTCTCAAATAAATAAAGAAAAATATCTAAGGTAAGATTTTCTATATTCCTGACTATGTGTAAGAGAAAGACTATAACCTAGTAAATTTTACGTAATTAGAGTAGCAAGGCAGATGTGGTGAGTGGATCTTGATATTGTCAGGTCAAAGACAGAATACAGAATGTAGAGTCTCTCTCAGAGAGTTTTTAAATTAATATCTCAAATATTAATGCTGGGATAACTTGCAAAATGACATAATTTCTTGTCATCTGACACTATCCCAGGTACACACCCACTCCTGAAATTTAGCAGTGTTTAGCATCTACCTGTGAAAACACATACACAAGAGCTTTTCCTCAGATCTTTGATGGCCCTGGAAGCCATAAAACACTTCAAAGACAGTACAGAAAACTTCTCTAGTACACACAGTCCCCCGGATTCATTAATCTTCCGTGCAGGACTAGTCTAGTCCTGTACAGAAGTGGCCATTTAGGAGGAGGATGGCAGCATGCCATGCATATTAATGAAGGTGTGCTGCCTGAACACTTAATCCTCCATGGAGTGTGGACGAGTGCAGGGGGTGTGTCTGAGAGCAGAGCTCTCAGAATAAACATGCCCCAGCAAAGCAAAACAGCAGAAAGTGTAAATAAATGAGGGAGACTGCTCATAGGTGTCCGCATATCCCCGCCAACAGTCCCCCATGTATACAACAGCAACAGGACATGAAAATAAAAAGAAGAAACCCCTGCATTGTTTGTAAAACTCCAAGTACAGCTAACCATAGGTGTGCAGGCGTGCCCATCTCTTACCTACGGTTAAAGCAGTGTCAAAGGCTGAAGAGGATAACTAGAAAGATATATGCAAATGGCACAGCACAGCAATACTGTAGTGGTTAGAGCATCCGTCTAACGAGCAGGCAATCCTGGTTTGAGTCCCACTGCAGCACATACCATTTTCCATGTGAAATCTGTATATGAACATTTTCTTACATTTTATTTCTGTATAACCTACTAAATAACATTTAAATGTGAACTGGAGTACTGCATTAAATTCACATGTGAAATGGCAGTGTCATAATGAATAAGGCACTAGTAAGCAGGTTTAAGCACAAGTAAGCAGTAGTAAGCATATATAAGCACTAGTAAGCACGTTTTACTGCATTTGTGAGGGGTAAGCGTTGCCTACACAGATCAGGCAAAGCAGATACTGAGTGTAAGAAACTGTAACCAGAGGTTACCATTGCTTAGCTCCACCCACACCCGCTTACAACAGCTTTAAAGTGCCTTAATCACTCTGTAACCAACAGCCCACGTTCTGCCCAGCAACAAAATAAACAGTTTCTGCAAGGCTCGAACTCAGGACCATGTACACCACAGTCACAGTAATTAACCTTTAAGCCATCATAGCAATACATACAAATGAGGTATCAGCAAACTAATCCTCACCACAGGAAAATCAAACCAAACATGTGAACTGAATCTATGTACAGTGTGATGTTGTATAACCTGCCACAGAACATAAATATGTGAACTGGAGTACTGCAGTAAGCATAGATCTGAGGTGTTATTGTAGTAAAGTGTAGAAGTGCCCAGAACCCCATACGGTGTATGTATACATGAAACACGGATACCAGACACATATATAACCCGTAATGAATAACAAATCACTGTCAAAAGGCAAATATAGTGCTAATTAACATTTAAGCAATGCTAACCGCAGCACAGCTCAACTCAGTAAGTGTAAGCAATGTGTAGGAGAGCCAATTCAATTTGCCTAGTGGTATACCTCTTTAAGCACTGCCAACCCTAGGTAAGCAGCTGTGCCCATAGCTTAGCCTTTTCAAAAACGGCCAATCATGGAAAGGTGCGGGTAATTGGCCTTATTTAAACTCCACAGGTGGGAAACTTTAATGCTGCGATCATCCATGTCAGTTCCCAAGAGAATGAGGTAAAGGCCAAAATATGAGCCAAACATGCATGGACATATGGACAGATATATATCGGCAAATATAGACAGACAGACAGCTATATGTAGCTATAAATATATATATATATATATATATATATATATATATATATATATATATATATATATATATATATATGACTCACAAATAATCAGATAACATAAATTGTATATATGTTCATATGTATGTATATTTATATATATAGATACATATATATATATATATATATATATATATATATATATATATATAGCTATACTAGATATATATAGGTACATACACATATACACAGACATAAGGAATTAGTAGCCATATATATGCAGAAGTAGTGTGGAAGTACTGGGTGCAAAGTATTTCCTTCAGCCACAAACCCTGTAACTGGCACCTGTGAAATGTACAGTGTGGCAACCCTTCCCACAAATGAGAATACTTACATTAAACATATACCCATCCACAATCCAAAGGACATGACACGGCACACAGGTATGCATACACAGAAAACCTTTATTTGTGTACTATACAATAATATATGCCAGAACTGGCACCACATAAACTTTGAAATATGTAATCAGTGATGAATGCAAGGCCCACACATAACAGTAGATGCAAGCAATGTGGATATATATACCATACTATGCTGTCCGGGCCAAGACCTTCAATTAGTACAACAGTAGACACAGGATTTGCTTTCAAGATAAGTAACAATCAACAATTACAGATGTAGTTCAGCAGCCTTCAATTACACCCTGTAGTCAAGCCCTAGGGGGAAATGTAGCACTTGTGGTTATGCCATAGTATCTCGTACATAACATTGCTTAACCTAACATCTCACTATCACACTGAATGACTCTTGTCTTAATACTCATATCCCTGAAAAGGTGTCCCAGCCTAGGTTAATGGCATTGACCCCCTCCATAAAAGGCTGTACAAGGACAAGGAACACTGTGTACCACAAACTGACCTCTGGAATGTACAAGGGCACATATGTGTTGTCCAGCTGTTGCCCCCCATATATATGGACTTTGCACAACAGTTGGTGTGGGAGTCCATGACATGACTGAGATGATAGCAGTAATGCTAGCAGTAAATAATGATAGGCCATTACCTAACAAACCCTGTCTGTATCACAGCAGGACAAAGACTGGCATATATGTGGAGGACAGAGGCAGGAACATAGGGACATATTTGCATTATTGCTGCTACACATCCTGGAAATTGCTGGTGTTACAGGATTTGTTGCAACATACCCATATGCAGGAATATGGCACTGAAATACAAATGGATGTAGCCATGTACAGATAGTACTCAACAGACAGAATACCACTGATATATCTGGGACAATACCTGTGTGGTGCACAGACAAAACCTAACAGCCAATCCTCTGGCTATCATATGGATAGGCCCACAGTTGAGAGATACACACGACATAACCATTGGCCCATAACACTATTCAGCCCCCCCCACACATACACACATACACACACACACGCACACACACACACACACACACACACACACACACACACACACACACACACACACACACACACACACACACACACACACACACACACACAAACACACGTTGTCAAATGTATGGCTCAGCCTAGGCCTCTGGCAATCCAACAACACACCCTGTGCATATGATGATACCTGTGGCACATCCTGTCATCCGTGACATTGATGCAGGGACAGGCTAACATGGTGCTGATGCACAGAGTGACTGTACAATAGTGTAGCAATGGAATGCTGTATAGCATGTTGTCAGCAGTAAAGTGAAAAGCTAGCATTCTGGAAGGTGTAGCTGTGCAGCCATGATGCATTATAGCTGTAATTAGCAATGTTGTATTGTTTTCACCATTATCTGTTCTGATTGTGTTGTGGTTGTCCATGTGCCACATGGCTGATGGGTGTAGTGGTGTCAGCAGGCCTTCTACAGTAGACACCAGTAAGTATAGTGGGTGGTACACATGACATGGCTGGCTACAACACACAGAGCATTTGGTTTGGATGCAGTACAGATACAAGACTGTACACATGAAGGTATGTCCCCATGCAGGTAACACATCTGTTGCCCATGTAATCTCACCAAGACAGGATAGGCAAAACCACACATTGGTATATATGCAGTCTGCTATTTGAATGACATTGAACATGTCAACAGCAGGGTGTATGTCCCTTTCCCCACTCTACTGTGATCCTCACCTCAGTAACATGGGTGTTGCAATGCTGGTGGTATAGCCCTACCCTCAGGAGGTTGTGAGGTGCTCTACTACTGTGAATGGTGTAAACAACAACTAACCAACCTAATAACATACACTGTACAGTATTACAGACAGCTATGTGGGGGGATAGATGCAACAGTAACTGCAATGATGGTGGATGCATCCACAACAGCCACACCCAGTGAGTTATAACAAACCCCATATTACTGAACACCTCTACAGTGTGGAGAAGGGCATTAACACATCTATGACCT
Source organism: Protopterus annectens (assembly GCF_019279795.1). Lineage (NCBI taxonomy): Eukaryota > Metazoa > Chordata > Ceratodontiformes > Protopteridae > Protopterus > Protopterus annectens. Next base: position 841,841,533 of record NC_056749.1, on the reverse strand, counting down.
GTGAAGGACTATATGTCCATGGAATGGCACCTGTGGAATGTTGACACTTGCCAAGCAGTCCTGGGGGAAACATATTCTGTGAACAGAGGTAGATCCCTTAACATCTACACATATTCCTACATGCAGGATGGTATACAATAGGCTGCTATGATCTACATAGGCTGTGTGCACCTTCTAACCCTCATCTACACCTGTTATGATTGGGTCAAGGAGGTATACCAGGTTCAGGTTGTATTCTTTGCTTTTGGCAAGTCCAACATTGGCGGGGTCCAGGGTTTTAAGATTACCAGTGACATTTGCCAAGGGGTTCATTGTTGATATGTTCCATGTCCTTGCAGACCAGGCTCATCAGGCTACTGGGTGGTAGTTCCCAGCTGACATGGTGGATTTGTGGTTGTCCTTGCCAATGCTGGTGAATCCATTGTCAGGTGTAGGTCTGTTGGATCGTATGAGGGATCTCAGCTATGTACTGTGCCTGCTCAGGGGGGTCCTCAAGCATGACACTTCACTTGACTGTACTGCATGACATGTTAGTAATGCCAGCCTGACATCCTACAGATGGGATGGAGTACTGTTAACATGTACTGCCCTTGTCATGTAGGGTCCTGGTTATGGGATCTGCTAAGGTTGGTAGTGTATTGCAGGCCAGACGTGATTGGCTGTGGGGGGGAATACCTATCCATGCCAGACGTATGTTGTTTTTGTCTTTCAAACTCATATATATTATATATATGTTTTGGTTATGTTCCCAATTTCATCTACAGATGTATGTCCATATATACCTATATAGATATATATGGGTTTACCTTTGAAAGAGAGGCAATCATTTCTCCGCGCAGCCCTTTCTGCGACCTGAAAGGAAGAATCCGTCATTTTGTATTGCACTGAAGTTCAAAACTCAGCAAATCAAAAATCAGATTAGCTGATTTTTGAACTACAAGTTGGAATACATATCGTAATGCAGGGGGGGCAAGCCCCGCTGCACCCCCCACACCCCCCCTACTTTAATATTCTAACTCCGAGATCGCACTACAGTGGGGAAAGACACATTTTCTGATCCCCACTATAGTGCAATCTACACACAAAATGCCAAATCTGCAATGAGTGATTGCATAGTGACATTTGCTCATTGCACATTCAATGCATTTATTCCAAGACTGTGCAATGTCGAAAACCTACTTTCGACCTTCCAGCTTTCGGAGAAATGATCTTTTCTCTTTGAAAGGTGAACCATATATATATATATGTATATATATATATATATATATATATATATGTATATATATATATATATTGCTGTATATATGTGGACATATGGATGTATACATATATATCTATAGGTGTATGCATATCTATGTATATATGTATATATTAGCATACATGTATATATTTCTTTATCTATATCTACATGTATAGATATGTTATATCCATTTAAATATAATTATATATACACACAGACATACATCTACATGGTGGAATACATTCCCCCATAGTGTTGAATACCTGGGCTGGATGATATGTTTTGTGAAAACATCATGAGTATGCATATCTGCCATGGCTTAATGGTAAATCACTTTGTGTATGGTGTGCAGAGTCCTGGTTTTCTGCCTTGCAGAGACAGTTTATTTTGTTGCTGGGTAGAACATGGACCATTGGATACAGAGTGATTAAGGCACTTTAAAGCAGTTGTAAGCGGATTTGCGCATGTTTGCATGGAGCTAAGCACTACCAACTGCCAGTTGCAGTTTCTTACAATCAGTTAGCTTCTGTATTGCTTAAACTGTATAGGCAGTGCTTACCTCCGTGCAGACCTGCTTACAACTGCTAAAAATTGCCTTAAGCTGTCTGTATCTGATGGGCCATGTCCCGCCTAGCAACAATACAAGCAGCGCATGCAAGGATCGAACCAAGAAACCTGCAATCCATACACAAAGTGATTTACCACTAAGCCATGGCAGATATATACACAATCCTGATGTTTTCACAAACATATCATCCAGTCCAGTAATGCAACAGTACAGAGAATGTAAACCATCATCTAGATGTATGTGTGGATATATATTAATCTGTAAACAGATACAACATATCTATATATGACATGTATATATATATATATATATATATATATATATATATATACACATGTGTGTGTATGGCAGTACGAACATGTACACCAACACGGTGCCATGCGGTGGAGCAGCATGTAACATCAGATAGGAAGGAAGCTAGGGCAATGACATCTACCACAGTCTGTACACAGGCTAAAGTACATATTAACAATACACACACTGCTGAGATTCACCATAAGTGCACAGACCTCAGTACTGTACAATCATCCACATAATGTCCAGGTTATGTCATGGAATATAACCCCTACTGTACATAACATGTGTAACAGTCTGATATATCACTGGCTTGTTATCAGATATGATGACACTAATTATAGTGTCGACATATGTACAAAGGTTAACAGAGGTGTGGCTGGAAGCACATACACAGGGCCAATATTGACATGTTGCTGTGATACTCTCATACATTTACTGTTGTAACAGGCTTTGTTGCAACATATGTCCTATGAGGGATATGAAGTCAGTATCTGCCACAGCCTTCACCATCTGCAGACTGAAATCCTCACACTACCATCTGCAGTCCACAGATAGATTTTCCATGGCTAACAAATTAAACCAAAGGTGCAACACTGGCCAGTCTGCAGATGACCATGCAGATGGGGATTCCTCATAAACATGGAACTTACATGGCAGGTATTGCAACATGTACGACAGCCATATCCAGACAAACACTGTTAAATCAACATTACTTTAAATGCAGTATGGCAGCACTTACAGTCTGTAGTCAGGTCAGGCATACCCCCCTCATGTTTGTTGCCCTCTTTCCATAGTGCATGTTGTTAGAGGTAAATTCCCAATCCATCTGAGATGCCATTTGCCAAACAACACATCTAGTTCCTGCTCACAGTGAATAAAAAAGGCCAACATCGCCATGATGATCCTAGATATTGGAGTGCTTTTCCATGCAATTGGCTATGGGAGTGTTACCACAACTGTTCCACATGCAATCAGTTAGGGGAGTGCTGTAATTCATGCAGGGGCCATCAGATGATGCTGAGCATCACTTAAAATTCACATGCTGCTGCCTAAGCATAGCAGGTGTGGGTCTCCACATCCACCAGAGAGGGGGTGGGAGAGGCAGACAGAGGCAAATACCTGTCAGGGAGGGGTGGGAGAGTAAAACTGTAGCATGTTTGTGTCACACACCTACCAGCACAGGGTATCAAACCCCCGACAACTATGTAGTGCTATCACAGTTAGATGCAGTTATTGGATGCACCACATGGGTTACCTGTTGTGGAGCACTCAGAACATATATGTGATGGTGAGTGACATCTGCAACAGGGATATGATATATATAAGGTAAGTGATGTACACGTGCCTGTCTGCATGAATAGGTGCCAGCGTCAACATAGCCACAGTCTCACAGTGACGCACACACATTGACACACTTGGCAGGGCCAGGAGTCCAACTCATCAGTAGTGGGATTGCCACAACACATCACTGTGTATGTATCACATGCACCACACAGGTCATATGGAGGTTGTAAAAGCAAAGATTATGAGGAAGTGTCAGACATTGGACAGCATGCTTCGGTATGCCCATGGGGGTTGTAGTGAGTGTGAATGTGGCCATAAGCACCATAAAGCAAACACACAGACACGGTGGGTGCCATTACTGACATGCATGGGTGCATGTCTACACAGGTGTGTGGTGGTCAACTATGCCAGCAGGCTATACAAGGGTAGGTGATGGATATACCTTGGCATCAGGCCACATGACAATGGTCTGCATTGTGGCTCAGAGCTGTTGTTTCTGCATTTGCTCACACAGGTGGGTATTGTATCCCCCATCCAGTCACCTGAGTGACTATTGTGTGTGGTCAATGCTGTGCATCGCCTGCCATGTCTGTGTTCCTTAGTCTATGACATGGATGATGTCTAGGATGTGCACACCTCCCACATGCATGTACAGTGACATGTGGAACTGTACCTGGGATGTCTGGCTCATGTTGTGAACATGGATTATCAGATGTGCCAGTTTTGCCCACCTGTGGCAGGAGCTGTTAATGGGCAGCAGGTTTACCCTGCACCTGCATTGATAGCATGGTAACAGCATTCCCTGGTGTCAGTGACATCTGTCCATATAGGTTATGTTGTCAGGCATGGTATGCCCATTGTGGGTCATGTGAAGGAACCACAGGTGATGCAGGTGTCCATTGGGGATCATGGGGCGATGCACTGTCTGAATGTACATGCATATTGGACAGATGGGCAAGGTGACATGCCCTCTATAGCACACTGCTATCACACCATAGTCACTATCGGTGGCCAATATGTAGTGTACTACCCAAATATCGGCTGTTGCCTAGGCATGTGTGTGTATGACACATGGGTAGAAAATGTGATCTGGATAATACTGGGGTTGCTAACTGTAATTGATTGGCCTTGATGCTACATGTATGGGTATGGCTTTGCACTTCAGCCTCTCAGCTATTTTACATCTGTTATCCCTGTACGGTTGACATTGTGATATATAGTAAGGCCACCATATAAGAAATATGCAAAATCCACTCCACATTGGCCATGGATGTCACACATGCACACCCCCTTCTACACAGGATATGGGTTACAAACACACACCTGTCATGTCTTAGAGTAGAACTCCTACCTAACTAGATTATTACACTACATCACTACACAGTTTTAGTATGCGCCACGAACATTACTGGAATATTCCTTCCCCAAAAGTGTATTTCACAATGGATGACATCAGCAGGATTACCAAAGTGGTGCATTTCAAATGTACTGCAAGTGAGTAGCCTGAAATGCATTGCTCCCTATACAGACATGGAGATATATACAAAGATTCCACAACTGACATGTGTGGGTATAGAACCCCTGACCAAGATATATATCACACTAGAGTATGGAGCTGTTATAGGACGCAGCACAGGTATTATTAGAAAGCTTCTTCCCCAAAAGTATATTTCACAATGAATGATATCAGCAGGATTACCAAAGTAGGGCATTTCAAATGTACTGCATATGACTAGCCTATACTGCATTGCTCCATACACAGACATTGGAACACACACAAAACATCCAGAACTTCCAGACTCCAGCAGTACGCAGTTACCAGATGCGCTACAAGGATTACTGGGCTACAACCTTCCCAGAGGTGTATTTCTAGGTTGGTGACATCAGGAGCCTTGGTCAGGTTGAGTATATGAATTGTAAGTACCCTAAAAAGCATTGCTCTCTAGATAGTCAGAGACATACAATTGTCACGTCTGGGGTTAGAACACCTACCTAATGACTTTATCACACTACAGCTCTATGTAGTTACAGGATGTGCTACAGAGATTACTGGGCTACAACCTTCCCAGAGGTGTATTTCTAGGTTGGTGACATCAGCAGCCTTGGCAAAGTTGAGAATATGAATTGTAAGGAGTGTGAGTACCCTAAAAAGCATTGTCCCCTACACAATCAGACACACACACACAATTGCCATGTCTGGGGTAAGAACACCTACCTAACTACTTTATCACAATACAGCATTACAGAGTTATAGCATGCACCACAGAGATTACTGGAGTACTCTTTCCCCAAAGGTGTATATCACATTGGATGACATTAGCAGCCTTGGCAAAGTTGAGTATATGAATTATAAGGTGTGTGAGTACCCTAAAAAGCATTGCTCTCAACACAGTCAAGAGATTACTGGAGTACTCCTTCTCCAAAGGTGTATATCACATTGGATGACATTAGCAGCCTTGGCAAAGTTGAGTATATGAATTGTAAGGTGTGTGAGTACCCTAAAAAGCATCGATCTCTACAAAGTCAAAGACAGACAGACAGACACACACACAAACACATACACACTCACAGTTGCCAAGTCTGGAGTTAGAACACCTATCTAAGTCCTTTATCTTACTACAGCAGTACGCAGTTACAGGACGTGCTACGAAGATTACTGGGCTACTACTCTCCCAAAGGTGCATTTCACATTGGATGACCTCAGCAGGCTTGTCATAGTAGGGCTATGGGGGGCAGTGTGTGCATGGGCAATAACCCATTCATCTAGGGGTTGAAATGCCACATGCGGGCACACAAGGGGTCATATGTCACAGGTACATGTATACAGCTGCTAGATGACTACTTCCTTGTACAGTCATGTTGCACAGCTGGAACATGCACCACATAGTCTGTAATGCTGGCAGATACTGGTGGCTAGTATCTGCAGTGAGTGACATCTGCATCTCATGTGTTTGGGGCCCTCTGGCTGTGTGCTGGGTGGGACAGGCCTGGATGGCTCCTTGCCACAGTCACCCTCTTCCACACATCTATGTACATATACATTTGGCTTATTATAGTGTGCTGTCCTAACATATATGTCTGTATTCCTATCCACTGTGTGTGCAAGGCATGAGTGGTGCATATGGACGAGTGTCCACAATGACAACTGCAACTGCCAGATATGTCTGGTCCACTGGTGTTTGCAGTCATGGCCTTGATGTGTTTAAGTGTGTGAGCGTGCCCAGTATGGCCATCTGTACTGAATGTGTGTATCGTGTCCAGGTAGTTTTTGCTGAAGTGCTGACCTTTGTGTTGTTCACTAACAGGTAGCATGCTGTCTCTCTGCAGGGTATCCATCGCTCATTTGGCTTTGACTGTTACTACATTTCTGTATAGCGGGGAGCACACCTGACTAGTTCTACATTTCTACACAGGGTTAGGGGGGCACACCTGACTGTTTTTACATTACTATGTAGGATTTGGGGGGCACACGGAACACTTGTACACATTTGCTATGACTGTGCTGGTATGTCAGGTACTCCATTTCATTCTGTACTGCTAACAATCATGCTGATTAGAGGCATGCCAGTGTACTATAGATCGTGCTTTTGGTTGCCCTACATATTATTGTCTGACTTCCTACCCTTCAGAACTAACATTCAACTGCCTGCCCTGCTGTGGTCTGTCTGTGTAGGCCTGGGGGAGAGGTTAACCATAGCCATTATTCTGGGGCCATGGCACAGGCTCTGTTTGGATTTGTCTACACCTGTCCTGCTGGCTGAGACTGTTGTTGGGTATGTGAACCTTCCTGACTGGCATGTGTGGGTCTTATGGACACACATGTCACTCAGCCCATTTCCTGCAGTGGGTTTTGTCACCCTGTGTAGTACTGGCTACTATGGTAACTCCAGTATGTGTTACAGATGTCATGGTGCCACTATGGGTGTCTCCTGTCTGCTGCCATAACATCCAGCTACCCAATTCCCTTGCATGCTCACATCCATACCATAGCTACAGGTAACAACACATTCTACTCCATTTGGCAATTGGTAGGTTGATTTACTTACCTTGAGGGTGTGACAGACCTGCAGATGGTGCTGGAGGGCTGCCTATGTTAGATGCACATAGTACACTCCCTATACATGGTTGAGCAAAGGTAGTGTCATGTTTGTCATCTCTTTTACTGTATGTGTGAGTCAGAGAGAGGTGTCATTCCCTGGGTCCCTACTGTGTCAGTGCATATGCTATGCATTGCCTCTTTGCCAAGGCCAGGGCATACTGGGCATGCTTCCTTCTGCCTACTGGGGCAGGCTCAGGTTGTTCCTCATCTGAGTCACTCTGTGCTTGTGCAGGTCTTGGCATTGGTGGGGGGGTTGTGTGGCCCTGCCCCATGCTGTTCCTTCTGCAGCTGTTTCCACAGGACCATATTGTGTAGCATAGCACATAGTATAACATTTTGGGTACATGTAGCTGGTGAATACAGCAAGGCTCCACCGGATGTGTCCAGACACCGGAATTGTGACCTGAGCATCCCAAACACATGCTCTAGTATATGTCTGGCCTGTGCGTGTGCCTCATTATGGCGTTGTTGTTCAGGTGTGTGTGAATTTCTGATGGGTGTCATCAGCCACGGCTCCAGTGTGTACCCAGCATCCCATATTAGGTGACTGTAGGGGATGTCCACATTGGCAAATCTCTGGTGCAGCTGTGTCAGATGCCATATGTGGGAATTGTCATAGATTCCAGGGCAGCCAGCACACACATTCATTATAATGTCCTAGGCATCACATACAACCTGGCAGTTGATGGAGGGGATGCCCCTGCGGTTGATGTAGGCCCTACCCTGCTCACCGGGTGGTGCTTTGATGCATATGTGCGTGCAGTCTATAGCACCCACTACCCCAGGGTATTCAGCTATTTGGTGGAAGAGACGCATATTGCCGGTCATCACTTCACGTGTGTTGAGGAAATATATGTTCTCACTGGCATGTGCTTACATGGCATCCAGGAACTGGTGGAATACTCTGGATACTGATGCCTGTGAGATCCTCATGATATCCCTAGTTTTTCTTTGGGAGGTACCTGTGGCTAGTCTACCTAGGCCTACACACACCTTGGCATCCACTGAGATGGACTCCCCTTGGTCAGTTTGGTGTGTCAGGTGTGGCCGGCACAGCTCAACAATTTGCTGTAGGAGGTCTCTGTCCACCCTATAGCGCTCCGCTATATCCAGCTCATGTAGCCCCTAGTAGGTTACCCTGGGTCTGTACACTCTTCTCAGTCTCCTCACTGTGGGTTGTTCAGCAGCATTGATATCCTCACCACCCTCAGCCTCTTGCACATGTTGTTCTATGTTGCCTGCTGCAGCCCTTCTCATTTTGTACTTTTGTTTGTTAAAATTCCCCGCTTGTATACACCGGTGGTATAGAGTGTGGGAAAAACCGAGGGGAAGGTGTTTGCTTAGTTTATAGTAGTGCTTTGGGCTGGGCTAGTCTGCTGCCTGTGTAATTGGCTGATTCTGATACATTTCACCTGCCAGCTAAGCTAGTTCTCCTTGATTACCTTCCTACTGCCGTTTTCCCTTCCCATTGCCTTCCTGTTTAAGACCAGGGGTGCACTGCACAAACAGAGTGCTGAAATGTGCACAGAGCTGCTATTTCCTAGTTTACTTTTTTTTTCTTTGCAACCCAGTGCACGGCACACACACCTGTGTTTTTTTTGTGAAGAGTGCTAAGCAGGTTTAGACACAGCACCTAGCTTAGCTATGGTAAGCTAGGAGCAATCCCGAGCCACAGGGCTCCAATCCACTTACAGTATGCCTGACACCTCCTCATGATGTCACCTATATCTTAGTCCTGCACCCAGTTATTCATACTCTTACACTGTTTGGACCTGCCTCACATGATGGGGAAAACTGGGATTCACTATCCTTCCCCTCATTTGCATAGGATTGCCTGCTAATGCATAGTTACATGTCTCACATTGAGCCTCCCCTCTTGGCAACCACTACTCACTGGCCAGGTTGTCTTCTGCCTGCCATTGACTTGCATGGCCGAATACTGATTTTAGTTAGAATGTTTATTTTAGGTTTATTTTATTATTTTTCCCCCCGATCCCATTTGCGCTGCACTGCTCTATGCTTAAACAGCCGAGATTGGCGAAAAAAATAGAAGTTTTTTTTTTTTTTTTTTTATTGTTTGCAATGCCAATGTCCTTATACATGGCCATTGGCATGCTTCCTCAATGATATGCAGCCTTTATTTGGAACTGTCATAGCTCTGTTTTGGGTTTTGCAGAAATGTACTCGATTACTGACTGAGTACATTTCTGCAGATAGCACTTGTCTTGCACGGACTATTGCAAGCTTCCTGGATTGCAAAATCACATCATTTGCATGAATTTCCCCTGCAAATGATATGATTTGCATACCAGGGCTTATTTTGTGCATGATTAGTGCAGGTGCTCTCGTGCAAGCCCCTGCAGGGTGTTCCTGCATTGCACAGCAGACATATTGCCTGCTAAGGCTCCTGCAGTAATCATGCATGCCATGCAGGGCATCGAGAATCTGGGGGAGTATCTCTCCTGGTGAACTGTAACTGCAAAATAACATATTTTTATTGAGTCGCCATAAAGTAATTTAATTTCAGCCATTTTTCTGAAGTTAAGCTTACAGTTTCCACTGTTAAAAATATATACATCTACACAGTTACAATAGTGCAGGTACATTTCTATTCTATTCCAGTAGGGCATGCTGTGGTTACATTTTAAGCATGTTACAAAAACCTTTTCAACACACACTTCTGTACCAGCAGTTTGATATACACATGACATATAGTTCTAATACATTTGTAACACAAGTATCGTACATGAAGCATGTTGACATTCACAAATGACATAACCATTTGTAAAATTCCAGACAACTGTGCTGGCAGTATCTCACTTTGTCACACTTCTATATAAATCATGTTGATATTCACAAAGGATATATAATTATTTGCATAATTTCAGATAGTTATGCTGGCAGTACCTCCTTTCATGCAATTTCATCCCCATCGATGACTCAAGCTATTTTTTCAACTGACCCTTGAGAAACATTGCTTGAAAGGGATGAGCCTATCTGGGAATACCTTACCTCATACTGTCTTGAGATTCCAGCTGCATTGGCATTAGTGACACCAGTGCAGTGCTACACTGTCCTATCATATGCTTGCAACCCTATGCTCCATCATAGTAATTTGGGATTTGGTTGGCTGGCTTCTTCTAGCCATAGATCCCCCTAAGACTTCTCCTGCCATCCACTGCAAATACTCAGCACAAGGTCCACTCTATCATGGTAAGGTCTCATCATGTTAACATGGTACAATTTATACCCCTGCCTCCAGCCTTAACAGTTTTACCATATAGTTAACATCACTGATGTTCCTTACCACCTTGAAGTGTCCTTCCCAAGTTGCCTGTAGCTTGTTGTCTCTGACAGGAATGAGAACTATGACCTGCTACCCTACAGCATACTCTCTATCTCAAGCATTCCTGTCATACCAGACCTTTTTCTGCTATTGGGCTTCTGACAGGTTCTCCTGGGCCAAGCCCATGAGCTCCCTGAGCCTTGCCCTGAGGTATAGAACATATGCCACAACAGACTCCATGTGGGATTCACACTCACCCTCCCACTCATTGTGAATCAAATCTTGAGGTCCCCTCACCCTATGCCCATACAGCAACTCAAAGGGTGAAAAACCTGGGGATTCCCGAGGCACCTCTCTGTAAGCAAACAACAGATGGGGCAATGTGTGTCCCACTCTCTCTTAAACTGGTCTGCAAATGACCACAGTATGGTCTTTAGTGCAGAGTTTAATCTCTCAACCAGACCATTAGTCTGGATATGGTAGGAGATGGTCTTTATGTGCTTCACTCAACAGTGCTTCCGCAGACAAGCCAGCAGGTCTGACATGAAATTAGCACCTCTATCAGTCAGTATTTCTTTTGGGAAACCTACCCTGCTGAATATCTCAAACAAAGCAGTTGCCACCTTTTCTGCCTCAATGGAGGATAGGGCCACCATTTCAGGATATGTGGTAGCATAATCTACTCCACTAGGATATACTTTTTCCCTGTGGAACTTGGGGTACTCAGAGGCCCTACAATATCCATAGCTACCCACTGAAATGGCTCCTCAATCACAGGCAAAGACATCAAAGGAACCTTGACCTTGTCTCCTGCCTTGCCTACTTTTTGACACTGCTCACAGGTCCTGCAGTACCCAGTTACATCCACGTTAATCCCAAGCCAATAAAAGTTCTGCGTAATATGTCTCTTTGTAGGCTTTATGCCCATATGACCTACAAAGGGAATGTCATGGGCTATGGCTAGAAGTGACAGATGGTAGGCTCTGGGCACTACCAACTGCTGTATTTTATCACTGTCTAGCCTTCCCTCAGGGGTCCACTCTCTATACAGTAACTCTTTGTCCCAGTATATAGATTCCCCTTTTTCTTGACAATCAGGTGCCTCGCTGGCTACCTACCTCAGGCCTTGTAATGTAGCACATGAGAGCTGTGCCATCTCAACTCTCTCCTTGTAAACCTTTCCAGCTCCTCTTCTACAGGAAGTCTGGTATTGTCTGACAGGGGTGCCTCACTGTCAGCCTGGGTACTGCTACTCACCTCTGCCCTTGCAGTCACTCTGTCCAAAGGGACATCAGTACCCACAAGCAGCTGTGGCTCATCTTCAGTCTCACTGCTACAGGGTAGGTCCCTCCCTAAAGTCACCACCTCACCAGTCCTGGCTTCAAGTATGTGGTCTGTCTGGCTCCCCCCCTAGGCTACCAGACCCACATGCTTGTCCCCAAGCCTGACTGCATGTAACTGCATGCACACGAGTTACTGTATTATCAAAATCATTCCCTATCAGAGCATCTGTGGGATATCCTCAAACACACCTACTTGCTTGCTTCCTTTTCCACCCTCCCAGTCAAGGTGACCCCTAGCCAAAGTTATTTGGAATGGGGTCCCTCCTAAAGCTTTGACTGGAGTAGACTGCCCAAGCAAGTAGTGCTTCTCATTAACCATTGCAGACTTCACAATGGTTAGGTCAGAGACTTTGTGTCTCTTAGCAGTGGCCTGTTTCCCCTTCTACTAAGATAGGATATAACCTCTTGTGGTAGTTTAGTACCCTTGCTGTCTCCAGACAACATACTGCTGGCATTCTGTCATTCCCATTACTGGCTTTCCCACCTTTTGTTCCCCACCTTGCCTCTGTGGACATCTATATGCTACATGTCCCCACTGGTTGCATGTAAAACATTTAACCCTTGGTCTTGACCATGTACCTAAACTAGTGACTTCCTTTGCTACTTGCAGACTCATTTGGGGCTGTTTAGGCTGCCCACCATGGGTTCCCTTAGACCCATGAGCAGCACTGGGTGTCCCTTTCCTGTGCAGTGATGCCCTGCTTGCTAGGTATAGGTCTCCCTTTTCCCCAACTCATCTGCTGTGTTACATTCTCTATCTGGTATTCAGATTCTCATGTCATCAGGCAACATGCTAAGGGCTTGTTCCCCCACAAAAAGGTCTGCCAGCCCTTCAAAAGTGGTGACCTAACACACATTCACCCATCTATGAATATAAGTGCTTAACTCAGCAATATGTTCACACACACTTTCATATGCCCTGCATCTATTCTCATGAAATGTTTTTCTATAGGCTTCAGGTGTTAACTTAAAACACTAATAAACATTTTTTATCAGTATTGCAATTTAAACAATCAGTATCAGACCATTTAGAAATGACAGTTACAGGGTTAACATGGAATAAGGGGGTCAGGAACTGTACCCAGACCCTTTGTTTAATGTAATACTGCTTATATACCCTTTCAAACATATGAATAAAACTATTAAAATTATCATCCTCTGTAAATTGTGAAAAAAAAATTACTGACCTTTGTTGCTTCTGGTGTTCAGTTACTCCCTTTAAAAAAAACAACAGTTATATGCAAATATAGTCAGCAGGTGCTCAGTCTGTCTGTAAATATAATGAACAACAAACCAAGACAGCACTCCTTCTTCCTGGAAATTATTTAATTTGTGTTCACATACCAGTTTCGGCTGCTTAAGCCTTCATCAGAGTCAGTTGCTCCCTTCCCTATTACTTTCCTGACCCTGGCAAAGATTCAGCAGCTCCTTTTCATGTTGCCTCTGCCTCTCATTTTCTTCAGCTTTCAGATGTCTCAGTCTCTCTGCTGATTCTAATGTCATCTGTTTCTTCTTTTCTTTAGCATCCAAATGCCACAGTCTCTCTGCTGATTCTAGTTCTAACCATTTGGACTCCAGTTCAAGTCTCTTTAACTCCAGATTGATTTTTAAGTCCTCTGTGGAAAGGTTGAACTGTCCATTTTCTGAGAGTTGTACATCCCCAAGGCCAGTCTGGTTGTCCACCTGGTTCCTGGTCTGTGATGCAGCTGTGACTAAGGCTGCAGTCATGTCTGCTTTAGTCAGGTTGGCATTCCTCAGTCCTTTGGCTTGGCACAACTCAGCCAACTGGCTCCTTGTCACTTGCCATACTCCTCTGCTGACATTCTTGCCTGCTCTCCCTGACTAACTAAGCTAACAAAAAATAAATAAAACTGTTCTGCTATGAAAATCTGAATGTTCACTATGTGGCTGATTGAGGCTGCAAATACCTTCTTTAGTGATTAATATTTGCAAGCTACAGGAGTTCAATATCCACACCACTGAATTCCAATAAGTGAATATCCCACCACTGGCACCAATAAATGTGATGCCCCACCACTGGGCCAGTAATCAAGTGGCCTCAATCCTCACCACTGGCAACAGTGGAGGATGTACATTGGGAGTATGACAGGTACACACACAGTATTTCCAGATGCAGCTCTTTGCATCAAGTGGAATTTCCCTTAAGAGCACACAGAGACCACAGTCAGTCTGGGACTGTTTTTTTTTCTCTCTTTCTCCAGATCCTCTGTGAGACTCCCCACTGACACAGCTATAGTGTTGATATCTCAGCTGAGAGGCTAAGTCAAGACCTCCAGCACTGTCTCTGTGCAACCAGTGCTTCATGTCCCTACCCAAGTAGCACACACACACATTCTTGGAGATTTGTTTTACACACACACACACACACACACACACACACACACACACACACACACACACACACACACACACACTCCTGGGAAAGGCTGGCACAGGTTTACTAGCTATTCCCCCTTCTGCCCAGTCTATAAGGTAGTTATTACTGCCACCATCCAGCTGCTTATTACCTACTTTAAGGCCCTTAACAAAAGTGTGTCCAATCTTACTGTGTAATATTGCTATCAATACAAATGGCAGATTGATCAAGAGCAAGGCTATTAGGAGTGGCCTACACAGTGTCACCAAATACATATACGAATACTCTCGGAACTTAAATATGTCTAGACAGACCAGACACAATGAAAGGCTAAAATATATTTAATAATAAATAATAAAGGAACAAGACAATACTAAATATACATTTACAGTAACATCAGAGTTCCAATTCACAGGAAATATTTATTGCAGGACAGTCTTAAATAAATAAAGAAAAATAACTAAGCTAAGCTTTTCTATATTCCTGACTATATCTAAGGGGATTACTGTTACCTAGTATACTAACTTCATTATACCAGCAAGGCAGATGTGGTCAGTGGAACTTGATGTTGTCAGGTCAAAGACAGAATAAGGAATGCAGTGTCTCTCTCAAAGAGTTTGTAAATTAATATTTCAAATATTACTGCTGGGATAGCTTGCAGAATTACATAATTTCTTGTAATCTCACTCTGTCCCAGGTTAAACCCTCACTGCTGAAACCTAGTAGTATTTAGCATCTACCTGTGAAAATACATACACAAGGGCTTTTCCTCAGATCTTTGCAGATCCTGGAAGCTATAACATAATAAAACTCATCCAAGACAATGTAAAAACTTCTCTTGTACAGACATTATCTCTCCTGCTGCACTGAAACTGAAAGATAACACCTTTTTATTGCATGGCCATAAAGTAATTTTATTTCAGCTATTTTTCTGAAGTTAACCTTCTGTATTCCAGTTTCCACTGTTAAAATATATGCATCTAAACAGTTACAATAATGCAGGTATATTTCTGTTCTATTCCAGCATGGCATGCCATGGTTACATTTTAAGCACTTTGCTAAAACCTTTTCAACACACACATTTGTACCAGCAGTTTGATACACACCTGACATACAGTTCTAATACATTTGTAACACAAGTATCCTACATGAAGCATATTGACATTTACAAATGACACATAACCATTTACAAAATTCCAGACAGCTATGCTGGCAGTATCTCTCTGTCACACTTCTATATAAATGATGTTGTCATGCTGATATTCACAAAGAAGATATAATTATTTACATAATTCCAGATAGCTGTGTTGGCAGTACCTCCTTTTTTGACAAGTAGCACAACCTATTTGCATCCTATCATTCAAGAGGGATGAAAAGTCTTAAGGAAAGCAAAATAAACCATGAGAATGAGTTGAATTTAAATGAGATGATCCAATACTCATTGCATGCCTTTGTAGCTATGCAGATTGATGACCATAACTAAAATTATAGGAAAATATTTGAAACTTAGTTATCACCCATTCCTTCAGAGGTGATTTCCAATGCTAGAAAAGGAGGGAAAGAAATGTGGAAGTCGCAGTTCTTACCCAGAACTTTGTTGTTCTAAGTCTAAAGCTAGATGATAATGGAGACCAAACAGACATAACTTCAATTCTCTGGTGGTGACGTGTTGTCTTAAGGCCCAAGTCATTCTTCCTTAAACACTGAACCAGATACTCTTTGTTGTAGTACTGACCCTGACCAAATGAACAGGGTCAGCATCTTCATATGAACAATGCCAGTGGTTACTCCCTTTTGCTAGTCTTTTATAATGAATCTGCTTATGGGTATAATGACAGGTGAGTAATAATCTTGAAAAAGAGATTTTAGCTAAAAATGGTTACCTACTGTCTATATCATATCCATTACATATAGCACATTCTTCACTCGACAAGGAACCTACTGTTCATATCATATGCTTTGCATAGAGCACATTCTTTACATGACAAGAAACCTACTGTTCATAACACATGTATTACATATAGGACATTGTTCACTCAACAAGGAACTTACTGCCCATGACATATGTATTACATATAGGACATTGTTCACTCAACAAGGAACCTACTGTCCATGACATATGTATTACATATAGCACATTCTTTGCTCGACAAAGAAACCTACTGTTCATAACATATGTATTACATATAGCACATTCTTCGCTCGACAAGGAACCTACTGTTCATAACATATCTGTTACATATAGCACATTCTTCACTCGACAAGGAACCTACTGTCCATGAAATATGTATTACATATAGCACATTCTTCACTCAACAAGGAACCTACTGTCCATGAGCTATGTATTACATATAGCACATTCTTCACTCGACAAGGAACCTACTGTCCATGACATATGTATTACATATAGCACATTCTTCACTCGACAAGGAACCTACTGTCCATGACATATGTATTACATATAGCACATTCTTTACTCAACAAGGAACCTACTGTCCATGACATATGTATTACATTTAGCACATTCTTCACTCAACAAGGAACCACCTGTCCATAACATATCTATTACATATAGCACATTCTTCACGACAAGGAGCCTACTGTCCATAATGTATCTATTACTGTACATAATGTATCTGTTGCATATTGTACATTATTCACATGACAAGAAACCTACTGCCCATATCATATATGTTGCATATAGCACATTCTTCACATGACAAGGAAGATGGTGAGATTTCATTCCAGTGAAAGTATTTCTGCTAGCATATCATGTGGACATTCTAGTATGTGAGAGTATAAAAATGTTTAATTTAAAATGATGACTTAATATGGGGGGCAACCTTGACATGGGACTGTATACAGTACCAAAGATTGTAACTGAAGGTATTGCGAACACAGCTCCAGAGGAAAGTTTGTCCTTAAGTTGATCTTGTATTTACAAAAGCCAAGCCTAGGATCCCACACATCCTTAACATATAAAATCAACTCAGGGATCCAATTATCCCACCAAATCCTTTTTCTATCTATCTTAATAAATGGATTATTCCAGATGAAGGCCAGAAGTCTGACCCACCTTACACATTTTTAATAGTTACTAATAGTTAATAAGAAATAAAAGAAACTTTCCCAAAAAATCCACCCCCTCTCCAGGTTCCATATCTTGTAGGAAGGAATCTTGGCTGTGCCATGATCTGCTAGTTTTTAAAGATAAAGTTCAAATGTAAGTCAAGGTAGAGGCTGCATATACCTATCTCTTGTGTAGTACCAATCAGTCACTGCAACATCATAACCAAAATTTTGGGTAATCCAGACTCTCCTCATTTAATTGTTAATAAAATTTCTACCCATGGAAGCTTGCTGTCCCAAAAAATCAGAAGTTAATTTCTGAATTTTCCTAATTTGAAGGGCAAGTTTTAAATGTGGGAGGTTCCTTAAAATAAACAATACTTTGGAGAGGACATACATTTTAACCACCTGTATTTTGCTTAAACATCGTAGGTCCAGTTTCTTCCATTTAGAAAGGCTAGTGATAAGATGTCTATATACAGAGTGGATATTTTCAGTATCTATCAGTAACTATCCTCTCTATTTGCAAAAATCATTGTATGCCCAGGTGTATAATCCCAGTAACAATCTTAACAGGCAGATTAATGGGATTTATGTTAGTTTATCAAACAACCAAATCATTAAAACCCATATGGTCCAGACAATATGGTCGACAATTCAGTTTGTCGATAAATGACATAAATCCAAACAACACCCATAAACAACACAATTTATTTATTTATTTATTTATATTTGTTGACCGGGAGTGTCCGAATGGATGTAGGTCCATTTTCAGCGGAGGCCCGGGAAGAAAAGCTCCACAGTTAAAATAAACAGACAGTAGTTACATTGAATTACATAGCGATTAACAATTTACATAGCAATTACTTACAACATATTTACAGATGAAGAACATAGTACATCAGTAGACAACTAGAATCTTTATCTGTGAAGTACATAACAGACATTAACAAATGTTAAAATAAGAAGTTCCTGCTGTATAATAAGTACTAGGCTTATGAGCATCTGAGTTCGCTATAATCAAGGTAGTTAGTGGAGTGGAAAGAAAGGTAGTGGTTGGATGGGGTGGGTGATATTAGAGTGGGAGTTGCAAGCGCATAGCCAGCATGTTTTTAGGTGCGCATTTAGTAAAGTTTTGAAGTGGGTGCATGATGGTACGGAGGTAATTCTGGGTGGGAGGGAGTTCCATAATTTGGCTATGGTGCAAGAGAATAGTGCTTCACCAGCAGAGTTATTGGCTTTAGTGATCTGCAAGTGATTTTTGTTGCTGGATCTTAGTGGTCTGGTGGTGCGATAGGGTTGGAGTAGATTCTGGAGGAATGGGACATTTAGTGGATGGTTTACTAGTTTGTGGGCGAGTGAGAGTTGATACCATTGAAGGAGGTGAGGGAGTTCAAGCCAGCCCAGTTCAGCAAGTGAGAGACAGTTGTGACTATGGTAGGATGCCCCTGTGGCGAATTTGGCAATTTTGTTGTAGCAGGTCTCTAGTTTGTTTAGATCGCATTGCCTTAGGTTGGTATATATTGGAGAGGCATAAAGTAGGGTGGAGATAAGGTGGGAATTTGCTATTGAAATCTTTGCTGCTTTGGTGAGAAGATGCTTATTTCTTTATAATGCTCCCCGTTTTTTGTGGACTTTTTTATGGTCATGGATATGTGAATGTCAAATTTTAGTTTATTGTCTATTTCCACTCCTAGTAATTTGGTGTGTTCAGTTGGATATATAGTGGTGTTGTCTTTTGCTGTGATGTTAAAGTGAGAGTTGTTTTGAGTATGTTTGGTGGGTTGGAAGATGAGTAGTTTAGCTTTGTTTGGGTTGAGTATTAATTGGGCATCAGATAACCAAGTTTCAACAGAGGAAAAGGCTTCCTGTGTGACTTTTTGCAGTTTGGGTAGGGACTGGGCTGAGCAGATGATGGTTGAGTCATCTGCATATTGTATGAGTGTGCCATGTGTGGTGGCAGAGGCTAGATTATTTGTGAAAACAGAGAAGAGTAGGGGTCCAAGGATGGATCCTTGCGGAACCCTATGGAGACAGGTAGATGGGGAGATATGTCATTCTGCCATACAACAGATTGTTGGCGGTCAGTCAGGTAACTTTGAAACCAGTTGGTGACTGATTGTGAGAAGGATAGGTTATTGAGGACAGAGATAAGTTGTTTGTGTGGGACCATGTCAAATGCTTTAGATAGGTCTAGGAAAGTAGCAGAGGAGAGATAGCCATTGTTTTTATGCTGAAGGATAGTGTTAGTAAAGCAGAGTAAGGCAGTGGTGGTGCTATGGTTTGGTCGGAAACCATGCTGAGTATTGGAAAGGAGGTTGTTAATAAGGAGGTAGTCTGAGACCCGAGAGTGTATGCATCTCTCTAGTATTTTGGAGAGTGGAGAGAGAATAGCTATGGGGTGGTAAATGGTTAGGTCTGTGGAAGTTCCGCCTTTGTGGAGGGGAATTATATGTGATACTTTCCACAGTGTGGGAACATAACTTTCTGACAGAGATCGGTTAATCAAGATAAACAAAGAATGTTTTTGCAAGGAAGCACCCCTCACACACACCATACTAATTATTTATACCAACTCTGAGATCACATTATAGTGGGTAAAAGGAAAAGTCTCTGATTCCTACTGTACTGCAATCACAGTTACAATGATTTGATGAACCAAGTTGTCGACCATATGGGTTTTGAAAATTGGGCCATCTGATTACCTAATATATACCCGATTAAAGGGATTTAGACAACTGGATAAAGCCTGAACAGAGAGAGGGAATAGGGATGACCCATTCCTATTTATGGAGAGACGTGATTTGATGAGCTAATTCCTGTAGCTTGTTTAAAACAGAATGTATCGGAAAAGCCAAAAAAATTTAAGTTATAGTGGCAAAGAGAGCAGTTCAGTAAGTAAAAACACAGATTGTGTCTATCTTTACTGTACTTATAGGAATACAGCAAACAGTAGCTTAATATACATGGTTATGTTCATGTTCTTTTTCCCAAAGACACATATGACATGCATTGAAGAAAAACAGCAAATTAAATTTTGCAAAATACATCTTTACAATGAAAAAATCCGAAGCGTGACAGAGAAACACAAAAATCCAGGCAGAGTGGCAAACCCAACTAGTCCAAGTGCAGTGACCTGGTAGCCAAAAAATGAAAGTAGAGCGAAGATAATCCAAGTTAAGATCTTTATTCACATCAAATGGACAAAACGATATAACAAGCGCTTTTGCTCAGCTTAATGCTGAGCTTCCTCAAGTTAATTTTAAAAAAGCTAAATGGCCACATTAAATAGTCATTTCTAAATCACTAAATTGCTTAATTAGTTAAGCATTGCAATTCAATATAACAACTGAATGATACAATTAAAGGAGAATGTAATGAATATAACAACTGAATGATAAAATTAAAGGAGAATGCAATGAATATAACAACTGAATGATACAATTAAAGGAGAATGCAATGAATATAACAACTGAATGATACAATTAAAGGAGAATGCAATGAATATAACAACTGAATGATACAATTAAAGGAGAATGCAATGAATATAACAACTGAATGATACAATTAAAGGAGAATGCAATGAATATAACAACTGAATGATACAATTAAAGGAGAATGCAATGAATATAACAACTGAATGATACAATTAAAGGAGAATGCAATGAATATAACAACTGAATGATACAATTAAAGGAGAATGCAATGAATATAACAACTGAATGATACAATTAAAGGAGAATGCAATGAATATAACAACTGAATGATACAATTAAAGGAGAATGCAATGAATATAACAACTGAATGATACAATTAAAGGAGAATGCAATGAATATAACAACTGAATGATACAATTAAAGGAGAATGCAATGAATATAACAACTGAATGATACAATTAAAGGAGAATGCAATGAATATAACAACTGAATGATACAATTAAAGGAGAATGCAATGAATATAACAACTGAATGATACAATTAAAGGAGAATGCAATGAATATAACAACTGAATGATACAATTAAAGGAGAATGCAATGAATATAACAACTGAATGATACAATTAAAGGAGAATGCAATGAATATAACAACTGAATGATACAATTAAAGGAGAATGCAATGAATATAACAACTGAATGATACAATTAAAGGAGAATGCAATGAATATAACAACTGAATGATACAATTAAAGGAGAATGCAATGAATATAACAACTGAATGATACAATTAAAGGAGAATGCAATGAATATAACAACTGAATGATACAATTAAAGGAGAATGCAATGAATATAACAACTGAATGATACAATTAAAGGAGAATGCAATGAATATAACAACTGAATGATACAATTAAAGGAGAATGCAATGAATATAACAACTGAATGATACAATTAAAGGAGAATGCAATGAATATAACAACTGAATGATACAATTAAAGGAGAATGCAATGAATATAACAACTGAATGATACAATTAAAGGAGAATGCAATGAATATAACAACTGAATGATACAATTAAAGGAGAATGCAATGAATATAACAACTGAATGATACAATTAAAGGAGAATGCAATGAATATAACAACTGAATGATACAATTAAAGGAGAATGCAATGAATATAACAACTGAATGATACAATTAAAGGAGAATGCAATGAATATAACAACTGAATGATACAATTAAAGGAGAATGCAATGAATATAACAACTGAATGATACAATTAAAGGAGAATGCAATGAATATAACAACTGAATGATACAATTAAAGGAGAATGCAATGAATATAACAACTGAATGATACAATTAAAGGAGAATGCAATGAATATAACAACTGAATGATACAATTAAAGGAGAATGCAATGAATATAACAACTGAATGATACAATTAAAGGAGAATGCAATGAATATAACAACTGAATGATACAATTAAAGGAGAATGCAATGAATATAACAACTGAATGATACAATTAAAGGAGAATGCAATGAATATAACAACTGAATGATACAATTAAAGGAGAATGCAATGAATATAACAACTGAATGATACAATTAAAGGAGAATGCAATGAATATAACAACTGAATGATACAATTAAAGGAGAATGCAATGAATATAACAACTGAATGATACAATTAAAGGAGAATGCAATGAATATAACAACTGAATGATACAATTAAAGGAGAATGCAATGAATATAACAACTGAATGATACAATTAAAGGAGAATGCAATGAATATAACAACTGAATGATACAATTAAAGGAGAATGCAATGAATATAACAACTGAATGATACAATTAAAGGAGAATGCAATGAATATAACAACTGAATGATACAATTAAAGGAGAATGCAATGAATATAACAACTGAATGATACAATTAAAGGAGAATGCAATGAATATAACAACTGAATGATACAATTAAAGGAGAATGCAATGAATATAACAACTGAATGATACAATTAAAGGAGAATGCAATGAATATAACAACTGAATGATACAATTAAAGGAGAATGCAATGAATATAACAACTGAATGATACAATTAAAGGAGAATGCAATGAATATAACAACTGAATGATACAATTAAAGGAGAATGCAATGAATATAACAACTGAATGATACAATTAAAGGAGAATGCAATGAATATAACAACTGAATGATACAATTAAAGGAGAATGCAATGAATATAACAACTGAATGATACAATTAAAGGAGAATGCAATGAATATAACAACTGAATGATACAATTAAAGGAGAATGCAATGAATATAACAACTGAATGATACAATTAAAGGAGAATGCAATGAATATAACAACTGAATGATACAATTAAAGGAGAATGCAATGAATATAACAACTGAATGATACAATTAAAGGAGAATGCAATGAATATAACAACTGAATGATACAATTAAAGGAGAATGCAATGAATATAACAACTGAATGATACAATTAAAGGAGAATGCAATGAATATAACAACTGAATGATACAATTAAAGGAGAATGCAATGAATATAACAACTGAATGATACAATTAAAGGAGAATGCAATGAATATAACAACTGAATGATACAATTAAAGGAGAATGCAATGAATATAACAACTGAATGATACAATTAAAGGAGAATGCAATGAATATAACAACTGAATGATACAATTAAAGGAGAATGCAATGAATATAACAACTGAATGATACAATTAAAGGAGAATGCAATGAATATAACAACTGAATGATACAATTAAAGGAGAATGCAATGAATATAACAACTGAATGATACAATTAAAGGAGAATGCAATGAATATAACAACTGAATGATACAATTAAAGGAGAATGCAATGAATATAACAACTGAATGATACAATTAAAGGAGAATGCAATGAATATAACAACTGAATGATACAATTAAAGGAGAATGCAATGAATATAACAACTGAATGATACAATTAAAGGAGAATGCAATGAATATAACAACTGAATGATACAATTAAAGGAGAATGCAATGAATATAACAACTGAATGATACAATTAAAGGAGAATGCAATGAATATAACAACTGAATGATACAATTAAAGGAGAATGCAATAAATATAACAACTGAATGATACAATTAAAGGAGAATGCAATGAATATAACAACTGATTGATACAATTAAAGGAGAATGCAATGAATATAACAACTGAATGATACAATTAAAGGAGAATGCAATGAATATAACAACTGAATGATACAATTAAAGGAGAATGCAATGAATATAACAACTGAATGATACAATTAAAGGAGAATGCAATGAATATAACAACTGAATGATACAATTAAAGGAGAATGCAATGAATATAACAACTGAATGATACAATTAAAGGAGAATGCAATGAATATAACAACTGAATGATACAATTAAAGGAGAATGCAATGAATATAACAACTGAATGATACAATTAAAGGAGAATGCAATGAATATAACAACTGAATGATACAATTAAAGGAGAATGCAATGAATATAGCAACTGAATGATACAATTAAAGGAGAATGCAATGAATATAACAACTGAATGATACAATTAAAGGAGAATGCAATTAAAAACATCTCCAAGCCAAGGTTGTCGCTGGAAAGTAGTATGTTAAAAACTTGAATTGAACAAAACAGTGCCACAACCAAAAACATCGTTAAATAAAGGAATGTCACTACAATAAAAATAGGATTACATTAAAGGACATTGAAGATGTTTAAGAACATTAAACTAAGAGAATTTGTTAGATAGTTTAAGAAAATATAAATATATTCTTATATTATTAAAAAGTAATTACAATAATAAATATCTAAAAAAACAGTTAAAAATGCATATATTTACAATGTGTAATGACACTGTCTAAAACCCAAAAACCTCAGAAGCATGCCATTTTTTTTTTAAGAACGCTGATTATATTGATGTTGTCATTCATGCCTGGGGGTCTATTGGTGTTTAGCCTTAGTTGCCAGGGAAGTTCTCTTTATTCCAAGGCTGTCTCCCAGTCACCCCCTCTGGCATCTGACACTACTTGTTCTTCATGCAAAGTGAGAACTGGCCAATGTCTTTGAATAGCTTCTTCTACCTCCATGGAGTTGAGGCAATAAGTGTAAGTGAAACTGCCATAAACTGTCGCCTCTTTGTTGCTGGTGACTATAGCACTAGGGGAAATACCCTTACCTAAAAGTGGGGGGTAAATTGTTTCCCTATTATCAATAACTTAACTTTAACGTTCTTAAACATTTTCAATGTCCTTTAATGTAATCCTATTTTTGTTGCAGTGACATTCTTTTATTTAACCCTGTTTTTGTTTGTGGCACTGTTTTATTCAATTCAAGTTTTTAACATACTACTTTCCAGCGACACCCTTGGCTTGGAGATGTTTTTTAATTGCATTCTCCTTTAATTGTATGATTCAGTTGTTATATTCATTGCATTCTCCTTTAATTGTATGACTCAGTTGTTATATTCATTGCATTCTCCTTTAATTGTATCATTCAGTTGTTATATTCATTGCATTCTCCTTTAATTGTATCATTCAGTTGTTATATTCATTGCATTCTCCTTTAATTGTATCACTCAGTTGTTATATTCATTGCATTCTCCTTTAATTGTATCATTCAGTTGTTATATTCATTGCATTCTCCTTTAATTGTATCATTCAGTTGTTATATTAATTGCATTCTCCTTTAATTGTATCATTCAGTTGTTATATTCATTGCATTCTCCTTTAATTGTATCATTCAGTTGTTATATTGAATTGCAATGCTTAACTAATTAAGCAATTTAGTGATTTAGAAATTACTATTTAATGTGGCCATTTGGCTTTTTTAAAATTAACTTGAGGAAGCTCAGCATTAAGCTGAGTGAAAGCGCTTGTTATATCGTTTTGTCCATTTGATGTGAATAAAGATCTTAACTTGGATTATCTTTGCTCTACTTTCAT
The DNA here is from genome assembly GCF_019279795.1 of Protopterus annectens. Lineage (NCBI taxonomy): Eukaryota > Metazoa > Chordata > Ceratodontiformes > Protopteridae > Protopterus > Protopterus annectens. Next base: position 841,815,525 of record NC_056749.1, on the reverse strand, counting down.
TTTGTGGCTACCAGGTCACTGCACTTGGACTAGTTGGGTTTGCCACTCTGCCTGGATTTTTGTGTTTCAAAATGCATCTTTCATGGCCACTGTTTTTGACATACCACATATGAATCACTCAGTCATTGAATGGCAAACAGTTATTATATTTGGTCCAAAATACTTTCTCCATTCACCATGCCATAACTGTCATATCACTCTATAGCTATGTCACATCCTTCAACATTAAGTAATTATCTATGTATACTCACACAGATGGTGACAAATGTAACTCTCATATTACACATCACCTCTAATTTTAAATCTACACTGGGCTCTATCAATCTAATTAAATTAACTCCTAACAAGTCAAACACAAGTAACAGCACAGTTACTGTAACTGCACTGCATATACCATTGTGTTCACACACACACACACACACACACACACACACACACACACACACACACACACACACACATATATATATATATATATATATATCTATATATATATATATATATATATATATATATATATATATATATATATACGACATTTCAGAATGTCGAAGACCATATGGTCAAGACCATATGATCGATATTCAAAATGTCGACCAGACCATGCGGAACTTGCATCTCAAAACAGCCTGGAATGAAAAGATTTCCATATTCCGTACTATAGTACAATCTTGGAGTTGGTATATTTAAGTTCTGAGGGTGGGGGGTGTGAAGGTAAGATTTTGTTGTGCTTTTTTTTTTTCTATGGTCGACATTTCGAATGTTGATCATATGGTCTTGGTCATACAGTTTCCGACATTCTGAAATGTCGGCCATATCAAGTAGACCCATATATATATATATATATATATATATATATATATATATATATATATATATATACATGGATCTACTTCATTACAACAAAATCCCACTTCACTGAAACCCAAAACAACAAGACCACATCAACAAAACCCCACAACGAACATTTACAACAACGAAACCCAAAACCATGAAACACTAACACAAACATCACAAACACACACATACACTCATAACAACCCCAAAGTACCTAACGCACAATACTACAAACTGTATAGGCAGGAGGGCAAGCCCCCCTGCACCTCCCACACACCCCCTTCTTTATTATTCTAACTCCAAGATCGCACAGACACACAAGGCACACTCACACCCACACATTACATTCCCTCACAAACACCCACCACATTCACAACACACACTTACACACACCACTACCCCTCAAACACACACTTACACATTCATACTTACTTGCATCGCAACACCAGCACCGCTAGATCACAGTCCCGTAATGTCTGAATTTAAATTTCACGCTCATAACTCCGACATCGCACAGACACACAAGGCCCACTCACACCCACACATTACATTCCCTCACAAACACACACCACACTCACAACACACACTTACGCACACCACTACCCCTCAAACAAACGCTTACACATACATGCTTACGGGCATTGGAACCCCAGAAGCGCTAGACACAATCCATTAATGTCGGGATTTTGAATTTCACGCTTCTCGGGTTTCGATGTTCTGAAGTTTCGAACATCTGGTCCTACTCTTCCAGGTTTCGTTCATATGAACTTTTGTGCATATGAAGGGAACCCTTACATATATATATATATATATATATATATATATATATATATATATATATATATATATATATATATATATATATATATATATATATATATATGTTTAATTAGTATTAGCATCTGATGAAGTCCAGTGAGGAGATGAAAACGCGATTTTAGTGAAGAGCGTTAATGTGGAAGTGTATTGTGCGTGTTTGGTAAAATTAAAAGTTCCTTTTAACTTTTTGGAGATCTTCCTTCGTGTGACTGCACTCCTTTTTGGTATTATTGGTGTTTGTGGAGAGCTGCCATTTTTCGAATTCATTTGGTGTTTTTTAACGGTTCCATGGAGAGCAGATCTCCGTTACAGAAAGGACATGATGAGACTGGCCAGACCAGGAAACTGGTCGGGCAATTGACTGAACTCATAGATTTATTGACACCTTTATGTTGCGCATTGCTGGGAACTAATACTCAGGGGAACCGGAATGCAGGAAGCGGAAATGAGAGACTGATAACGCAACAGAGTAAGAGAAAGAGGGAGCGTATGGGCGATGGTTTGCACGCCGGCGACTCTTTGGATTTGGAAAGTGAATCTTTTAACCCTGGAGCTACACAGAGGGTGTTTTTGGATGTCAACATAGTGGAGAATGGATCGGAAGGTGTCATTAACAGCAAAGAACAAATGGATAATAAAAATAAAGGTACTGTCAGTTCTAATAAAATAATGGATACGAATGACTGGCTTAACAAAAGCTTTTGTTTTAAACTGGACTTCAATGGCCCAAAAGGGTTCACAAACAGAGATTCATTTAATAAAATGTTGGATAATTTATCTAGAAGTATGTATAAATATAAAATGCTTATTATTGAAAATGTGTATTTAAATGAATGCATTAGTAGGAACATTGTTCCTAAAGGCTTAAGAATTTGTAAATTTCCAAATAATGTACAGTTGGGCTCGATATTTCATAAAGAATTGCTTGAACTTTTTAATAGAAGTGGCTTAACCATTTTAAAGTTGATGATAAAGGAAAATAATAGGATTTTAACTAACGTACAAGAAGATATTAATGAAATAGAAGGCCTTACTAAGGAAGACTTGATGTTTGGTATTGTTAATGAGAGAGAGAAATATTACAAAATAAGGGGAGATATAGAAGACAAATGTAAAGGATTAATCACTAGAAAAATGGATAAAATGAAAAGGGACTTGCAAGATTATGAAAATAATATGAGTTATCCAAAACCTGCCATGTATGCATATGCTAATAATAAAAAGAATAATAAATACAATAGAAATTATATAAAGACACAGGTAGTGGAGCCTGAATTCAGAGAAGAATTGTGGAATGAAAATGAATATGACAAGGAATTTCCCCCAATAGAAAAGGAATATAGGCCCTTTTATAGACCTCAAAATGAAAATTTTCCTGTGAAAGGGGGGAGAAGGGGGAGAGGGAGATATTAGTTAAATGTACCCCTGACCCAGACCTTAATTTAATAGATAAGGAATCAGATGAAAGAGGAATTATTAATACTTTGAATGGATTCACAATTTATAATTATAGTGAGGTAGTACTTGAAAAAGAGCACTTCAGTCTTTTGGGAAAAGGCTTTACATTTATTCCTCAGATAAAAGGTGACTTAACTTCAACACTTTTAGATTTAAAATTATTTCTGAGAAAAATTAATTTGAAACTTATATTTAATAAGGGCGATATTCAGAACAAAGTTGAATATAATTTCAGATTAACAAAACCATCTAAATATAATCCCCCTATGCACCCACAACTTAAAAATTTAGAGAATGTGATGGAAAATTAAATAAGAAAGGTTTATAAGAGAACTAGGTATAATATGAATCTCCATGTAGGAGAATATAAAGTGTTAAATGAATTGAAAGAGAACAAAAACATTAGAATAATGAAACCAGACAAAGGTGGGGGAGCTATTATTATGGATACTATAGTATATGATGGGAAAATGAATCAAATTCTTAGAGATGAAGTAAAATATACAGAGGTGTCCAAGAATGAAATTATGGTAGCTTATAAAAGAATAGATATAGAACTAGAAGCTATGTATAATGAAGGGACTATAGATGGAAATAGTCTCTCCTACCTTAGAGTGGATAAACCTAAAATTCCAGTAATTTATGTCATTCCTAAGGTACATAAGAATTAGAAAGATCTCCCATTAAGGCCTATAGTGTCTGCAGACGGGTCTAAGACATTTCCTCTAGCCAAATTTATTGATAATAAAACTAAACATATATGGACTAAAAAAGTAGCTATTTTAAAAGATTCATGGGACCTTTTAAGAAATGTTAATTTAGAGATATATGATAAAAATATTTTATTTGTAACAAGAGATATAGTAGATCTTTTTTCTTCTATTCCCTGTTCAAAAGGTATGGTAATGTTTGAAGAATAAGTGTTTCAAGACGGAATACTGAGCCATAAAGACAAAGTAGCGTGCACTATACTGATGGACATAGTTTTGAAAAATAATTTTTTAATATTTAATGGGGAATTTTTTCAACAAACCCATGTTGCTATATGGGCAGCCTGTGCACCTACATTTGCAAATATAGTATTGGCCAATTGGGAAGAAACATATATTCTCAATTCTAGGTTCAAGTCTTGTTGGAACCTATATAAGAGGTTCCTGGATGATATAGTTATCTTTTGGACAGGTGGGGAAGAAAAATTAAAAGAATTTTTTACATACATTAAAGAGACTTCTGATTTTTTGAGATTCACCTATAATGTTTCAGAAAATAAGCTACAATTTTTGGATATAGAAATTTATAAAAGTAATTATGTATTCAAATCTAAAGTATATAGGAAATCGACATATTGTAATTCTTATTTGCACTATAATAGTGCACACCCTACACATTGCAAAAAGAATATTGTAAAAGGGCAATTTGTAAGGGGATCGAGAATGACAAGTAAGTCTGAGGACTTTAAACTGGAATGTGATTTGTTGGAGAGAATGTTTTTAGATAGAGGATATAGTAAAGAATTTGTTAGTAATATTAGGCTAGAGGTAGAAAAGAAAAGAGCAGATAAATTTTACCCTATATTAGGAGAAAAAGTAAATGATGGACAGCAACAAAAAATAAAAGATAAAGTACTTATTAATAATGAAGAATATCAACATGCTTTTACCTTAGAATTTAATGCTTTAAACAACAATATTAGGACGTTTTTTTTTAATGAATGGGAAAGGTTTATGGCACTTACTGACTTGGGGGGACTTCCTAAAGGTATACCTAAAGTAGTATATAGAAATCCTTATAATATAAAAGATTACTTGGAACAGAAAAAGGTTGGTCCAAATAAAACTAAGGAATGAAAAAGTTGGGTACATATTCTTGTGGAAAATGTAATCAATGTAGTTATATGGTCAATAAGGAGAAAATCTATATAGAAAGTAGAAAGAAATGGATTGGTAGTAAAGGGATGTATAATTGTGAGACGAAGGGTTTAGTATACCTAGCTACCTGTGAAAAGTGTGAATCTTTTTATATAGGTAAAACCGAGAGGACTTTAAAAAGAAGAGTGTATGAACATACCTATGATATAATAAAGGAAAAAGAAACAAATACATTATATAAACATTCAAAGATATGTAAAGAAAGCACATTTCTCTTTTTAGTAATTGAACATATAAAGGATGGGATTAGAGGGGGTCCATGGGAAGATACTATTGGGTATAGAGAGTTGTGGTGGCAAGTGACATTAGAAGCAAGTAAACATCCAGGTCTTAATGAACATGTGTCTATTCTACCCCTTTTAAAATTAAAGGCAGCTAAACTATGAATGTGAGTTTAGTTGTAATATAATTTTGTACCAATAGATGGAACCATTGAATTATAAAATGTATTTTCCTAAGGCAGCTAAACTATGAATGTTAGTTTAGTTGGAATATAATTTTGTACCAATAGATGGAGCTATTGTGTTATAAAATGTATTTCCCTTTATAATGAAGATTTATATTATATAATAACAAGATTTTTAAAAAAAATATAATTAAGTATTTATGATGTATTACTTTATTACTTGATAGTATTTTAATTAATTATACGAACATGAAGATGTATAAATTATTTTATTTAATGTTATAGAAAGAAAAATTTATGAATATTTATGAGCCCAGAATGTGAATTGATTTGTGCATTCAAATTTAATTGAAGCTTTTTTATTGGATTATTAGTTTTAATAGAGGTATATAAATATGTATGTTTAATTAGTATTAGCATCTGATGAAGTCCAGTGAGGAGACGAAAACGCGATTTTAGTGAAGAGCGTTAATGTGGAAGTGTATTGTGCGTGTTTGGTAAAATTAAAAGTTCCTTTTAACTTTTTGGAGATCTTCCTTCGTGTGACTGCACTCCTTTTTGGTATTATTTATATATATGGGTCTACTTTGCAAGATTAAGTTAATGCAAGATTAAAACTTAGAAAATCAAGACGAGCATGCTGAAAATACATAATACTGAAAGCTGATGATAACAAAACCCAAAATATTGCATATAGCAGGATAACATACCTACTTAGGACGTACTTATAGGAAACAATGGCAGATGATATGCATCACGCACTCTACCATGAACAACCTAGTCATGTTGTTTTGCTATATGCTATATTCTATATGAAGAGTACAGGTAAAGCAATTTTTACAATAAGGGAAAATAAATAAACAAGGACCTATTATGTTAGAGAGCTATATCCCTACAAATTACGCACATACAGTCATGCCTAAGAATGCAGCTAGTTAGCTAGGAGAGTCAAATAACTTATTCCAGGTGGTAGATTCTGTCAAAGGAATGCAATAAGAAGTTAATTGGAGACTTGTAGATTAGATGACTAGGGGAAAAAAGAAACAGGTATTGTAACATCTGACATGAAGAAAGCCTTTGATGCATTAGAAAGGCCTTTAGTTTTCCATCTTTATAGGTGGAGTGGGTATAGGAAAACATTTTGTAAAGAAAGCAAATGTTGTCCATTATAATTCTAAGATAAAAATCTCAGTCAACAGGAGCCTTACAGATGAGAAAAAAGCTCAAACCAGAAAAATATCAGGATGTCCTCTCATCAGTTTTGTTCATACTAGCTATTGGAGTTTTGACAAGAGGAACTACAGAAGCACTAAGCAGAAGATAGCAACAGAGGAGAAAAGTTGAAGCACATTTAGAATACTGAAATTATGTTAGAAACAGAATATTTGATATATGTAAAAAATAGTTATAATATTCAGAACTAATTGCTTACTAATGGCAGTGAAGTTGGAAGGAGTCTTTGGAGTGTTGCTTTTGAAATTTGGGATGTTTTAAGAGGAATCAAGCTTGGAGGCTGGAAGTCTTAAAACACAGTCAGAATGATGGCACTGGAAAAGATAAACGGAGGAAGCACTTTGGGATTTTTCAGTAAGTGGAACAATGCTAGAGATAGAGGTGAATTATAAGAAGGTGACTAAAGCCAGAAACTGTAAACATTATTGCTTGTCACAGTCTGGTGTGTTTTTTCTTTGTAATATGCCATGTAAAGCTTTGAAAACTGCTATACTTCTCATGTAACATTTTAGGCAATAACTGAAATGCCTTTGGGCCAATCTACAAACAAGGTTAACAAACAAACATTTTAAATAAAAACCATAAGGAGATTGAAGTACTTCTCTCCAAAAGAAAAGAAGAATACCTTTGTAGGAAAGGTTAATATAATTGTAGCAGTAATATTGTCCTGGTTAAAACATAATCACATTCCAATAGCATTAGTTCATGGATCATTAAAACTTGAAAAACACACAACATTTTGTATGGGAGGATAAGAAACCAAACACTGCCAGAGACCAGTTAATGGATCATTTAAATAGGTGACCATCTAGTTTAAAAGAATAAGCTTTGGTTTTAAGCCTCAATTAGCAGAGCATGAAATAAATAAATCTGGGCCTCACTTTGAGAAAAAGGAGTGAAGAATGATGAAAGTATGGAACAAAAGGCAAGTTTCATATTTAACAAAGACAGAATCTGACTTCAGATGAGAATCTATGAGATTTGGGGGTGATTATCTAAAGAGGCATGGTCCACAGACTAGAATAGGTGCAACTGACAGAGTATAGTTACAGAGTGAGGAAAGGATGAGGGTTAGAGATTAATAAGGAAACATTTTAAGTGGATCACATGCTCCTTGGATGAGGAAAGAAAAGCTGAAGTAGCTGGTAATGTGGAAAATGAGTTAGCGTAGAGCTGAAATATTAATACCTTCCAGTGGTTTAAAATTTAACTCAAAATCAGAATCTTCCAGGTGCTTGCCAGTAACTTCTTCTCAGATGGGAGAATCCTTAATACTGACATTCCTCAGGGTCCACTACAGGATTTCTACTGTTTTCACTATTAACGACCATGTGACCTGACACACTTCTATTACACTCTATTACCACTGCCAAAAATGTCTGAACCAGACTTTGTCCTTGTCATTATCTAAGATATGTAGGTGGACACATGATACCTCCCACCAAAATAATAATAATTATATCGAATTTGCTAGCTCTCAAAAACTTTAAAATCTTTCCCCACCAGTCTTAAAAGACAATGCAGGTAATTTAATTCAATTTGCTACTGAGCAAACATATCCATGTGCCACTTTGGGCCCTTCCTTACTTTTCAATCACCACACAGGCAATGTGATCACTAGAACCTTGGCCCATTTAAAATTAAGCTATAAGATTTCACACCTCCTTTCTCCTTCAACATGTCATACAATCACTAGACATTTTCTCATGCTCAAACTTGAATATGGCATACTACTACTAACACTCAACTCAAGCTGCAAAAACACATAAAAACTAATGTCTAAAAACTAAATTTGCAGATTTGTCCTACTCATAAATGCCGAAACACAGCACTGTCACCTATTAAAAGGATTCAAATTGCTTACAGTAAATAGCAGAACAACACTTCTTCTTAGCTCTCTTCTATTTAAAATAATTAAGGGTTTTTGTCCATATCTTAAAACTAAAATAGCCATAAGAGATCAGAATTCACCTTTAGAGATTATCATGACAAAGAAATTACCCTGATCAGATCATACCTCAAAAGAACTAAAAGAAAAAAGTTGTTTACAAAATGAAGTCCTGCTGCATGAAACCACCTTTCCGCAGGCATCAGCCACCAACAAGCATCACCTTAGTTGTTGAACAAACTGAAGGAGTATCATTTTAAAGACTGCATGCAAGCCAATTGTATATGCTCTCTCCAACAGAATGCATCTCTTGTTCTTCTACTTTTAGAATTTACTTTGTTTTCAAATTTACATTGTTTTGCTCTTGGGTGCATACACCTTGCTTTATATTTGTTTAAATCTCTTACAAATGAACATTACTACTCACTGTTTAACCCTTATATATTTGCATTATTATTTATGTTTTTCATATTGTAATAATGAATGCTTTAGTTCTGTTACTACTCATCGTATCTTAATCTATATAGACCTGGATCATGGCTGAAAAGGGTCTGTTGACCAGCCACTTACTTAGTTACAAACCTTAAATAAATTAAAATAGAAAAGGTTAAAAGAATGTAGAAGATGATTAACACTGATCTGAACTAAAATCAAACAGAAAAGTGAGAGGCAGTCACCCCAAATCACTTGTAAGGGGCCAGTAGGATTCAGGAAGGGAACAGCAAACATCACAATCATTATATAGACAGACAAGAAAGGAAATGGTGAGACTAAAGACAAAATGCCACGAAAAAATAAGTAAATGTATCAGATGAAGTTTAATATGAGGAACTAGTGCAATAAAGATGTATGTCATTAGATTTGTTAGTATATGAGACAATAGAACAATTGCTATATGGGCAATAAATGCTGAGAAAGACTGTCAAAGGGTGCAGTAGACACAGAAAGCATAACTGGAAGCAAGCAGATTTAATATTTATATCTAACAATTTTGGGTAGGCACTGAGGTTATGACAGTAGTACAGCATACATACCAAGAGATATTCAAACTAACGTAATGGAGGTGTGAAATGTTTTTGTTTCAAACTGAAGATGACAAGAAAGAAGAGGTGATGAAAGGTAAATGTCAGTGCAATGCTGCCTTATGCCCTTCACTGACAAATTATAACTTCACCTGAAATACCTGGTGTTTACAATAGATCAAGTAAATCAGATGGAAAGTTATTTAACAGTTTGTATTCACAAGGCAACCAGGAATTTTCTAACATATGAAACCAACAGCTGCAGCTTCAGATAAAAGGGAATGCTTGCAAGAGCTGTAGGGGTTAATTCTCCCAAGACAAACGCAAGGTGGTTTACAGATTCCTGAAACATGCATGAAATAAAAATTTGTGACTGTTATCCCATGGATCTTAACATACACCATATCTCTGTATAAGGACCCTAAACTCTGGAATAAAGAAACGATTTTAAAGAACATGTCAGTTTATCTTAGGATTTTAATATAGACATGTTTGCAGCTCTTGCAGTTTTGCTCTTTCAATATAGTTGAATGTGAACTGTTGAATTTGTTCTGAACCGTAGTCTTTATTTATAGGACTATAAGGACTACCCCCTGTGAGCACATTGAGACCTTAACCTTGTTCACCTTGACCTTTACTATATTCATTGCCTTTGCATCTGTAGATATGCACTTCTATATAGCACGTTGTAAATCGCAGTGCTGATAGACAGCTTCTGTTTACAAATATGAGAGTAGAAAGTATAGATGAGTTAAACTCTTGAACTCAGAAAGAAAGGAAAAATGATGGGCATAAAATGGGCATGGTGCTAAAATGTAGTAAGTTACAACTTTGGGATAAAAAAATCATGGACTTACAAAAGAGGTATGTATAGAACTGAAATATATTATTTTATAATATCAGAATATTTAGTTATAAGAGAAGGGTGTAAGGCAAACAGGATTTTATGATCATCTTGCAATCTGGCTAGAGATATAGGAAAACAAGAGTATATAATATAAGCAAAGGAATAAAAAGGATAAATAAGAAAGAATGGAATGAAGAAGGAAATGTAATACACTTATGGGAAGATCATTTTACTATGAGAACATTTTATAAAAATGAGTCTGAATGTTGGATGGTATTTAAGCAAAAATTAAAAAAAAAATTATAATAGCACTATGATGTAAAAACGATACAGAAAGAAAATTATAAAAGGACATATAATGATGAATTGAAAGATTTAGAACATAATGATAGAAAGTACATTTTATAAAGAAAAAGAAATGATTATATTACAGAAATCAAGAAAAAAATACAAGAATTGTTATATAAGCAAAGATAATTTTTTACAAGGAAAAAGAAAAGATGTATTGAGTTACTTAAGCAGATTAGTAAAGGAAGACCTACCCCCAGATTCAAAAATTATCCTTGCAGGACTAGCTTAATCCTGTGTGAAAGTGACCGTTTAGGAGCAGCATGGCAGCGTGCCATACATATTAATGAAGGCGCACTGCCTGAGCTCCTAAATGGACACGGAGCATGGAGGGTGCAGAGGACACGTCTGAGAGCAGAGCTCTCATGATATACACACCCCTGCAGTCAAGAACTGCAGTTTAGCTAGTACAATGAGCGAGACCACTCATAGGGGGTTGTACACCCCCAGCTACACCCCCTAAGTTTATAAGAGCAATATTTAAAATATGATAATATAAACAAGTTACTTTTTTTATCCAACAGATACAATTTAACCATAGATGCGTGGTTTTGCCCATTGCTTAGCTACATATACTGTAGCTTAAATGGCACAAGAAGATAAATATCAAGATATACACAAATGAAGCAGCACTGCAATAGTGTAGTGGTCAGAGCATTCGCCTTACGAGCAGTCATTCCCGGTCTGAGTCTCACTCCAGCACATTCCATTTTCCATGTCAAATCACTTTTTGAAGAATATTTTTTGTTGTATAACCTACTAAATGTCATATATTTGTGAACTGGAGTACTGCATTAAATACAGATGTGAGATATTGTAATAATGTTGTAAAATTCACAGATAAACACAAGTGCCCCATACAGTATATGTACACATGAATCAGGGATACAAATCAAAGGTATAATGTGTAATGAATGATAAATCCATACAGTATCCAAATCCTCCACCTTCCTAAGAAACATTTTACATTTCTGTCTAAATTAGTGTGGGGGTAACTGGGAGTAAGCACTATTAAGCAGTAGTAAGTGGGAGTAAGTATATTTAAACAGTAGCAATCGGGTTTAAGCCCATTTACATGGGAGTAAGCAATGCACACATAGGTTAAGCAATAATGAAGCTAACTCTCTGTAATCATATTTAACCAGAAGTTAGCATTGTTTACCATGGTGCAAACCCGCTTACAATTGCTTAAAAGTGCCTTAATCACTCTGTATGCAATAGCCGCTGTTCTGCCCAGCAACAATATAAACAGCCCTTGCAGGTTCTAAACCCAGGACCCTGTACACTATAGTCACAGTAGTTAACCAGTAAGCCATAACAGCAGTAGATAAGACTGAGGTAGCACCAAACAGATCCTCACAATAGGAATATCAAACTTAACATGTGAAAGGAATCTATATACAGTTTTATGTTGTATAACCTACTACATAACATAAATATGTGAACTGGAGTACTGCATTAAGTCCAGATGTGATGTGTCATTGTAGTAAAGTGTTGAAATCCCCTAATAAACACAAGTCCCCACACAGTGTACGTACACATGAATCATGGATTCCAAACACACATATAACATGTAATGAATAATAAATCAATGCCAAACAGCAAATAGTATGCAAATTAAAAATTAAGCAATGCTAAGCATTGCACAGCCCTGCTTATTAGGTGTAAGCAATGCGTAGGCCAACTGCATTAGTTGGCCCATTGGTATACCCCTTTAAGCAATGCCTACCTTAGTTAAGTAGGTTTGACTGTAGCTTAGCATTTTTAAAAACAGCAAAGTGCGAGAAATCAGCCCTATTTAAACCCAACAGGTGGGAATACATCTCATAACACGTTGCAGCTTCCTCCTGTAGGCACTATGACTGGTGTGAGAGAAGGAGTGCAGTTTTAGGCACAGTGCTAGGGCATCCAGGAGTCCAAAGTCATGCAGGACTCCTTGTTAAAGACCATGACCAGAAACTGCTGCAGGGCCAGTACCAGGGTTTCATTGAGAACCCTGGGACCGTCTCGCCCATGACCTCACCAGTGCCACTGGCATACCTCGAACTGGTGAGCAGGTCAGGCATCACTATGCCGACCTGAAGTGGAGAAAGAGGGAGCTCGTGGATCAGTGGATCCAAGAGTCTAGGCGGATGGGGGATGTCCCAGCCGTGTGTAAGTATTAGTCTACTACCTGTTTAATAATTGCCAGCTCATGTATATTATGGATAGGTATGACTAAATATTCCTCTTATGCCTTTGAAATTGGCAGATGAGTGGGTTGTGAACCGGGAAGTCCATGCCTGTAGACTGCAGAGGTTGCATAGAGAGGCAGGTTAGTAATACTCTTGCATGTACTGTGATAAGAAATAAATCTAAAAGTAGTAGAACGTTAACTGCCAGTATAAAACCTGTATTGTTTAAGGCATGTAGTGAATACACCAGACAATATGACAGGAAGAGTCTCATATAGGTTGTATGTAAATAAAAGGTTAACAGCCTGACAGTAAAGGTATAACTGCTGGACTGCCTGTGTTTACTCTGGTTTGTTTGTTTGTTTGTGTCTTTCGGCTTTTCCCGGATAGGGGTCGCCACAGCGGAACTCCGGTCCGCTAATGATTGGCAGTAGATTTTTACATACTGGCTTGCCAGGCTTAACGCACAACCTTCAACAAAGGAACGCCCATTTAACCATGTCGCCACACAGAAGACGCTCTAACTGAGAATCGAACGGGCAATGTCTAACTGTGAGGCGACAATGTTACCACAGCACCACCACCGCAGACATCCTGTGTTTACTCTGGTATCATATGGTAATGTAGTGTTGCAATCTCTTAATAGTACTGTTGTATTAAGCACTGTTACCCACACTGTGCTACATAAATAAAATGTGTAGGAATGTCTGTATACGACTGTTTAAATCACAAGAGGTCATATCGTACAACTGAGAGAGACTTAGACAGAAAACAGTGAAAAAATAGACAACATAATCCAAATAGCACACTAAACTGAGACATGAACTGTTATATTTTTAGCACTCACAGTCATGGTTCGAATCCTGGGAGTGGTAGTATGCTGTATGCAGAAACATACCCCACAACTGTACAGATATGTCCAGAATGTCCAGTTAATTGGCCCATATCTGCTGCTTGTCACCCTGTCAACCTGGCAAATCAGTGGGATGATCCCAGACGTTTAGGCAGCAAATAATGGCATACAACTGATTGTCAGACATCTATAAGAACAAACCTGTCACTCTAGTAACTCACCAAAATGTTATGAGAGTAATAAGTAAAGTATGTCCCATCTACATCCTCATGTTGTAAAGCTATGACCAGAGGGTGTGCAGTAACAGAGTGAGATGTATGTGCATAATAATAATGTGGAATCAGGTAATATGTGTGGCAACATTCAGGTAGTGCTAACAAACATTCTCCCAACAGGTCTGTCAGATACAAAAACTGTAGTAAAATCACAGGTGTCTCAGGGTAAACAAATCCACCATAAGCCATGCCACTGTTAAAAAGTAAAACTCTTTATTCCATAAATAAGAAATGTTAAGCACTTTCATCCAATAACATGCATTCAAGGACTTCATCAGAACATTTAAAATAGTGCAAACCAACCTCTTTTAAAAGTGAATAGTTAATGATGTCACTAATGGCTGACCCAAAATTAAAGAGATATTACTATCTACCTAAAACAAACACCATAAACATATAAATCATAAAATAAAACATACATTTGGAAAATAAACAAGATCTTTCCATGTTTCAAAGTTGTAATGCTCTTTTTTTCAAAACAGGCAATAATAGAACATGGTCATTTAAACCTGGTGTGTAGTTAGCTTTCAATGTAGTAATCCAGTATAACTCCCTAAGCTCCAGCATCAATTCCCACCACCCTCCCCTGACACTACAAGGTACCAATTCAAGAATACCAAACACAAACCTTAGTGTTTTATTGTAAGAACAATTCAGGGTATGTTTAAATAAGGCATTGTTACAATTACCTTTCTCTATAGCGTAAATATGTTCATATATCCTGGCTCTCAATTTTCTTTCTGTTTTACCCACATAGAAGTTCTTACACAGTGGGCACGAAGCAATATAAATCACCCCTTTGGAGTTACAATTCTCTCTCTGTAAATTAATTCCTTTCACTGCATCCTTAATAAAAATAGTGCCATTATTACAAACATATGAACATTGTCTACAACTACCACAACTAGTGGTACCCTTGTGTACTAAGGGGACAATAGGTGATGGGTGTTTCATAAGATATTTAATGTTACGTCCTGTTTTATAAACTATCCTAGGACAAGAACCCAGTATGCTGAAAATCTCTTGGTTAGTCCTAAAAATATTCCAAATTTCTTTAGAATATCTCTTACTTGTTTTTCTCTCTCTCCATATGTAAAGACCATGGCCCTAAAAAATGTTCCTCAGAACCATTGTGTTTCACCGAGATATTTGAAATATTCTCCACTGCAAAGAAGGGGTCTGAACTTCATTACCCCATCCTGCTTGTAATTCATTATTAATCTCCAGAAAGAGCTGGTCAGGGTAACCCCTTAATTTGAACATGTTTGGAATATACTTCATTTCTTCCTGAAACAGTTCCTTACTAGAACACATTCTGGCAGCCTTAACTAAATGCCCCTTGAAAATATTTTTCTTATTATGTGGTGGGTGACAGCTAATGAAGTTCAAATAGCTGTTCGAGAAAGTCTCTTTCCTAAAAATCTTAGAGAAAAAAACTCCTTCTTTCTTTGTCCTTGGAAACCATAACATCTAGGTAATTAATACCTTCCGAAGAACTAGTGTATGTAAATTTAAAATAAGGACAAATCTGATTAATATAATTAAAAAACTCAATGAACCCTGTTTTTTCGCTCTTCCAAAGAATGAATATATCATCCAAATAACGAAAATAGGTATACCACTGTGTACTGAAAACAATTGAAAATATATATTTTTTTCTCCCAAGAATATAAAACAAGATTCGCACAAACAGGAGCACATGAAGCTCCCATGGCAACCCCGTGAGTTTGTTTAAAAAATTCCCCCCCGAAAGTAAAAATATTTGAGGTTAAAATAAACTCTATTGCTACCATAATAAAATTAATCAAATCGTTCTTAAGATTTGTAAGCTCTAAAATGGCTTCATGGAACAATTCCAGACCAACCTTGTGAGAGATTGAAGTAAAAAGATCTACTGTATCAATCATAGAAAACAAACATTCTTCACTATACCAATTATTTTCAAACTTAGACAGGAAGTCCCATGAGTCCCTCAATAAATATGGGACTTCCCTTAGGGTTTCCTTCAAAATCCTATCTATAAAAATACATAGGGAGTAAATTGAACAGTTTCTACCTAAAACAATAACACGGAAGGGTGGGTTATCAATATTTTTGGGTGTCTTCAGTATTCTGAAGGCCACTGGTATCAATGGATTTTCAGTCTTTAGAAACTCCAATAAATCCTCAGATATAGCTCCCTGAAAAAGAGAGTCCTCCAGAAATAACTGAATTTTCCTATGTGCAAGAAAAAATTAATTCCTGGAAGATGTGAGATATTTATCAGTATCAGAAAAAATCAATGTAACTTCATTAATATAATCTAATTTGTTAAAAATAACAATACCCCCACCCTTATTCGGTTTCATAATTCTTAATGAAGTATCCTGTCTCAACCTTTTAATTAATTCATGTTCTTCTTTATTAAGATTAAACATTCTCTTCTTGGAACCATTACCAGTCATGAGCTGGATATCAACTTCACAACTGTCTCAAATGGTTGTACTACAGGATGAAGGGGAGGGTTAAAATTACTTCTTTTCTTAAATAATCTATTATTAGAATTCAAATGTCCTTGTTGTTCCTTAAATAAAATATTAAAATTTAATTTTCTATTGTATATAATTTTAATTCTGTAATAGTATCTACAATATCTAACTTTAAACCAGGTATAAATTTAAATCCTTTTCTGAACAATTGAAAAAAATGTCTCATCTATCTGTATGTCCGAATAGTAAAAAATATTGAAACCTTCCATTGACAAACATTTCCCATCATGATTAACCTGGATGGTTCCCCTACTAATTTGTATGGCAGCCTCTATCTGCTCCTGTAACCCCCCACCGTGTGGCCCCTGTTGTACCTCGGGGAGTGTTGCTCGCCTAAAAAAGGTTTTTGTTTCTGTTTATGCTTATTTTCAATGAACTCTGACCTTCTAAGGGGTGGGTATTGTACATCATATTCTTCCTGTGTAGATGGGAATGACTTTCCTTCATTACATGGACCCTCCTCACTAGAAAAAAACAGTATTATCAGTAGTCAAAGGCCCATCTGTAACTTTCTCTAACCCTGAAAAATAAATAGGCTTAAGATACACTTGTTTTTTGTTATAATCAGCGTTATCTCTTAATAACTTTTTATTCTTAAGCTTGACATTAGTTTTGACATTTAAATCTACTTTATCAAGAATATGTTGATAATTTGTACAGTTAGAATCAAATATTGCATCTTCAGTTAACTTAATATTCAGTAGGGCGGCCACGGTGGTGCAGTGGTTAGCATTGCTGCCAAGAGGCAAGAGGTTCTTCGTCGATCCTCGGCTGGGGTGCCTTTCTGCGGAGTCTGCAGCCAGAAGCAGAAGAAGAAGTTAACTTAATATTCAGCACATCCAACTGTTCAAACAATACTTTGATATGGTTGTTGTTCGTTTCAATAATAAATTTCATTAAATCAAAACTAGAACGATCAAATAAACCAAAAAGTTCATCCATGATACAATCTTTGGCTTGCATACCATTGGGAAATTTGAAAAGTCTTAAACCTTTAAGTACATGCTTATTTTTGAGACTCTCCTCAAGAAATAAATTGTCACATTGCAAATTTCGTACCTTGACTAGGAGATTTTCAAATCTCCTCAGTGAAACATTAAATGTTGGAAAGTCACCTTTGTTGTCCTGTCCAATGCTCCTAATGTTGAAACAAACATCTTTTTTAATCCAGTCATTAAAACTGAAAGTTGTTGAACCTACATTGGAAGCTTCCTGCAGGCACAATTGAGTGTGTTGTAAACCAGACCGTTCTTCCTGCAAGGTAGAACAAAAAATCCTCCTGATTCAACAGTCTAAGGCTGGAAGCGACCATTTCCTCCATTCTGGTCTCAGTAATACTCAAAATAGGTTGCAGTTTGTCAACTCGTTTAGTTAATTCAGAAACCTGTTGTGACAACTTACAAGTTTCAAAAACTGTGCCTAGAAATAAAATATTGAAATCCTGGACTAGTACTGTTTACTCTGGTATTGTATGGCATTGTTAGTGTTGCAGTTTCTCTGACTAATAAGGTATTACTCATTACTGTCATCCACACTGTGCTATATAATAAAACTGTCTAGGAAACCCTGTATAAGAGTATTGTAATTACAAGGACAGATTGTAAAAGCATGGGAGACTTATAGATAGAAATCAGAAAATAGATACACAGCAATATCTGTATAGCACACTCAACTGTGATGTAAACTGTTTTATTTTTAGCAGACACAGCCATGGTTCAAATCCTGGGAGTGGTAGAAAGCTGTATGCAGAATCATACCCCTCTTCTGTACAGATTTGTCCAGAATGTCCAGCTAATTGGCCCATATCTGCTGGCTGTTATCTTGTCACCCTGGCATATCAGTGTGCTAATCTCTGACATGTAGGCAGCATTTAATGTTATATAACTGACTGTCATGCCTGTACATATTTGGAAAATGTCTATGAAAACAAACCTGTCATTGTACAACTCACCAAAGGTTTATGAGGGCAATAGTCAAAATATGTCCCGGTTTCACCTGCATGTTGTCAAGACATGCCCAGAGTATGTTCAATAAGGATGGACAGGTATGTGCATAACATCAATCTGGAATCTGGGAATATGTGTAGAAACAGTCAGGTAGTGTTAACAAACAATACCTCCACAGGTATACCAAGTAAGAGATATACAAAGCAGATAAAACTCAGTTCATGTATAAAGTTGTCTACATCCATACCACTGTCCAAACTAAGGCCATAGGGTAGTGTAATAATACCTTTAAGGTACAGATTACAGCACTGACTAGGAAAGTAATGAGATCTACAGGGATATACAAGTTGTTAATTGACATCTCCCCCCTCCCACCACAACTGCAACAATAAACTAAATATACAGCTCAATCAGTATCTGCACTATTAAATCTACTGTTGGGACATATGTCCTATTGTTTGATAATTATTTTTGCTTTTATGCATGTGCCATGTTGAAATACTCACACATTGGTGGCATGCTGCCACCAATGTACCTGCATGCTGTTGTAATGGCCACTGTGGTTCCATATATGCATGTGTTATGTTTGCTATGCAACTGTTCTTTATCTGGTGTTTAGGGTTAATGGGAATATCTATGCATGCTGTTATACCTAATCCTGGAATGTGTTGACTATTACTACCCCACATATGTAGTAAAACTGAAACACCATTGCACATTTGGGAAGGCCGGTCTCAGTGGACCCACCTCTCCCACCTCATCTGACCATGGCTCTGGGCACCAGCACATCTGGGGCCCACCCCGGGACCTCCTCGTCCTCTGGTCCTGCACCACCTTCAGGTGGAAGCACCTCAGCGGATATGGCTCACCCCCCCTGGAAGTGGGCGAGGACAGGACACTGTCACCTATCACCCGGTCCAGGGTCTGGTCAATACCAAGCTCCAGAGGGAGTTTAGAGATCTGCTATGCCAGCTTGAGGGCCACATGGTGCAACTAGAGGGTCAGCCTACCCCTCCTACTCAGCCCCCAGCACAACCACCTTTGGGGCCGTGAAGGTGCAGTGGTGACTGCCCATGGGTGGGGCCCTCAGTCCCACTGTTTCCACTAGGGGGCTCATGGGCTTCTGACTGCCAAAAACCCCTCCCCATCCAAGGCGTTTACCCCACACATGTGTCATATACCACCCCTTTATGCTGTCTTGTCTTTTATCCTACCCAACCTACCTTCCCAAATATACCTACTATCCCTCCCCAACATCCCACTCTCACCTTTAAAAAAAAGGGAAATCTGTTCCCCCAAAAAATCTCGCCCCATACATAGCTGTCCATTCTGTACACATGTCCACTGGACACATGTAATCTGTTCTAATTGGCTTCACAACATATTATTGTTGTCCTTACCCCTCTCTCAGGGGTATGAGTGCCCAAAGCTACCTCCAAATCAGTGTACATGCACAGCTGTTGCTTTAGAAGAAATGTGAAGCTATGGACCTTCCCTACACCCATCCTGCACACCCCTAACTAATTTCCATACTGTCTTCCTCACTTTGTGCTCCTTTTTCACCACTTTCCTATCAAGCCTTTTTCATTTCTTTTAAAGAAATTAGCATGAGGGTAAGTGGGAGTAAGCACTTTTAAGCAGCAGTAAGCGGGTTTAAGTTTGTTAGTGTGGGAGGTAAGAAACGCTTACACAGGTTAAACAAGTGAGAATCTAAATCAGTATAATATACTGTAACCAGAAGTTAGCAGTGCTTACCTTTGCACAAAGCTGCACAAACCTGCTTACAACTGCATAAAAGTGCCTTAATCACTCTGTATAAAATGGCCCTTGTTCTGCCCAGCAACAAAATAAACAACCTTTATAAGGGTCGAACCCAGGACCTTGCATATCATAGCCAAAATGATTTACCACTAAGACATGCCAGAAATACATAGCCTTGATGTTTTCACAAACATATCATCCAGCACAGTCATTAAACATTACAGGAAATGTATTTATACATGTAGATGTATGTGTGTGTATATTTTATTTTTATATATATATATATATCTATATATATATATATATATATATATATATATATATATATATATTTAATATATATTTACACACACACACACACACACACACACACACACACACACACACATAGATATATACATATCTATACATATGCATGCATCTATAGATATTAATGTCTACATATATATATATATATATATATATATATATATATATATATATGTATATATATATATATATATATATATATATATATATATATATATATATATATATATATAAAATATAGAGAGAGAGAGATAAAAAAGAGAACATAACAAATACATATATGACCAAAGGCACCATTAATGGGGGTGAGGGGGCCCAAGCTAAATACCTCTTGTAAGCATTGATATCACCCTCTCCCCCACAGCCAAGCAGATCTGACCTGCAACACAATGCCAACTATTGCAAGTCCTATACCCAGGACCCTACACAACATGGCCACAAGACATTAACAGTAATCCAGCCCAGCTCTATGATGTCAGGATGGTATCAGTAACATATGCAGTACAATTTGGCTACCACAGGGAATATACAATGTAGAAGCAAACAAACATTCCAAAGATACATACACACGCACACATATATGCAGATACATATATAGACATATATATGTAACTACACATACACACACATAGATATGTATAGGAAGATACATATTTAGGAGGTGCACAGCATATTGAACAGCCAGTATTCCTACAGTTGGCACCTTGTAAAATGGACAGTGTATGAGTCACTCATACAAAAGACAATTGTTGCTGAAACATACACCCACAGAGAAGTCAAAGGATATGACACCACAAACAGGTTTGCATGACATTGTTGTGTACTATTACAGTTGTATATGCGTGTCATATAGCTGTTAAGACTTTGAAATATGTACTAAATCTGTAATGCAACTCTCAAGCAAATCATTTTATACAGTAATCCGAAAGCATAACATTTGTTGTTGTCCAGGCCAAGGCCTTCAATTAGTACAACAGTAAAGAAAGACTGGGCCAGAGGATAAAAATCAATCAACAGTAATAAATGCAGATGTATAGCTCAGAAGCCTCTAATTACACTCTGTACTTAATACCTAGGGTGAAAAGACTTAAGCTGACACAATGGGATGTATCTATTACATAACAATGTATAACTGAAAACATCACAATCATACTGACAAACAGAACAGTCTTGATGACAGTAGGCACTAGGCCACCAATGTTCCCAAGGTGGAATGTATGGTAATGTACAGCCATATACCTTAAGGCGGCTTACTACTGATATCCCTCACATGTTGTAACAGCCTAGGTTATATATGGTGCATATCCCTCCCCCATAGACTGACTTACAGGGACATATAACACTGTTACATACACTGACCTCTGGACTGCAGAAGGGTGCACATGTTTTATGCAGCTGAAGCCCACATATATATATATATATATGCACCCAACCCCACAATATGTGTGGGGGCCACAACAGCACTGGAATGATGGCAGGAATGGCAGCATGACATACTCCCAGGCCACTACATAACAACCCCTGACTGCATGTCATATGGACAAAGCCTGGTATGTAGGTGGAGGACAGAGGCCAGAACACAGGCCCATATATGAAATAGCATTGTCATACCCTGAGAAAGTTTCTGGTGTTACAGGATAGTCTGCAACATACCCTTAGTCAGGAATAGGAAGTCAGAAACACAAATGGATGTTGCCATGTACTGATAACACTCAACACACACAATGTCAGTGATATATCTGACACAAGACCTGTGTGGTGGACAGACAAAACATAACAGGCACACCTCTGGCGATCATGTGGATAGACCCACAGTTGACAGCTATGCAAACAGACTGCATTCTATGCTAAACTAGCATGTACATACAAACCCTGTAACACTGGTGCTATACAATGCATAAAACACTACTCACACTGTCTGTAGGTCTGAAACCTTATGCAAATATATAGCTGGCCTAAGTCTAAAAAAACACCCATCCAGCAAACTATCCAGAACAGACATCATTCCCACAACAGGTATGTGAAGTGTATATGCATGTAATCAAATGTAGTACTTGGTACATAATTATGGGATAGATGATGTGGAATGATTTATATATGCCATCAGCTCTTGTTGTTGTAATGATGCCCAGCTGAACAACTGCTATGGAGAATAGTGTCTGTACCTGTGGATAGTGGGCCATACTTGTCAACTGTGCAGACCAGGACTGACAGACAAGATGTAAGCCATCATAGTATGTGTTGTGTAATGCAAAACATGTATATTAGTGTGGCCAACTGCCGGTGGTGAAAGTAATGCCATTATGATGTACATGTGCATTCCAGAGCCCACCACTTGCAAGACAGTCAAGTTAACGTGTAATGTAGCATGCAGAAATGCCATAGGTGTGTAATAGGCTTACCTGCAATCTGTCCCTATGTCTATACACACATATATATATATATATATATATATATATATATGTATATATATATATATATATATATATATATATATATATATATATATATATATACACACACGCACACACACACACACACACCGTAATGTTAGGCTGTGTCCACATGTGGCACCTGTCTGTGTTGTAGCAAGGCAGGACAGTGTAGCTGTACAGGAAGGAGAGTTAGAGAGTGTGGACCTGATGTCTGAATGCACCCTGTATATATATATATATATATATATATATATATATATATATATATATATATATATATATATATATATATTTATATAAAATTTAAAAATACTGAAATATCAAATTTCAGTATTTCGAAATCATAAAGTAAAAAACTAAAAATCGCGAAAGTGCATAATCGCAAATTCGAATATCTCAAATTCGCAGTTATGGCGTATGGTACGTGACATGCAGTGTTGGTAGTGTATCGTGTATAGATGTAGGTGCAATTGAAGGTAAGTGAGTGTTTTGTAAGGGTTATGTGTGGGAGTTTGAGTGTGACTGAATGTGTGCATGTATGTATATGTGTGATGTTTGTGTGTGAAGGACTGGGGAATGTGTGGGTGTGTGTTTCCTTTTTGTGTCTGTGTGATCTCAAAGTTAGTATATATCAGTAGGGGGAGTGTGAGGGGCATAGCCCCCCACATAGGGGGTGCAGAGGGGCTTACCCCCCAGCTTACATGTAGTGTAGGTTTGTTTGTCTTTTTGTGTTTGTTTTGTTTGTTGTAGTGTGGGTTGGACGATGTATGTGTTGTGAGGTGTATGGTTTGTATGTGTTCGTGATTGTGTGCTTCGCGATTGTATGCTGTCGGGATTATGGGTGTTCGACTTTGTGATTTTGAAATACTGAAATTCGGTATTTCAGTATTTCGAAATTATAAAGTGAATCCATATATATATGGGTTGGGTTGGAAGATAGAGAAGACAGCCTACAGGGGTGGTATATGACACATGTTGCGGGTAAACACCCTGGATGTGGAGTGTCATCTGCGATTTTGAAGCTCCACTGTTGATTGGGTAACAGGAGCATGTCTGTGTGTGCTCCCAGGTTGGTGGGCATCCCCTGAGGTGGTTCTACCTGAAGGTAGTGCAGGGCCAGTACATGAGGAGGCCCCAGTGTGGGTCCCATATGTGATGTGGCCTGGTAACATGGCCAGATGAGGTGGGAGAGGTTGTTCTGCTGCCAAAAGTTCCCTAAACATGCTATTGTGTCACTGTTTCAGAACATATGTGGGTAATAATAGTCCACACAGTCCCAGATCATGTCCAACAGCATGCATAGATATCCGCAATAACATAAAACAAATTTGCAGCAATCACATAGAACCAGACCATGTGTATATGTAGAACCATAGTGGCCCTTACAATGGCATGCACATGACATTGCCCATAACAGGCCAGCAATGATAGTGTCCCCACAGGGAACATGGCTACAAACACATAGCACAGTAGCACAAAGTGAGGTACAATACCATATATGTCCCAATGGTTGGTATTCTGTAGACATACCTACTGAGTTGTGTGATCAAATTGTTGTTGCAGATATGGTGGGGGGAGACAGAGATGTGTATTAAGAACTATGATAACCTTGCTGTATGAGTTGCTCAGACCTATTTCCATCTTTATGTCTTTCAGGCAAGATATCCCATGACAGGCTTCCTGTTTATACAGCAGACGAGAATGAGGTCCTCATCACACACCTGGTGCAGTACTAGCAGGTGTTGTTTGGCCAAACAGCCCATGAGCAGCGGAAGTGGACCGCCCTGCGGAATGATCTTGTCTACAGGGTAAATAATATCAGCCTGCATAACTGCAGTTATGAGCAGGTCCGGCAACATTGCACAGACCTACTTCACAATGCCCATCGGCATGCTGCTGCAGTCAGAGGGGATCAGCTCACAACAGAATGGAGTCATGCCATCCATCCCCCCGACACATGTTGAGGAGCTCCTTGCCAGCCTCGGAGCTCCTTCCCGCCCACACACACAACACCTGGTGGAGAGCATAGTGGAGGTGGGTGCTATCAACACAATGGCAGAGGAGCATGCAGGTAAGGCCACAGAGCACATCAGTAGACCACTGTTGTGTATCCATCCACATCTGTGCAGTTAGATCATGCATATGTGTGATGACATATAAATAGTCTGCTGCTGTGTAGCAGTAATAAACAGATGTGCATAAGCAGTAGTATAGTGGGCTTGTACTGTTGATGCACTGTAATCCTGTATCCACCCTGTACCAATGCCACAGCTGTGTCTACTGACATCACATCTCTCCCACACTTATGTAGGTCCCTCTGGTATACCTCCAAGGTAGCATCCTGTAGCTGGTGAGTATGGTGTTTGTTCAGCTTTGTCAATACACCGGTCATGTTATGGCCATGTTATATTCCATGCACACATTTAACACAACTACCCATAATACATGCCGTACATGTTAATGTATTGTTGCTGTTAACTGCACTGCATCACAGTGGTCATGATGGTGTATCTGAAGGATATGTCAGACTTCTGCAATATAACTAACATCCTGTCATTGCAAAATGTGTGCACAGAGACGAACATAATGCTGGGACAAATAGCCTACAGTAGGGACATGTGTGAAACATCATCATTATACAGTGCTACAACAGTGTATATACCAGTATTACAATGGCAACTGTTACAGATCTACACTATGGCATACCACAATACTGCAGTCCACAACCCTTACAACCTGCAATGTGGTCCTAACATGAGCAATGAGTGTGTAATATGGAATCGTATGTTAGGACAGCAAATATGAGGAATACATACCTTCACAAACACTGGAAGCATATGTGTGCACACCCTCCAGATAAAATATAGTGGAAGCAGCTGTTGAGGTACTGACTGCATGCATTTGTCATGGAAATGCACCTTCTAGCAAGTACACGTCCCCAATATTACACCAAGAATTGGTCAGCTGTCCAAGATATTTGGCCATCATATATGCACACTTACCTGCAACACAGGCAGCCATGGCTTGCGCACATCTTACATGCTATGGTGTGGGCCCCATACCCAACAGGTAGCACTCATGAGTTGGACATGTAGCCATACCTCACCATTGCATATACCATGTGAAACAGTGCAGACAGTCATGTATGTGGCAAGGATGTATGGGACAGGAATAATGTAGGAAATAAACAAATGACCATCCAATACAGATGGTCACATGTAGCAAACTGGTCATGCAGGCTGCCTAGTAACATGCCACAATACTGAGGGGTTGCAGGAATGTCTAGCAAGTACTGGCTGTGCAGTACCCATGTCAGCAACTGCCTGGACTCTGCAAACATGTGGCCCATGGATTAGGGTAATCAGATGTGACAGTTGTACCACCGGAAACATCAGCCAGGCCTCTCACAGGTATCGTATGCATAACAGAAGAGGTCCCCAAAAGGAATGCACTACAATGTATACTGGTGTACCAAGACCACATTGGAAACCTACAGACAGTAGCATGTATGATATATGTGTTGCACAACCAACATCTCACCCCACCTCAGGCCCACCATCCCCATCTGTACCATGCCAGTGCCAGTGTACACCTGTATGTTTGCCATTCATTAGCTGGGGCTCGGCTGTTACATGTGGTGTTCAGTGTTTGGGACACTACAAACTGACACACATGTGTAGGCCATAGTTGTCAAGCATCTGCAAAAAGGCTGAAGGTGGGGAGGGGTGTCATTATGACACAACAGTGCACTGTAGCAGGAAACCAAAGGATGCTACAAATGGCTGTATCTGCATGGTCAGTTTCAGGAACTGTGGCAGACATAACCCTGACTCCACAGCAATAGTGACGGCAGTGTGTGAACTCCAAGGGATGTGCACATGAGTTGACCATGCAATCATACAGAGTTGGGGGACGTGTAGGGCAGACTGACCATATACTGGCAAATGCAGATGGTCCATGCTAGTATACCCTTGCCAGGAACAGTGATTACTGTAGTACACATAACAGTAGGTGCAACAAACCATCATGATAAGGGTGTGCACACATATGTACCCACGAAGTGTATGCATCTCAATCAGCATCAGCACAACTAATACATTTGTTTGACACTGCATTTGATTGTACAGGACATATGTCACATATCAGGCTCATGTAATGTTAACATATGCAGTAATGTGGTCCCATGGCATATCAAGGAAGAGAGTGTCATACCAATAAGGGTGTGTACCTCCCCATAGCCACAGTAAAGTTTGATGGTTGTCAGTGTAATTGTAACATATTGGTCATGCATGCACAGCTGATGATGACATATGTAAATCAGACAGCAGGCATTCACAAATGACATCTGTCCACATATCATCCCAGGTATGTGTCAGACAAACACATAGGAGCTGTGAGCAGCAGAGCAGACATAGCTGACACAGTAATGCACATTCAGAAATGATGTGTACACCTGTGAGGTATGGTGCACAGTACATGGCAGGGTGCTGAACAGGTGCACAGCAATACTGTGTACATGGGTGCAGTGTTTTCCAGGGGAAGGGGCATCACCTACTAACACAGCCCATGCACCACACACATGTATACTGTTGCTAGCATGGATTGACTATAGCTGCACTGCATGCTGTTGAGTGCCATATGTTATGCGTGTTGACAGATGGTTAATGGGAGGTCTGTGTGTAATATCTTCATGCAACCTCACCTGTAAGTTTGTGTGTATGTGGGGGGGGGGGTATTTTGTCTGTAAGTGCAATCTGGTGGAGTAGAGGGGGGTTGCTGCATATAGGATGTGTGTGTGTGTGTTTGTGTGTGTGTCCATGTATGCACATGCGTAAATGTGTGGTTGTTCACACGTCTCGACTTCCCTTTGAAATTGTGCAGTACATGGACATGGACTGACACATGAGACACCAGGAATACTTGTCTGATATGTAATCTCAGGACAGCTGATAGTATAATAAGGTCTGTAGCATGGAACATGTATTGGGAGGGAAACTAGACACCAGGTATACTGTTAAAACTGCAATCAGCAGAAAGGTGAACTAATACCCATGTATGCAGCACTATAGATGCATTGGGGAATGACTAGACAACACCATTGAGTGTATCCAAATATTACTGTTGTCCACATAATAAGTCAATAGAGCAACAGATCTTGCATCTACTGAGCAATAGTTACGAATGACACTCCAGTGCATGACATTATTGAGTGACTGTAGTAGCCCCTAACATATGGGGGCCATGCTCACAATGTCTGCACAAACCCAGGGTAAACACTGGATGTCAGCATTGAATCCTTGTAAATCCGATTCCAATCAAGTCAAAGAGGTAATGGAGTAACAGGTCATGATTTTTGGTCACTTGTCTAGGCAATTAGAAGAATGATACATTAATGATTGGTCTTAATGAGTGTAAGTTTCCAAGTGTGATGCAGGATGGGGATCTTAAGAGAATAAACTTGGAACAGTCTGTAAACTCAGGGATAGGTATGTATTGTGATGGAATGTCAGTGTGTGTGTGTGTGTGTGTGTGTGTGTGTGTGTGTGTGTGTGTGTGTGTGTGTGTGTGTGTGTGTGTGTGTGTGTGTGTGTGTGTGTGTGTGTGTGTGTGCATGTGTGTGTGTTTGTATACTGTTACTGTTAAGTGCATTTCTTATTTTCCCCTCACAGGTGGCAAGGTGGGTCAGGGTCTCTCCTGCATTCAATCTCATGTTGGTTTCCATACAGACACTGAAAATGATGATAGGTGTGTTGAGGCACAGGTAGGGTTGTCAGAGGCTGAAAATGTGCCATCGTTTGACAGTCCCCTGTTATCTACCCCATCCACACACACAGTCACAGTGCATATAGATACCTCATCATCAGTGGCCATAGCAGAGGGAGAGTTGGCGGTTGGTGGCAGTGCACAGGACAGTGTTATATCTATGGCTGCAGTGTCTGGACACAGCAGCCATAGCCAGATGTCCAACAGGGTACCACATAGGCAGATGTACAGGGGTGCTCATGGGAGGGCTGCTGGTCATCATGCCACTGGCAGAAGTGCCACATCTGGTACCACCAGACTCATGTTTCAGGCTGTCATGGAGGCACAGGCACGTATGGAATGGTACACCAGACAGGGTCTGAGGCTGCAGAGGGCTTCTTTTTCATCTGTAAGTGACAACATCTGTGATCTTGCAGGTGCCCTCCGTTATTATACAGAGGTCATGGATAGATGGTGGGGTGAGATGGTGGGACTCTTTGACTGTGGATTGTCCATGCTAGAGCATGTGTTGGGAGTGGTACGATGGCCACGTGGACATAGGCCAGCAACACCAACATAGCACTGTCATGACAGGTATTAAATCATGTAGTCCAGCCTTATCCACACAAACTCTGTTAAACCAACATTACTCTAAATGCAGAAGAGCAACACTTACATTCTGTAGTCATGTCTGGAACATCCCCCTCCTGTTTGTTGGCCTGTCTCCACAGTGTATGTTGTTAGAGGTATATCCCACTACCATCTGTGATGCAGTTTGCCAAACACTGACATGAAGTCCTGCTCACAGTGAAGGAAAAGGGCCAACACCCACATGATGTTCATAGTGTGTTTCCATGCAATTGGCTATGGGAATGTTTCTTACCACAGCTGTTCCACATACAATCAGCTAGTGGGGGACTGCAATTTGTGCACAGGCCATCAGCTGATCATGAGCATCACTTACAAAACACAAGCTGCTGCCTAAGCAAAGCAGGTGTACTTCCCCATATCCACCAGAGAGGGAGTGAGAGAGACAGACAGAGACAAAGTAAGACAGGGAGGGGATGGGAGAGTAAAACCTAAGCATGGTTGTGTCATGCACTTACCAGTACGGGGTTTCAAACCCCTGCTTGACTATTTATTGCTATCACATGTCAATGCAGTTATTGCATGTGCCACAGAACTTACATGTTGGGGAACAGTCCAAAGGTATATTCAATGGTGAGTGACATCTGGAACAGTGATAAAGGAGGGAGAAAGTAGGTGTAGTACACGTGTCTGCCCACATGAACAGGTGTCAAGGTCGACACAGCCACACTTTCTCAGGGACTCACACACATTATCACAGTTGGCAGGGTCAGGATTAGACTTCCTAGCTAGCTAGTTTGCCACAATACAGTAATAAACAGGTATCACATGCACTAAAGGGGTTATCAGGATGATATATGGGCAAAGGGTATGTCAAGGTGTCTGACATCAGAAGGCATGCTTCAATAGGCCAATGGGAGGTGCAGTGAGTGTAAATGGTGTCCAAATCATTCTACTCCACACACACGCACACACACACGCACACACACACACACACACACACACACACACACACACACACACACACACACACACACACACACACACACACACGTTTGCCAGTACTGACATGCATGAGTACATTGCTTCACAGGTGTGTAGTGGTTGACTGTGCCAGATGACTGTACAAGGCTAGGTAAAAGGTATACCTTTGCATCAGGCCAAATGGCAATGGTCTACAGTGTGGCTCAGGAGTGTAGTGTCTGGATTGGCCCACACAGGTGGGTATTGTATTCACCTTCCAGTCATCTGGGTTACTATTGTGGGTGACCAGTGATGTTCAATGCTTGCCATGTATGTGTTCTATATTCCATGACATGGGCAGTGTCTAGGATGTGCACACGTCCCACATGCATGTTCTGTGACATGTGGAAGTGTACTTGGGATATCTGCAGCATGTTGTGTAGACAGATTGTTATCATCAGATGTGGCATTCCAGGCCTCGTGGTGAGAACTGGCAATGGACATCAGGTTGACCCTGCACCTACTTTGACAGCATGATACAAGTATTCCCTGGTGTCAGTGGCATCTGTCCATACAGGGCATGTGTATAAGGCATGGTATGTCCTTTGTGGGTTACATTTGCTGGCTCTACAATTGTTGCAGGTGTCCAGTGAGGAACATAGTGAATGAGCATTGTATGCAATGATTTGCCTATGGTAGGGATGGGACAGGGTGCCATGGCCTCTGTAGTCCACTGCAATCACACCATGGTTACTATCTGTGGGCAATATGGAGGGAACTACCAACATAGTGGTTTTTGCCTAGCTGAGTGTGTTTGTGTATGAGACAGGGGTGGAGAGTGTTCTCTGGGTAATACAAGGGTTGCCTGTATTGTTTGCCAAGCCATGATGTCACATATAGGGGTATGGATTGTCTACCCCAGCCTCGCTGCTGTTTGACATCTGTTATCCTTGTAAGGTGGATATTGTGACATATAATAGGCCCACCATATAAGAAATTTGCAAAACCCACTCCACAATGAGTTCTGTTGTTACACACACACACACACACACACACACACACACACACGCACACACACGCACACACACGCACACACACACACACATACACACACACGTCTAACTGTTGCCATGTCTGGGATTAGAACTAACCTAACTAGTACATCACAGTACACCATTAAGCCATTATAGCATGTGCCATGGTGATCACTGGGCTGTTCTTTACCCAAAGGTGTATTTCAAAGTGAATGACATCAGCAGGCTTGCCAAAGTTGGGCAATGGAAGTTGTAGCAACTGTGAATGGCCTCAAAAGCATTGATCCCTACACAGACACACACACACACACACACACACACACACACACACACACACACACACACACACACACACACACACACACACACACACACACACACACACAGTTGCCATGTCTGGGATTAGAACTCCTAACTAACCAGTATATCACGCTACAGCATTACACAGTTATAAGACTCATCACAGAGATTACTGGGCTACTCTTTCCCCAAAGGTGTATTTCAAAGTGAATGACATCAGCAGCCCTGACAAAGTAGGTAATTTGAGATTGTAGTGAGTGTGAATGGCCTCAAAAGCATTGATCCCTACACAGAAACACACACAGCTGCCATGCTTGAGGTTAGAACTCCTACCTAACTTGTATATCACACTACAGCATTAAGCAGTTATAAGACACACCACAGAGATTACTGGACTACTATTTCCCCAAAGATGTATTTCAAGGTGAAGACATCAGCAGGCTTGCCATAGTAGGGCAAAGGGGAGTGCAGTGTGTGTGCATGGGCCATAACCCATTCATCTAGAGGCAGACACACGACACTCAGGCACACACAGGTTTATATTCTACAGGTACATGTATACAACTGCTACATGACTGCTGGTATGTATAGTCATGTTACACAGTTAGCACAAACACCTTCTGTGTGGAGTCTGCATGTCCTCCCCATCGTCGGGTGGCCTCCGAAAGACATGCATGAATGGGTGTGCCTTCGTTGAAGGTTGGGCGTCAGGCTGGCAACTCGGCACCATAAAAATCTACTGCCAATCATTATCAGACCGGAGTACCGCTGTGGTGACCCCTAACCGGGTAAAGCCGAAAAGTCAAACAAAACAAGCACCACAGACACTATATTGCTAAGGGATACCAAAGGCAACTGTCTACAGTGATTGACATTTGAACATCATCTGGTTTTAGCCAATTGGATGTGTGCTGGATGGGACAGGCCTCATGATGGAAGGCGCATTGTCACTGTCACTCTCTTCCACAAACCTATGTATGTGTATTTTTGGCCTATTACAGTGTCTTTTTCTTGGATATATGTGTGTATTTCTATCCAATGTGTGTGCAAAGCATGACTGGTGTGTACTGAGGAGTGTATGCACTAGCATCTGCAACTGTCAGATATGTATGGTCCACTGTTGTTGCCAGACATGGGTTTCATTTCTAAGTGTGTAAGCATGCCCAGTATGACCTTTCAGTGTTTTGCTGTCTGACATGGCCTTCATGTCTCTAAATGTGGGAGCATGCCCTGCATGACCTTCTATATTAAATGTGTGACTCCATTCCAGGTAGATTGTACTCCAGTGCAGACTTTTGTGTTCTACACCTACAGCTAGCAAACTGTTTCTGCAGGATATCTGTAGATTGGTTGACAATATGGGGGTCTAAAATGGGCAAAGGATAATGAGTTGCTGTAGGTAATTGTGTCTGTGCTGCATTTGCTACATGGTCCTGGTGTTAGCAGAGATATTCAGATATATGTACTGTTTTACACTGTGATGTTTTATGTCATCAAGTACTGTCAGGTGTACACATTTGCTTGCAGTGATGTCCTTGGGAATACAGGGTGCATGCAGCTGTGTCCAGTATTGTGGTCTGCAGCCTACATATTCTTGCACAATCATGCCCTTCTGGAAGGGAAGCTGCAGACACTTGTTGCTGGGTCTGTGTAAATGGTTTAGCACCTTGGTACAGTGGTGGCTGAGGATCCCATGCTTGTATATCCATCAATGTGACAGTATGGCCATATCCTGCTGTGGCCATACCTCACAGCTGTACAGATTCACACAGGTTACCCAGAGGCAGGGGTCATAATTCTGGACATTACCACTTCACATTGTGGTTTATGAACAGTTTTGTAGCCACCCATTCCTGTGTTTGCAGGCAGAGATAGTATGTGCACACAGCTGAGTTTTGGACTTCACACATTCCATGCCACCCATGCCCCCCCCCCCCCATTATTCTATCCTCTTCCATACATTATGCAAACATTCTCTGATACTTTCCCTATAGTTATCACCTCATCACAGCAGTATATTGGTGTTGGTCCACAGTTTATGCAGTAGGACATGATGGACATGTTACTGGGATTTGTCCACATGATCTTGCATCTGGGTTCTATGGACTGTGTTATGTTGTTATTTGGGAGTCCATGACATAACATACATTGGCAGGGCTTTGGCAGAGGACGGTAGGCCATTTGGTAGTGATGCAGGCCAGTTTTAGCAGGCCATTGCATTGTGTCACTCCAACAGTCCCAGACTGCTATACACTATATACCCATGGGGTGACAGGGTAAGTGTGCAAGTTGTTAATGCCAATACTTTGTCATTATTGATCCAGTGGTGTGGATGCTGGCAGGGTGCTACTTACAGCTAAGGGCACACCTGCATGGGACACCTGTTCTGCATGCTTCATTCTTTAGCTATTGCCATACATAGCTGGGGGTCATATTGCACTCATTCCCAACAGCAGGGATTAGACCAGAGAGGTATCTGTGTGTGATGGTGGGGTGAGCTGGGTGCAGGTGTGCTATGAACACTACTTGCATCTGATTCACAGATACGCATGGGGCATTCCACTTATGCTGGCTTGTGCAGGGACATCAGCTGTTTCTCAATACTTTATACCTGTGACCTTTGTGGTCTGCCAACGTTCGGCCAGACGACATTAGTATTCCCTACTACAAGCCCAACTAATGTGCTAACCTGTATGTACAGTTCCAAGGGTGTGTCCATTTGACAGTTACATATTATACACTGTCTGTCTGGGGTACTACCTCCTGTGTACTGCTTGTATGTCTGGGCCCACATTTATCCATGTCCATCTTTCAGATGGTGACACATATTACTTCCAAACATTTACTATGGCTTACTGTTGGAATGTGTTTTGCTGGGAAACATTGTTTTTGGCACTGCAGTTGTGAGAATTTAGCCCTGTCATCGGCAGCACTGGCCAATGGCTGCCAGGACAAACCTTACCATGCATACATACTGACCACTCTCACGCAATATACAACACACACCAACCTAACAAACTGCAACAATCTGTCCTGCTACCTTGACCAGCTCAGGTAATCTGTGCTCCACTGTTATTATACCTACACATACATGTTACTACATTTCTACATAGGATTGTGGGGGGCACACCTGACTGTTACTACATTTCTACACAGGACTGGGGGGAGCACACCTGACACTTGTACACATTTGCTATGACTGTACTGGTATTGCAGGTACTCCATTTCATTCTGTATTCTGACCTATCATGCTGAATCGAGGGATATCAGTGTACTACAGGTCTTAGGTTTGATTGAACTACATTTCAGTTTCTGACTTCTTGCCCTTTTGAGCTAACATCTCACTGCCTGACCTTTTGTAGTCTGTCTGTGTAGGCCTGGAGGGGGACTATTTTCCATAGCCATCAATCATAGGCCTTAGCACAGCCTTTGTTTGTGTGCTGGCTGAGACTGTTGTTGGGTATGTGACCCTCCCTGACTGGCATGTGTGCATCCTATGGACACATATGTGGCCCACCACATGTCCTGCAGTGTGTTTTGTCACCTTGTCTAGTACTGGCTACTATGGTGACACCATCTCATGCCGCCACTATAGGTGTCTACTATCTGCTGGCATCCCATTCAGCCACCTGATTCCCTTGCATGCCCACATCCATACCATAGATACAAGTAACAAAACATATTACTCCATTTGTCAATTGATAGGAAGAGTGACTTACCTTGTGGCTGTGCCAGTATTGAGAATGGTGCTGGAGGGCTGACTATGTTGGATGCACATAGTACACTCCCTATACTTGGTTAAGCACAGGTAGTGTCATGTTTGGCATCTCTTTTACTGTATGTGCGAGTCAGAGAGAGGTGTCATTCCCTGGGTTCCTACCATGTCAGTGTATGTGCTATGCATTGCCTCTTTGCCATGGCCTAGGCATACTGGGCACGCCTCCTTCTGCATACCTGGGCAGGCTCAGATTGTTCCTCCTCTGAGTCACTCTGTGCCTGTGCAGGCCTTGGCAATGGTGGGGGGCTGTATCACCCTGCCCCATGCTGTTCCTGCAGTAGCTGTTTCCACAGGATCATATTGTGCAGCATGGCCATATGATGACAATTTGGGAACATGTAGCTGGTGCATACTGCAAGGCTCCACTGGATGTGTCCAGGCACTGGAACCATGACTTGAGCATTGCAAACACATGTTCTATTATGATTCTGGTCTGTGCATGTGCCTCATTATGGAGTTCTTGTTCGGGTGTGTGTGCATTTCTGATGGGTGTCATCAGCCATGGCTCCAGTGTATAATCAGCATGCCCCACTAGGTGGCCGTAAGGGATGTCCCCATTGACAAATCTCTGGTACAGCTGCGTCATATGCCAGATAAGGGAGTCGTGATAGCTTCCAGGGCAGCCAGCACACACATTCATTATAATGCCCTGGGCATTGCACATGACCTGGCAGTTGATGGAATGGAAGCCCTTGTGGTTGATATAGACCCTACCCCGCTCACCGGGTGGTGCTTTGATGCATATGTCCGTGTAGTCTATGGCACCCACTACCTCAGGGTATTCTGCTATTTGGTGGAAGAAACGTTTATTGCAACAACACCTCACGACTATTGTGGAAAACATGCTCACTGGCATGTGCTGACATGCCATCCAGGAACTGGTGGAGTACCCTGGATGCTCATGCCTGTGAGATCCCCATGGTATCCCCAGTTGGCCTTTGGAAGGCACCTGTGACTAGTATTCTTAGGCCTAAACATACCTTGGTATCCACTGGGATGGTTTCCCCTCTGTTGGTTCTGTGTGTGAGGCGTGGCCGGCACAGCTCAACAATTTGCTGTAGAATGTCCCTGTCCATCCTATAAGTGCTGCACTAACTCCAGCTCATGTAGCCCGTGGTAGGTTACCCTGAGTCTGTACACTCTTCTCCATCTCCTCACTGTGGGTTGGTCGACAGCATTCTCATCCTCACCACCCTCAGCCTCTTCCACATGTTGATTTATGATAGCTGCTGCAGCCTCTATCATTTTGTTGCTTTTGTTTGTTAAAATTCCCTGCTTGTGTGCACTGGTGGGAAAAACCAGAGGCAAAGGCGTTTGCATAGTTTATAGCAATGTGCTGGGCTGGGCTGCTTCCTGTGTAATTGGCTGATTCTGATACATTTCACCTAACAGCTATGGTAGTTCTCTTTGATTAGCTTCCTACTGCAGTTTTCCCTTCCCATTGCCTTCATGTTTAACCCCAGGGGTGTGCTACACAAACACAGTGCTCAGATGTGCACAGAGCTGCTATTTCCTGGTTTACTTTTTTTTCTTTTAGAACATGAAATGTAAAGAGTGCTAGGCAGCCTCAGACAAACCCGTTTGCTTAGCTCTGCTAAGCTAATGGCAAACCCGAACCACAGAGCTCAAATAAGCTTACAGTATGCCTGACACACCCCTCTATGATGTCAGCTAGCTCTTAGGCTTGCACCATGGTCTTCCTGCACCAACACGGTTGGGTGCAGGCTAACCATGAGGGGGGATCTAGGATTCAGTATTATTCCCCTCATTTGCATAGGATTGCCTGCTAATGCCTAGTTACAAGTCCCACACTGAGCCTTCCCCCTTAGCAATCACCATTCACTGGCCATGTTGTCTTTTGCCTGCCATTGGGTATAATGGAAAAATTGTGATTTTGGATAGAATGCTTATTTCAAGTTTTTTTTTTTTATTTTTGGCCCGATCCCATTTGCACACTGCTGCCCAACACTTAAACACTCAAAATCGGCTAAAAAAAACTAAAAGTTCTTTTTTTTATTTTTGCAACTGTTTTCCATGCCATTGACCATATGTTTGGCCATTGGCATGCTTTCCACATTATATGCACCCTTTATTTGGAGCTGTCATGGCTCCATTTTGTAGTTTGCAGAAATCTACTCAGTTACTAACCGTTTACATTTCTGCAGACTACACTAGTCCTGCACAGCTGGTTGCCAGCTTCCTGGATTTCAAATTCACCTCATTTGCATGGTTTTCACCTGCCAATGGGGTAATTTGCATACAGGAGCTGTGTCTGTACAGGAATAGTGCAGGAGCGCTCATGCACATCCCTGGAGCTTATTCCTGGATCGCACAGCAGACAAATTGCCTACAGAAGCTCCTGCACTATTCCTGCACACCATGCAGAGCCTGCGGAATCCTGGGGATAGTGTAATAAGAAAAATAAAATTGCAAAAGGAGAAATAGAAAGAACTTAGGAAAAGATTATGAATAGTGTAATAATATATGTACAATAAATGTTTAAAGAACATACAAGGTAGAGAAAAACACATGGAATGTAAAAAAGTTAACAGAAAAAGAGATTAAAGAGTTGGAAAAGTAGATTTATTTAAACATTAAACAAGGTAGATAAAGTATTAGGTCAAGCAAATATACCCTCCGGATTTACTAATCTTCCATGCAGGACTAGCCTAGTCCTGCACAGAAGCGGCCGCTTAGGAGCAGCATGGCAGCATGCCATGCATAGTAATGAAGGAGCGCTGCCCGAGCCCCCAGGCTTACATGGAGTGTGTACGAGTACAGGGGGCGTGTCTGAGAGCAGACCCCTCAGAATAAACATGCCTATGCAATGCTGAACAGCAGAAAGTGGAAATAAATGAGCGATACCCCTCATAGGTCTCCACATATCCCCACCATCAGTCCCCATGTGTACAACAGCAACAGGACATAAAAATCAAAAGAAGAAACCCCTGTATCTGTGTCTAAGGCACCAAGAACAGCTAACTGTAGGTGCGTGGGTGTGCCCACTGCTTAGCCATGGTAAAAGCAGCCTAAAGGGCTAAAGAGGATAACAAGGACAATATATGCAAATGAAGCATGTCAGCAATAGTGTAGTGGGCAGAGCATTCGCCTAATGACCAGGCATTCCCAGTTCAAGTCCCAGTGCAGCACATTCTATTTTACATAGCAAAGCA
Organism: Protopterus annectens; assembly: GCF_019279795.1. NCBI lineage: Eukaryota > Metazoa > Chordata > Ceratodontiformes > Protopteridae > Protopterus > Protopterus annectens. Next base: position 841,776,880 of record NC_056749.1, on the reverse strand, counting down.
GGGTATAAGCAATATTTGTAATGCAAAACCCACTAAATAACATACATTTTTATGAACAGGACTACTGCAGGAGTGCACACGTGAAGAGTCAGTATCATAATGAATAAGGCAGCAGTAAGAAAGCGTAAGCACAAAGCAGTAGTAAGCATGTGCAAGTGCATTTGTGCGGGGGTTAAGCACTGCCGACACAGATTAAGCAAAGGAGAAGCTAACTTGGTGTAAGACACTGTGACTGGAAGTTTGCAGTGCTTACCTCCATGCAAACATGCTTATAACTGCTTGAAAGTGCCTTAAGCACACCGTATCCAATGACTGGTGTTCTGCCCAGCAACAAAAGAAACAGCTTCTGCAAGATGGGAACCCAGGACCATGCACACCATACACAAAATTAATTACTACTAAGCCATGCCAGATATGCATAAATCATATGTTGTCAGAAACATAACCCCAGCCCAGTCATGCAACAGTACAGTGAATGTATACATACAGCTAGATGGACGTGTGTGTGCAAATATATGACTATCTAAATGGATATAACATACCTAGATGTAGTCACACACACACACACACACACACACACACACACATATATATATATATATATATATATATTTATACAAATGTATGAACAGATATACATGCAAATGCCAGCTACACATATATATGTCAACATCTATATGTCCACATATACACATCAAGTTACATATATGTACGCAGATATATGTCTCCGTAAATATATACGGACATAGTTAGAAATATGTAAGCAAATATATAAACCCCCAGAGGTATATATGGCCAGACATCTGTAGATAGCAATGGTAGATGAACAGAAACATATATGTTCACATGCACCGTTAATGGGCTTGAGAGGCCCCAAACAATATACATCACATACGAATTGGCATACCCCCCCACCCCAGCCAAACACGTCCGCCCTGCAATACACTACCAAACTCATTGCATTGTATGGCTGTCATTGAATCAAGGATTTAAATTAGCCCTCTGTTATGTTTCACATATTGACATCACATACCCCTCTCCCCCACCCACTAGGTGGTTCATCCCCAACCCATACATTCATTACCCACAGTTCTGCTTCCCCCTCACCCACTGCACACATGCAGACACCATCCCTACCCTGGTTACCAGCCCATAGCTACCACGCAACCACACATTGCCCCCCCCTCGGGACCCATCCCGTTGATGTCCCTACCCAAGTATCCTAGGTCTGGCACACACCATAGTTCATACACATAGCCATGGGTACCTATGTAACTCTGGATGTAGACGAAAGTTGAATACACAATGTTCGCGACAAATGTATTCCTGGTACTACTGATAGATTTTACGTTTGACTCTGTGTACACTAATGGATTTTGTTGTAGGTATCACAAAGCATACGTGGCACACAAGGTTTGCCGGTATACACATGAAACACAGTATCCAGCAATACCAGTCAAAATTACAGGATATGTAGCTAAATATGTAGAGGTATGTGTGTGTGTGTGTGTGTGGGTGGGTGCGTGTGTGTGTGTGTGTGTGTGTGTGTGTGTGTGTGTGTGTGTGTGTGTATATATATATATATATATATATATATATATATATACCCATAACTAAATAGATATATATCTCTCCCTCTCTGTAATACAAATGTATGCATACACAGACAGACATATATATAAATACCCACATATAGATATATACATATGCAGACACCCATGCATCCACATACAGCAATATATATATATATATATATATATATATATATATATATATATATATATATATATATATATATATATATATATGTCTGTATGCATACATATCTACACATATATATATATATATATATATATATATATGTCTGTGTGTGTGTGCATATATATATACACAGATATATAGCTGTGATATGATACAGCACTTAAGAATGACATATGTTCGCAGGCCGTGCCAATGGGGTGAGGGGCCCAATCAACAAATGTCTAACACGTAACATTAACCCCACCCCAGCCAGACAGGGGGAACATACAAACACACAAATAATGTAAACAATCCACTGCTCCCCAAACCACAGGCAGGATACAACCAGAGGGGGGTACACAGTGGACCCGCTAAGTCCAATCTTGGAACAGAGACATGAGTGTCCCTTGCAGGACACCCCAAAAATTTGTCTTGTAATAGTAGAATGCCCGTGCAATGACCATTCAAGGTGGGGCATGTATGTACCCAGACTACAAGGGTGGGAAAGTCTGATGATCCATCGGTCGAGACAATGTACAAGATGGGTCTTGTGAAGTGGAAAGTGGGCAGTGTGTAGTGGTGTGTTTAGACTCGACCTGCACCCAGAGTAAGGATGAGTGCTGCAGAGGAGGTGCGGGGGGGAACGATTGGTATGAAATTATGGATCTAGTTGTGCCGGTGTTGGCTGGAGCGGTTCTATTCAGACCATCCTAGGGATGTAAGCAGTAGTGTGTATTGATAAATGAAAGAAGAACACAAACTAGTAAAAACAAAAAAAACAAAGAAACACATCAAGCCAGCAGAAATTATGGTTAGCGCTTTTGTTTACTTCGTAAGCAAAGTTCATCAAACAACAGTTAACAACAACAAACCATTTAAATATCCCTCCAAAAAAACAATTAAAACATTAATTACATACTCAAATTGTCCTTAAAGGAACATACCCACAAAACTATTCATGCTGCATAAAAAGCAGTACCTAAACATCAAAATATATACAGCAAGTTAAAATACATCTATAAATTGAATTAATTATCATCTAAAACATGATTTCTATTTTAACATACATTTTATAGATAAATTATCATTCAGCCCAGGAAGGGAATGTGCATTAAACTTAAATTGCCAAATCAATTCCCTTTTATATTTTAAGGACAGAAAGATGCCTGAAACAGTGCATCTATGAACATTTGTACATTAGGAAGCTGAATTTGAATAATGCCTTAGCTAGGCATATAAATCAGTTTCCATCACATGCATTTCTATTTTTTGTCATCAATCAAGTGTTGAATAAATATGATTGAGGGGGGTCCTATATCCCTGAAATTAGATGTATGCAAGCCAAACTAATTGGCATCACAAGTTATTATTGTTGTCCTCACCCCCACCCAGGGGTGTGAGTGTCCAAACCTACCTCCAAATGCAAGTGTATATACACAGCTGTTGCTGTATCAGAAATGGCCATTTTTGGACCTTCCCATCAGCCTTCCTGCACATCCCTGGACATTTCCCCTACTATCTGCCCTGATGTGTGCTCCATTTTGACCCCTGTTTCATTTCTATTACTGTTCACAGTCACAAGTAGGTGACACCCTCTTCCCCAACTATATTGGCAGAATCCGGAACCCCCTACCCATGTGTATTACCTCAGCTGTCCCACATGACACATGTAAATAACACATGAAGGAACACCTCAACCACACTTGGATCAGCACATGCTCACCACCTGGTGAATCCCCCCCCAACTAACACTCTGTACCCTCCACCAACTAGTGAAACCGACACCTCCTGTCCTGCCTCACATACAAATCCCAACATCCTGCATAGCTTCCCTATTGCTCTCCCACCAATCATTCCAACAACCTACTATACAGTTACAATGTCCCCCCCTCTACCTACCTACCTATTCGTTCACTATTCTCTACTATTCTAACACACAGGTATGGCATAACTAAACCTAACCTGAATACCTGAGTGTAACCTATCCAGAACTGTTAAACTGGGATATCACTTCACTTTAAACTGACCTTTATCAAGAGTCATACCTGACATGTAAACCAGACCTAAGCATAATACCAACATGTTAATGTGAACTAAGCATGACGAATGTGGTACGTAGCTATGTTAAGTCTGTTACTCTCTATGAATGTGTACACCTCAGTATTATGTGTAATGTGTAGCTGGGGTTTACTGTGGAGCTCCACTCCCAGGGCCACCGCTGATAATGGAGAAGCATCCAGCTGGTTTGTCCCAGACAACAAATGTGAACTAAATACATGAAGTAGCATGGAGGTATGTGGCAACAAGTGGCGTTACGTCTGTCTGGGTGGCGGTAAGCAATGCCCACACTGGTTAAGCAATGTGGAGGCCAACTCAGTTTAAGACATCGTAACCAGAGGTCAGCAAGGCTGAGCCTCACACACACCAGCCCATACCCACCTACACTTCCTCTACAGTACCTTAGGCACTCTGTAGCCAACAGCTCTCCTCATGCCCATTAACAAAATAATCTGCACTCCCAGGTTCCAACACCCCCAACCTGCACACTATAGTCTAAGTGAGTTACCACTAAGGCATGGCAGATACACATTCAGCTGCTGTTATCACAAACATATCTTCCAGCACAGTCTTTTAACAGTATAGGAAATGTATGTAAGTATGTTCATTAATACCAGTAATCTATGTACATCAATGAACAGTGCCTGTCCAAACATACTGTGAGACATGTAGCCTTGCATGATACTGAAGAGAAGAATGAAAAATGGTGCACGTCATTGGGGAGTGGGGGCATGCTTCATGCACAGAATGTCACACCTGGGGCGTTGGTTCTGCAGAACCGGGAGATGAGGCTGGCCTGGTGTGTGAGCAAACCGCTACTTCTCAAACCCCTGGCAGGATGCTACCAGTGGGAGAAACAGCATAGACCAGCAAAGTCTAATCATGACACAACAACAGGTTTGTCCCTGGTGGGACGAACCAAACTTTGTGGGTCACATAGGTGTTTCCATCAGTATCAGAGGAGGATCAAGGGGAAGGCTCAAATGTACGTGGACTAAACAGATGAAGAGACTGCAGAAGCTTGGATCGAGACAGTATAATGGAGGAATACCAACACATGCAGAGAGGGAAATGTGTGGAGTTGTGGTATGGCTGGGCTAGCAACTGGGGAATGGATGCATGCTGTGTACGTGAAGCTTGGGGACCGGGGGAAGGAAACATGGGTATTACAATATGGTAGAAATATGCAAATGAAGCAGAACAGCAATAGTTTAGTGGGTAAAGCATCCAACCAATGAGCAGGCATTCCCGGTTTGGTTCCCACTGTAGCACAGTCTATTTTACATGACAACGCACGTTATAACCAATATTTTTGTTGCAAGACCCATTAAATAGCTGATATATATGAACTGGAGTACTGCATGAAATGCACATGTGACATATCAGTGTCAGATGGAATAAGGCACTAGTAAGCAGGTGTAAGCATAAATAGGCAATAGTAGGCATATGTACACACTAGTAAGTGGGCGTAAGGCCTTACAACTGCTTTAGAGTACCTTAATCACTCTGTATCCAATGGGCCTTTGTCAACCTGACAACAAAATAAACAGCCATGGAGGTCAGGAACCCAGGACCCTATACATCATAGTCCCAGCAGCTATCCACCAAGCCATAACTGACGTACAGAAAAATGGGTTAGTAGTAAACATGTCCTCACCATAGTATAACCAAACTGAACCTGTGAAAGGCATCAGTATAAAGTAATATGTGCCATAACTGACTACAGAACATATATATGTGAACTGGAGTACATCAGTAAGTCCAGATGTCAGGTGTTAATATAATAAAGTGTAGAAGTTCCCAGGACAACATACAGTGTCCATGCACGTGCCAAGGATACATGACACATATATAACAAATGGAGAAAGGGAAATCAATGCCAAAAGGCAATTCACATGCAAATCCAATAATACGCACCGCTAAGTGTAGCACAGCACTGGCTCTCAGACTACTGGCAGAATACTACCAGTGGGAGAAACAGAGTCACCCTGCTAAGTCTGCTCTTAAACAAACGCACGTCCATCCCTGGAGGGATGACTCCAAATGGCTGCCAAAAGGAGTCCTCGGGGTAATATACCATGCCTAAAAAGTAAGCACAGACGGTGACATATGTTCGCAGACTACTTGTGTGGGAAGCTTGAAGATCCATGGGTTGAGACAACATACGCGAAAGGTCCTGAGAAGTGGAGAGTGGGCAATGTGTAGTGGTGTGGTTAGATTAGGCTGGAACCTGTAGGAAGGATGACTGATGTGGAGGGGGAACGGGGGGAGGGAATGATGGGTACAACATTATGGACCGAGGCATGCCGTAGTTGGATGAACCTGTTCTAATGGGACCAGCTCATGGATGTCAGCAAAAAAGGAGGGGGGAAACAGGGAAGGTACTGGGACATACCATTTCCCATGGCAAACCACTTTATGGGTAATATGTATGCTGCATAACCCATGGAATAACATATATACATGAACTGGAGTACTGCGGCCATGCTATACTGCAGGAAATGCACATGTGAGGTGTCGGTATCATAATGCATACAGCAGTAGTTAGGTTAAGCAGCACTAAGCTGTTGTAAGCATATGTCAGCACTAGTAAGTGAGTTTGTTTCCAGGCTCAGCAAATCTGACGCAAACTATCTGTAGGCATATGTAACCAGAGGTCTGTGTTTGCATGACGATGAGCACTGTGTACACAAAGTAAGCAATGTCGAGGTTAACCTGGTGTAACTGGCTGTTACCTGCAGTTGGTGATGCATACCGCTGCGCAAACATGCTCATGACTGCTTAAAAGTGCGTTAATCACCCTGCATCCCACTGCCCTTGTTCTACCCTGCAATATAATTAACAGCCACTGCACGTCCAGAACCCAGGACCCTGCATACCACAATCATAGTGAATTAACACTGCACCATGTCGGATATACAGATTTCCCATGTATTTCCAGATATATCATGCAGCACAGTCAATCTGCATAAGGGGAACTGTACTAATATCATAACACTCAACCTCTTATTGCAAACATTTTGGGCACATTGTGACAAAAGTGGGGTACATATCTGGACACGTGAAATATTGTTCATATACATGTAAAACATTGCTAGTTAAACAGTGATCTGTTGTAATACACATAATCTGAACAACATGATGTTTGCAACTGTAATGTATCGGCATTCCTGACTGACCACATGCTTGACATCATTCACATCAATTGGCAAGGTGAATGTTGGGCAGGCCAATATTGTGAGCCGCTCATGCATGGACATATGGACAGTCATAGATCTGTAAATGTAGATGTATATATATATATATATATATATATATATATATATATATATATATATATATATATATATATATATATATATATATATATATATATATATATATATATATATACATATATATATGTATAGCTTTACACTATATACATAGATATTACTATATATGGACATATATACATGCTGATGGCTACATCAACACATATATGTGTCTACACCTATATGCCTACATATACACAGCACGTTACAAATGTGTATGCAGATATACAGCTATGTAGGTATATACAGACATAGCTACATATACATCAGCAGATATATATATATATATATATATATATATATATATCGGTATATATGGCCATACATCTGTAGAGAGCAATGGCAGATTAACTAACACACATATATCCACATGCACCGTTACTGGGGTTGAGAGGCCTCACATACTATATGTCTTGTACAAGTAGGTATCCCCCCCCATGGCCAAACACTTCTGGCCCACAATACAATAACAAGTGTTGCAGATCTCATAACCAGGACCTGAAACAACTAGGACACAGGAAGTTAAGAGTACAAGATCCAACCTGTATGATGTCAGGCTGGTATTGCTGACATATCATGCAGTACAGTCTGCCTCCCATAGGTAATGTAAACTGTGGTAGCCAGCAACATCCCCAGGATACAGATACAGAGACACAGATATGCAGATACATACATACATATGTACGTATGTGTGTGTGTATATATATATATATATATATATATATATATATATATATATATATATATATATGTATGTATATATATATATATATATATATATATATATATATATATATATATATATATGGATATACATGTGACTAAGCATGCACATGCAGATAGATGTACAGTAGGATACTCATATAGTTGATCCACACAATATGGAACAGCCACTATGCCTACAGCTAACCCCTGAATAACTGGACACTGTGTAGGCCTCCCATACAAATGACGACCGTTGCCTGCAACATACACCCACAGAGAGGACATTGGGTAAACTCCACACACAGATTTGCAGAAATGGAATACATTTCATTGTGTACCATGACAGTTCTACAGGACATGTCATATAGCTGTTCAGATAGTGGCATCCATATAAACAGAGGAATGCAACCGTGAAGCAGGTATACTAATGCAATAGTCTGGAAAGGTTCACAACTGTCGCTGTCCAGGCCAAGTCCTTAGATTTGTACAGTAGTGAGGACTGACTGGGCCATAGGATGCCAAATGATCAACAGTGTGTAATGCAGGTGTATAGTTCAGCAGCCACTATCTACAATCTATACAACAGCAGTGGGAGGTAAAGACATCATGTGACCACATGGGTTGTAACTGTGACATAAAAAGGCATAACTGACACGATCGCATGCACACTGAACACAGAACAATCCATCAGGCAGGTGGCAGTAGGCTTGCAGTAACTGAGTATATGTACGAGATGTACATACAGGTGAAGTATACGGAACTTTACATCCAGATACCTTATAGCAGCTCTCCCCTGATACCCCCACATATTTAACAGCCTAGATCATTTATGGCACTCCCCCCAGACTCAATAATACAGGACCATATACCACTGTTGCATACACTGCCCTCTGGAGTGCATAAGAGCACACACGTATTGTGTATGTGAAGCCCACAGATATATGACCCCAGCCCCACCATATGTGTGGGGGATACAACAGATGTGGACTGATAGCAGCAATGGCAGTGTGATACACTCGCAGCCCACTATGGACCACCCCCTCACAGCATGTCATATGTGCAAAGCTTGATATGTAGGTCATGTACGGATAGCACTCCACACTCACACTGCCAGTAGGCTATCAGACACAGGACCTGTGTGGTGGACAGACAACACATGTTAGGCACACCTTTGGCCACCAAGAGGATAGGCCCACAGTTGAGGGCTATGCAGACAGACTGCATTCCAAGGTAAAGTAGTATGTACACACACACCCTGTAACACCAGTACTATACAAAGCATAACACGGCTCTACTCGCACTCTGTCTGTAGTTCCTGAACCTCCTACACATATGTAGCTGCCCTGAGTGTGCTGGTTCTCCTGTAGAAGTTATTGCTACCTGCTGTCTGTAACACTGATGCCCACACACACGTAGGACTGTACAAACATACACAGAATGTTGAGGTTATGTCATCAAATATAACCCCTACTGTACATAATATGTGGAGCGGTCTGATATCTCACTGGCTTGTTAGCGGATATGCTGACACTAATTATGGTGTACAGCACATATGCACCACGTCATGCACGACATATGTACACAAGTTGGCAGAGTTGTGGCTGGCAGCACATACACAAGGCCAATAATGAGATGTTGCTGTGATAACCTCATTCATTTACTGTAACAGGGTTTGTGGCAACATATGTCCTATGAGGGATAAACGCCAGTAACTGTTACAGCTTTCACCATCTACAGACTGCAATCCTCACACTACTGTCTGTAGTCCACAGATAGACGCTTCATTGGTAACACATGGAACCAAGAGCACAACACACTGCCCTGTATGCAAATATCTCTGCAGATGGGGATTCCACATAAACATGGAACTGACATGGTGGGTATGGAGACATGTAGGAAAGACATATCCACACACACACACACTGTTAAACCAACAGTACTCCACATGCAGTATAGCAGCACTTACAGTCTGTAGGCAGGTCAGGCACATCCCCCTCCTGTGTGTTGCCCTGTTTCCACAGCGTATGTTGTAGAAGGTAAATCCCCAATCCATTGCAGATGCTGGTTGCCAACCAACAGATCTAGTTCCTGCTCACAGTGAATGACAAGGGCCAACACCAACATGATGTCCCTAGATATCGGAGTGTTTTTCCATGCAATTGGCTATGGGAATGTTACCACAGCTGTTCCACATGCAATCAGCTAGGGGAGGGCTGTGATTCATGCAGGGTCCATCAGCTGATCATGAGCATCTCTTAAAATACACATGCTGCTGCCTAAGCAAAGCTGGTGTGGGTTTCCACATCCACCAGAGAGGGAGTGGGAGAGGCAGACAGAGGCAAAGACATGTCAGAGAGGGGTGGTGGAGTAAAACAGCAGCTTCTTTGTGTCACACACCTACCAGCACAGGGTATCAAACCCCTAACAACTATGTACTGTGTTCACAGTTCGATGCATACATTGTGCTATATAGTAGGGCCGCCATATAAGACATATGCAAAACGCGCTCGACATTGGCCACAGGTGTCACACACCCACAACCACCTCTACACAGGATATAAGGTACAAACACACACATGCACAAACACACACACACACACCTGTCATGTCTGGGAGTAGAACCCCTACCTAACTAGTTTATTACACCTCAGCACTACGCAGTTATAGTACACGCCATGCACATTACTACAGTACTCCTTCCCCAAGAGTGTATTCCACAATGAATTACATCAGCAGGATTGCCAAAGTAGGCCATTTGAAATGTACTGTGGGTGACCACCCTAAAACATATTGCTCCCTACACAGACAGTGAGACACACACAAAACATCCACAACCGATATGTGTGGGTATAGAACCCCTGACAGAGGTCTATACCACACTACAGCATGGAGCTGTTATAGGACACAACACGGGGATTACCAGGGAACTCTTCCTCAAAGCTGTCTTCCACGAAGAATGACATCAGCTGGATTGCCAAAGTGGGCCATGTGAAATTTGTGTGTGACTAGCATATAATGCATTGCTGTGTATACAGACATGGGCACACACAAAACATCCAGAACTGCCATGGGTGGGGATGGAACCCTGCCACAGTTCTAAATCACAATCTAATGGTATGCAGTTACATGATGTGCTATGGAGATTACTGGGCTACAACCTTCACAGAGGTGTATTCCTATGTGGGTGACATCAGCAGCCTTGCCAAGGTCAAGTTTAGGAATTGTAAGGAGTGTGGCTATCCTAAAAAGCATTGCTCTCTACATAGTCAGAGACAGACACACGCACTAAAGCACACAGTTGCCACGTCTGGAGTTAGAACACCTACTTTATCACTCTACAGCAATAAGCAGTAATGGGATACACTACTGCAATTACTAGGCAGCAACCTTTCCAGAGGTGTATTTCTAGGTGGGTGACATCAGCAGGCTTGCCAAAGTCGAGTATAGGAATTGTAATTTGTGTGGCTACCCTAAAATGCATTGCTCTTTACACAGACAGAGACAGACAGACATACACACACTAACACACACTTGTCACATCTGGAGTTAGAACACGTACCTAACTACTTCATCAATCTACAGCAGTATTCAGTTACAGAACACACTACAGTGATTACTGAGCTACAACCTTACCAGAGGTATATTTCTAGGTGGGTGACATCAGCAGGCTTGCCAAAGTCAAGTATAGGAATTGTAATTTGTGTGGCTACCCTAAAATGCATTGCTCTCTACAGAGGCACACAGTTGCCACGTCTGGAGTTAGAACACCTACCTAGCTATTTTATCACTCCACAGCAATATGCAGTTATGGGACAAGCTACGGAGATTACTGGGCTACAACCTTCCCAGAGGTGTATTTCTAGGTGGGTGACATCAGCAGCCTTGCCAAAGTTGAGTATGGGAATTGTAAGTTGTGTGGCTACCCTAAAATGCATTGCACACACACACACACACACACACACACACACACACACACACACACATAGTTGCCACATCTGGGGTTAGAACACCTACCTAGCTACTTTATCATTCTACAGCAGTACGCAGTTACGGGATATGCTACAGTGATTACTGGGCAACAACCTTCTTAGAGGTGTATTTCTAGGTGTGTGACATCAGCAGGCTTGCCAAAGTCGAGTACAGGAATTGTAATATGTGTGACTACCCTAAAATGCATTGCTCTCTACACAGACAGACAGACATGTACACTAACACACATACACAGTTGCCACGTCTGGGGTTAGAACACCTACCTAGCTACTTTATTACTCTACAGCAGTACACAGTTATGGGACATGCTACAGAGATCATTGGGCTACAACCTTCCTAGAGGTGTATTTCTAGATGGGTGACATCAGCAGCCTTACCAAAGTTGAGTATGGGAATTGTAAGGAGTGTGGCTACTGTAAAAAGCATTGCTCTCTAGGCAGACAGACAGACAGACAGTCTCACACACACACACACACACACACACACACACACACACAGTTGCCATGTCTGGGGTTATAACACCTACCTAGTTACTTTATCACACTATAGCAGTACACAGTCACAGGACGCACTACAGAGATTACTGGGCTACATTTTTTCCCAAGGGCGTATTTCAAAGCAGATGATCCCAGCGAGTTTGTCATAGTAGGGCTATGGGGAGGGCAGTGTGTGTGCATGGGCCATAACCCATTCATCTAAAGGTTGACACACCACATGCGGCCACACACAGGGTTATATTCCACAGGTGCGTGTATACAGCTGCAAGATGATTACTTCCTTGTACAGTCATGTTGCACAGCTAGCACTTACACCACATAAGCCATAATGCTGACAGATACCGGTGGCTAATGTCTACAGTGAGTGACATCTGAGCATCATGTGGTTGTGGTCATTTGGCTGTGTGCTGGATGGAACAAGCCTGATAATGGTTGGCTCCTTATCACAGTTACTCTCTCCCACACATCTACGTATGTTTGGCTTATTATAGTGAATTGTCCTTGGATATATGCATGTATTCCTATCCACTGTGTGTGCAAAGCATGGGTGGTGCATACTGAGGAGTGTCTTCACTAACATCTGCGACTGCCAGATATGTCTGGTCCACTGTTGTTTGCAGACATGGGCTTCTTTTGATTATGTGTGTGAGCATGCCCAGTATAACCTTTCAGTATATTGTTGACTGACATTGCCTTCATTTCTCTGTGTTTTTGAGCATGCCCTGTATGCCCTTCTGCAAAGAATGTGTGGATCAATACCAGGTAGTTTGTACTCCAGTGCAGACCTTTGTGTTGTACACCTACAGGTATCAAGGTGTTTCTGCTGGGTATCCGTCGATCATTTGGCAACATGGGGTCTGTGTATCTGGTTCAGCACCTTGGTAGGGTGCTGGTGGGGGGTACCATACCTGTACACCCATTGAAAAGACAGTATGGGTATACCTTGCTGCAGCAATGCCTTACAGCTGTACAGATTTGCAGAAGTTGCTCAGAGGCAGGGGCCATGGGTCAGGACATTAACCCGATTGTGGTGTACAGGCAGGTGTGTAGCCACCCGATTATGTATTTGCAGCCAGGAATAGTGTGGGCACACAGCTTGGTGCAGACCCTGCACATTCCATGCTGGCCATGCCCCCACCCCCCTGTTATACTAACCTCTTCCATACATTATGCATACATTCTCTGATACTTTCCCTAAGGGTATCAAGCAATCACAGGTGTGTGTTAGTGTTGGTCCACAGTTTATGCAGTGGGATATGGTGGACATGTTACTGTGGTTTGTCCACATGGCCTTGCATATGGCTAATGTGGAGTGTGTTATGTTGTTATTTGGGTGTCCATGACATAACATACATTGGCAGTACGTTTGAGACACAGGCCTTTGGCAGAGGCCTGTGGGGCATTAGGTGTTGCTGTGGGCCACATGTGGCAGGCTGTTGCATTCTGTAAGGCCTACAGTCACAGACCACCATACAGTATATTCCCCTGGGGTGACAGGGTAGGTATGATAGGTGTTCATGAAAATTCCTTCTATCAGTCTTGATCAGGTGTTGTGGATGCTAGCAGGGTGCTACGTACAGCTAGGAACACACCTACATGGGACACCTGCACTGCATGCTGCATTCTTCCACTATTGCCATGTACAGGAGGGGTCATACTGTACCCATTCCCCAAAGCAGGGATATGGCCAAAGATGTATCGGTGGGTGGTGTTTGCATGAGCTGAGTGCATGTGTGTTATGGACACTACTTGCATCTGACACACAGATATTCATGAGGCATTCCAGGTATGCTGGCATGTGCAGGTACACCAACTGTTTCCCAATACATTAGGCTTACCTCCTTTGTGATCTGCAAGTGTTAAAGTGGGCATCACCGGTATCCCCTACTACAGGACCGGTTGCTGTGATGCATACCTGTATGTACAATTCCAAAGGTGTCTCCATTTCACAGTGATACAATGTATACTGTATGTCTGGGGTACTTTCCCCTGTGTACTGCTTGTATATCTAGCCCAATAGCTATGCCATGTAGTCTTTCAGATGGTGACACATATTACCACCATACATTTACATTGGCTTATTGCTAGCACGTGGTATACTGGTGGGGATTGTCCTTGGCACTGCAGTTGTGAGGGCTTGTCTCTGTCATCAGCAGTACTGGGCTATGGCCACCAGGTCTTACCTCGACATGCATACATACTGACCACTCTCACACAATATGAAACACACTCCATCCTAACACACACAGACTTGTATATTGTGCACATGCTACAATCTAATCCTGCTACCTTGACATCTTGGGGCATCTCTGCTCCACTCGTATTATGCCTACTCATGCATGTTACTACATTTCTACACTGGTTTGGGGGGGCAGACTGTTACTACATTTCTATGCTGGATTGGGGGTAGGGGCACACCTGACTGTTTCAACATGTCTACATGGGAGTGGGGGGGGGCACACCTGACTGTCATTACATTGCTATGTAGGATGGGGGGCACAAGTGGCACTTGTACACATTTGCTATGATTGTACTGGCATGTCATGTACTCCATTTCATTCCATATTTCTAACTATTATGTTGTCTAGAGGCACACCAGTGTACTACAGATCGTGACTTTGGTTGCCCTACATATTATTGTCTGACAGCCTACCCTTCAGAACTGACATCCCACTGCTTGCCTGCTGTGGTCTGTCTGTGTAGGCCTGGGGGTGGGGTTAACCCTAGCCATCATTCTGGGCCCATGGCACAGGCCCTGTTTGGGTTTGTGTCTACCGTCCTGACTGTCATGTGTGGGTCATATGGACACACATTTCACATAGTACATTTCTTGCAATGTTTTTTGTCGCACTGAGTAGCACTGGCTACTGTGGTGACTCCAGTATGTGTTACACATGTCAGGGTGCCACTATGGATGTCTACTGTCTGCTGCCGTAACATTCAGCCACCCAATTCCCTTGCATGCTCAACCCATACCATAGCTACAGGTGACAATGCATTCTACTGCATTTGGCAATTGCTATGTTGATTGACTTACCTTGTGGGTGTGCCAGACTTGCGGATGGTGCTGGAGAGCTGCCTATGTTGGATGCACATAGTACACTCCCTATACATGGTTGAGCACAGGTGGTGTCATGTTAGGCATCCCTTTTAATGTATGTGTGAGTTGGAGAGATGTGTCATTCCCTGGGACCCTACTGTGTCAGTGCATGTGCTATGCATTGCCTCTTTGCCAAGGCCAGGACATACTGGGCATGCCTCCTTCTGCCTACTGGGGCAGGCTTAGGTTCTTGCTCCTCCGGGTCACTCTGTGCCTGTGCAGGCCTTGGCATTGGTGGGGGGCTGTGTGGCCCTGCCTCATGCTGTTCCTGCTGCAGCTGTTTCCAGAGGACCATATTGTGTAGCATAGCACATACCATAACAATCTGGGTACATGTAGCTGGTGGGCTCCACCGAATGTGTCCAGACACTGGAACTGTGACCTGAGCATGCCAAACACATGCTCTATTATATGGCTGGCCTGTGCATGGGCCTCATTATGGCATTGTTGTTCAGGAGTGTGTGCATTTCTGATGGGTGTCATCAGCCACGGCTCCAGTGGGTACCCTGCATTCCTCACTAGGTGACCATAGGGGATGTCCCACTGGCAAATCTCTGGTACAGCTGCATCAGATGTCATATGTGGGAATCGTCATAGCTTCCAGGGCAGCCAGCACACACCTTCATTATAATGCCCTGGGCATCACATATGACCTGACAGTTGCTGGAGGGGATGCCCCTGCAGTTGATGTAGGTCCTACTCTGCTCACTGGGTGGTACTTTGATGCATATGTGTGTGCAGTCTATAGCACCCACTACCCAAAGGTATTCTGCTATTTGGTGGAAGAGATGCATATTGCTGGTCAACACCTCACGAGTGTTGAGGAAATATACATGCTCACTGCCATGTGCTGACATGGCATCCAGGAACTGGTGGAATACACTGGATGCTGATGCCTGTGAGATCCCCATGTTATCCCCAGTTGTGCTTTGGGAGGTACCTGTGGCTAGTATACCTAGGCCTACACATACCTTGGTATCCACTGGCATGGGTTTCCCTCGTTTGGTTTGGTGTGTCAGGCATGGCCGGCGCAGCTCAACTACTTGCTGTAGGAGATCTCTGTCCACCCTATAGCGCTCTACTCTCTCCAGCTCATGTAGCCCCTGGTAGGTTACCCTGGGTCTGTACACTTTTCTCCGTCTCCTCACTGTGAGTTGTTCGGCAGCATGCACATCCTCACCACCCACAGCCTCTTGCACATTTTGTTCTATGTTGCCTGCAGCAGCCCTTCTCATTTTGTAGGTTTGTTTGTTAAAATTTCTCTGCTTGTATACACCGGTGGTGTAGAGTGTGGGAAAAATCAGTGGGGAAGGTGTTTGCTTAGTTTATAGTAGTGTTCTGGGCTGGGCTGGTCTGCTGCCTGTGTAACTGGCTGCTTCTGATACATTTCTCCTGCCAGATATGCTAGTTCTCCTTGATTACCTTCTTACTGCTGATTTGCCTTCCCATTGCCCTTCTGTTTGGGCCCGGGGCCACACCATGCAAATAGAGTACTCAGATGTGCACACTGCTGCTGTTTCCTGATTTAACTTCTTTTTTCTTCCTGTGAATCCTGGTGCGGGACATGTATATCCTCTTACACTTTGTAAAGAGTGGTGGGCAGGTTTAGACACACCCCCTAGCTTGGTTGTGCTAAGTTGGGAGCATACCCGAGCCACAGGGCTCCAAACCGCTTACAGTATGCCTTACACACCCACCCATGATGTCACCTTCCTCCTAGTCTTGCACTCAGCTATTCATACTCTTACACTGTTGGGACCTGCCTCACATGCTGGGGAAAACCGGGATTTACTATCCTTCCCCTGATTTGCATAGGATTGCCTGCTAATGCATAGTTACATGTGTCACACTGTGCCTCCCCTCTTAGCAACCACTATTCACTGGCCATGTTGTCTTTTGCCTGCCATTGACTTGCATGGTGAAATACTGATTTTAGTTAGACTGCTTTTTTTAGGTTTATTTTCTTATTTCCCCACCGACCCTGTCTGTACGCTGCTGCCCTATGCTTCAACAGCCGTGATCAGCAGACATATAATAAAAGTTGTATTTTTTACATTTTGCATTGTTTGCAATGCCAATGGCCTTATATTTGGCCATTGGCATGCTTCCTCAACGATATGCAGCCTTTATTTGGAGCTGTCATGTCCCTGTTTTTGATTTTGCAGAACCGTACTCAGTTACTAACCGAGTACATTTCTGCATATTACGCTAGTCCTGCACCCTTTGATTCCTTCTTCCTGAATAGCAGATTTACGTCATTTGCATGGTTTTCACCTGCAAATGGGGTAATTTGCATAAGGGGCTGGGAACGTGCAGCACTAGTGCAAGAGCACTTGCACATGTCAAAAGAGCACATACGTGGATCGCTTGGCCGCCATATTACCAACATGACCTCTTACACTAATCATGCACGCCGTGCAAGCTTTTGAGAATCCGGGGAATAGTTTTGGCTGCAGATCCAAATAGAATAGTGTATGAAATGTATAGAAATGTAAAGGATTAGCAATATAAATATGTATATATATATATATATATATATATATATATATATTTTTTTTTTTTTTTTTAAGAATTTGAATAAATGGTTAAATGAAGGTTTTATGTATAAGGAACGATAAAGTGGAATACTTAAATTCATATGAAAGAAGGAAGATGGAAGACAATCAAAAAACTGGAAACCAATACCACTGAATAATAATGATTATAAGATCTTTATGAAAACACAAATTCCTTGGAACAAACTGTCAGTACACCAACAAAAGGTGCAACCATGCTGGATCCGGTCATTACTAATATGGGAGAGTGTTTCACAACCCCTAGTGTAATGTCTTCTGTGGCAAGAAAAGACCACAAAATGGTCTCTGTGGAAGCAAAATGCAAAACTGGAACCTCAGTTGACCCTGGAATGCTCTACTATTAAGTAATGACCTGGCAAAATGTCAAGCCCCCATAAACCATGTGAACCCTGCTGTCTAGGTGGAACTGTTCACAGAAACCCTGTACAAGCATGTTAATAGCTGTTTAGAGGTAGCTGTACCCACCAGGAAGAAGTACAGAATTAACTCAAAAAAGAAGCCACCCTGGTAGGATCACAATATCAATAGGCTGTATAACAGAACAAAGAAAATCATGCCAAAAATTAGGAGGTGTGGAACTCATCAAGATAAATGCACTCTTGCCAAATTAAACAAACAACTCTGAGGATAAATAAAGTCTACCAAAGAAAAAGCTGAGGTAAGTTTGGTCTCCCAGGGCAAAGGACAACAAAACAGTATTCTTTAGCTATGTCTGCAACCTCAAAGCCAGTGCACATGTGTGTGCAGAGGCCAGTGTTAATGTAGCCACCTATACTGATCTAGAATATATAACAAACCTACTGGATGACAAATTCAGCTCCAACTTTAACCCTCAGGAAATACCATCAAATGTAACTCCCTCTGCTATCACTAGAGAGCAGTTCCTTAATGCTGTCTCTAAGGCTAAGAACACTGCATCAATGGGTGCACAGAATAAACCAGCATGTCTTCTGAATAGTGAGAAACATGACCTATCAGGATCTCTTGAGTTGCTATTTAACTGTAGCCTCCTAATAGGCTTCAAGCTTCAGGCCTCATGAATGGAGAACAGCAACAGTCATCCCTCTGCACAAAGGTGGACTATCTACAGATGCTGGAACATGCAAACCCTTAAGTCTCACTAGTCTAATTTCCAAAACCATGAAAAGAATTATCATGGATATAATCAGTAATGACATAGAAAATGTCCAGACACCCCTATCAGGTCTTGTTTGGAAGGTATATTCATTACCAGACTTGGTATAATTATAATAAAGGCTCTCACCCCTGACAGGCTTTGTGTGGAAGGTATGGACCATTAATTACCAGACTGTATATATTTATTACTAAATTTTCTCACACATGCCAGGGCTTGTGTGGAAAGGATGGACTATTCATTACCAGAATCAGTATAAATATTGCAATGTTTGTCATTTTTGCTAAGCTGTTTATCCACTTGCAAATGAGCAAGGAGAATAATTTCAATGTTTTTCATCTCTGAAAGTCAGCGTGTGCTTGTTCAGATTAGGCATTGTCATCTGTGGACATGTGTTGTAAACATAGCAGTTACAAATTCAGCACAAATATACATTACTGTCATTATGGGAGCATCTGTTTTCACTACAGGACAGGAAGGGCTAAGCTAGTGGGACTCCAATCACTGTAAAAGATGCCATAACATTTACGAGAATTCTGCTCAGCCCCACACTGTAGGGTGAAGCAAACCCACTGGAGGATTAATCCCACTAGAATTTCTGTGCCTCCAAAGCAGACATGATAGATCATCTGCAGACAGCAGTATTTGTATGTCAACAATACTGACTGAAAATAAAGATGCGTTGCTAATCTGTCTCATACAGGCAAAGGTGATATTGATTATGTGTCTTTTGTGACAGATTCATCAACAATAAGGAAACAATATGCTGGAATGTAAGCCTGGCACAAGGAGTTGATGCAAGTTATAAATTCTTCCTGAATACTTCCCAAATACAATTCAGTTATACAATTTAAATCTAGTACATTTTCTGTATAAATTGAAAATAAGTCACAGAGCAATGCTCAGTATTATTCCTTCAATCAGTTGTTAACCCATGTCTCCCCATTTAAGTTTTGTGAAGCAGCAGGATCTTATCCCAGCAGGCAAGAAGCTAAAAAACA
The DNA here is from genome assembly GCF_019279795.1 of Protopterus annectens. Classification (NCBI taxonomy): domain Eukaryota; kingdom Metazoa; phylum Chordata; order Ceratodontiformes; family Protopteridae; genus Protopterus; species Protopterus annectens. The sequence continues at coordinate 841,756,764 of NC_056749.1, read as the reverse complement.
TTCACCGATTCCAAGATAGGAACCCAGCCCATTTTATGATGCACACATACACTCACAAACAGACTGTACCTTCAGCTATGAGCAGTTCTGAGGATCACCCGTTCAATCTGTCACCATGAGATGGGAGGACACTGAAGCCTTACAGGGAACATTTCTGCAGACAAATGCAGGACATGCAGACTCCATAGACAAGATGCACCTGCTATAACTCAACTAAAGAACCAAATCTGTGAAATATGATAGTAACCGATTCCCCACTGTGCCATCTTTTACATCTATATATCTCTCCATAAATATTATTGTAAAAAATTGAATCCTTTCTACACATTTGCATGTTAGACTAGCCTTTATGTTTCTACAGGAGTAAAAGTGCTAGTTCAGCCTTTTAATTTTCATACCATTTACTATTTGAGGGTGTAAACTATCTCATTAAAGTAGATAGGTTAAGAGGGCAGCTAAGATATTATAAATGATTATTTAACACAAAGTGATTTGAATACAACCCCCATGCTAAAATTAATGATAAAATAATACTAAGATGTTGAAGGTCTACTTCATTATGATTAATTGAAATTCTTCCTTTCTGGCATTTCCAAAACATTTGTACTCATCCCTAGGAAGTAAAGAGAAAAATGGTACAGATATTTGCAAAAAAGATTATTACAATAGTACCTTGTTGTGGTGCTGTAGCAAAAGTTCATCATTGCTTTGCATGCTCAGTGTATATTGAGCTGGATGCTTTATATTTGCTGTCTGTATGACATGCCCCTAAAGTGCACTCAGGTATTTAATGCGTTACTTACCACAGCATGCCTGTAACTAGAGTTCCCATAAGTAAATCTTCCTGCGGTGTCAATGAGCATGGAGATATCTGTATTCATGCACTTTGCAAGTAGAAAATTACAGAAAGTGTTCTTTGTCATAATCTGTATTCCAAAGAAAGGACTTGAGAACGTTTTATGCGTTTAGATTAAAATAGTCAGGGCTGTTGGGACACAAACATAATTCTACTGTACATGGAAACTGCCTTTATAATATCACATTCATTGTGACAGCAGAACAGACAGGGCATATTTTCTTTTATATTTAAGCATGTCTATTTATTGATATATGTATTTGTTTGTTTGCTTTTTTGCTTGCTTTAATATTTTAACAAAAGGTTAATTTATTATTTCAGTAAGGAACATAACCCATTTCCCAGTATTTGTGCTATAACTAGTTGGAAATGAGGCAATCAGTGCCATAAAGGATCTTTTCCTTGTTTGTTAACTATTTTAGTTATCTTTATTTTCAGTCTGCAACCAAAACATCAGACCTTCAATAAAAATTAACAATAAATACATGCATACTGTATGCATGCATACATAAAATAGTGCAGCTGTGCAAACAAGAAAGTAGGCAATAAAAGCATACTTATTTTTACAAACACTGATTTTTGTTTCTCTTAACCTCTCCTAACAGTAAAAGAATGTGGAATGCTTGTCTGCTGTTTAGCAGCCAAAGTTCCTAGCAGGTTAAAATGATAGTGAAATAACATTTAATATGAAATTACATGTAGACAGACTGTTTCAGTGATTTACTCAAACACGGTCTGACACTCTTTGCAGCAGCATGCCAGAAAAACATTAGAGCCCTGCAATCCATTTCCAATAAACTCTGTTGCTTCTAGTGAACAAAATTGCCTATTCCTCACAAAAGCTAAATAGGTGCCCATTCAACAAACAGCTGACCTGTTATTTGGTTCTCTGTAACTTACACTTTTTCAACAGGATAGTCCAACTTTTCTTACAGCCAAACTCATTCCTAACAGCCCAGTTATAACCTGAGATGCAACTCATACTCAGATCTAATACTACAAACCCCAAGAACAAAATTTCACTGCACCAACCAGTTTTTCACTTCTAACCCCCAAACAGAGTCAGTTTCTCCTACCATATATTAAGGAAATCTTCCCCTACTCCAAATTTATACCACAGTTTAAAGCCTTTTTCTCTGAACATGGCAAATGCAACACCTCTTGCCATATCACCGTATCACCAAATCATCGCATCCTTCTACCATCTCCTTAGTTTTCTCACGTTTGAACTCATCTCCAGCATACTCTTCTATCCTTTAGATATGTATACAGTAAAATATTTACTCTGTTTGGAAAAGGTTGGTTTTGGAATTTTTAATGGTGGGTATTGGTACAATAAGCTATGTACATTTAACATTTTGTTTCTTGCTTGGTTGAATATGCTTATAACATTTTTATAAGTACTATGAAACTTCTTAATTCATTAACTATGTGTCTTTTTATTATACTCTGCTACCAGTCTGAGCCTGCAAAAGGTCATTCAGGTCTGTGCTACACTCTGGTAAACATACAAACATAAATATGTGATCACATACATGCGTACATAAAATAATACTTTAACAAGTCATGGCTTGATTGCGTATGACCTGAGATCCCTAAACAACTACTGGAAAGGGAGGGTGAATTTCTTCCAGAAGTTAGGGCAGGATAGAACTACTGTTTTAGAAACAAAGCCAGGATGAAGGAGTGAGAGGGAGATTGAACAATTCTCCACTCTGCAGAAAGGAAGTAACACAGGGAAGCAATTGTTTCCTTGAGTGATAAAGAAAAGGAGCATATAGTTAAATTCATTTCCTGAGAACAGCGCAGTGATAGATTTTACCTTAGAACTGAAAAGTGTTAGTTTCTGGGAACATTTATAAATACAAGACTGACTTGTGTACATCTCTTGAAATAATAGTGACTGTTATATTCTAGAATTTATGGGCCTGATAGGGGAAGGGCTGCTGTTTGCTGGTGAGTGCAAACCTCCCTAATGTATCTACAGTTTATGATTAAACATGATATATAGAATATGGAAACTCTGCTTATTTCTGCCTTCTGTAACATTTAATGAATTATTTAAAGCTATGCTTTGCACTGTGTTCTGCTAAAGGAATTACTTATTTTCTGTTATGAACTAAGTGTGCTATAATCAACAGAATGAATCAATATTCTGTACTACAGTTAAAAAGGGTTTGAAATGAAGCTACACTCCTGAAATTGTCTGAGATAAACAATTCATAGTTGTTATGATGACTTTAATATTTGGAGGGAAGAAACTCTTACATGGTTTGACTATTTTCCTTTTAGTGCAGGTAAATATTTCTTTTAAAACATCAATTGCTACCGTTGTTTATTCACCAGTCTTGGCACAAATTCTACTGAAAATTGACTGAATGAACTTCCAAATTGTTTGCAACATGAATCCTGTAGGGTGCAGATCTGTGTCTTCCCATGTGGGGAGGGGGGTACAGCCCCCACATCCTCTGCTAATTATATATATATATATAAAGTCTGAGATCGCATTATAGCTGGGAAAGGGCAAAACCACATTCCATCCTGTAATGTGATCTCAGACACCAGCTACAGGCATCTGTTCATTTAAAGAATTTTTGATATTCTGTGCTCCATGATATGCAATACACTTTGCAGCTTTGCCAGTTCACATAATTAATACAGATCCAATCATACCATCTTTCAACAAGAGGAGCGTTGACCGGATCACGGCTCTTAAGTAAGTTGATCAAATGCTTGTGCAAGAGCAATTTATACCTATTCTATAGTCCCAGTTATATCCCCTAACAGCTTACCTCAAGAGCAGCTATGTCCTTTGCCCAGCCCTTGCCATGTTTTTTATAGTGTATATAAAATGGTGTAGGAAGAAACTATGTCAGGGAACCTGAAAATGTATTACTGATACTTGAGAAATCTAAAGGAGAGACGTAATGTAAGCAATGAGAATAAAATTAACACTTGGAGATGGTCAAGCAGAATAAGAGACAGAAAAATATTTATAGGACAGACAGATGGGTAACAAACAGACACACAGCTAGGTAGATAGACAAGCAGGGAGACAAGGATGCATTTAGACAGAAGGTAGCTGGATGCATTGATAAATATCCATACATACATATATGCATACATAGAGTCAGAGATACATAGATAGAGGCATGCAAACAGAAAGGGAAACAGACAGCTTGGCATACAGGCAGACAGATAAAAAAATAAATAGCTAGAGACAGACCAATAATGAGACAGTTAGTCCAAATAATAACAGACTAACTACGTAGGCACAGAGACAGACCAATGAGCAAACGATTAACGATATGTAAAGATGGCAAACAGGTATATAGTCATGCAGGTAAACAGACAAGCAGGGATACATTAAATAAACTGGCTGAATAGAAAAACTAAAACACAGACTTATAGGTCAACAGACAGGCAGACAGATAGAAGGTTAGATATCTAGACAGATAGGCAGATAGATAAATATAGATAAAGAGACAACTTCAAATATAGGCATACAGATAGGTTTAGATAAATGGGCAGACAGAAGGATGGTTATATGGACATACATGCAGATAGCTGAAGATAGGAAAAAAGACAGAAGAAACATTTAAAAAAAATCACAAACAAAAGTGTTCCTTCACAGATGGATACATGTATTTTGTTTTAATTTTCAAAAACTACAAAACCACTAAGTTAAAGAATGGATCTTTATTGGTTGAATGTCCCCATTATAACATATATTGATTACTTCTGATTAAAACAATATTTAATAGACACACCTTAAATAGGTCTTTATCAGTATTTTGGAATAGGAATGTATCTAGAGTAGTGGGTGTTGTTAATATCAGTATTTATATTAGGATTTTGGTAATAAAAAAAAGTAGAGAAGACACTAAAGGCTGCTTCTGCAGCAACATAAAGGATACTCATTTGCCTGGTTTTAGATTTCTTATAGAAGCATGATGCTGCTGTTTGTAGAAAATACTGCTGCTTCATAACCAGTCCTCAAGTACTGTAGTCTTCCAATGTTCTGTCGCACAACCGTTCATTAACTATGCACAGTAAGATTGTTTTCCAATGTCCTACTGTCTAAACGTTCATTAAGTATGCATCATAAGCTGTCCTGTTAGGTTACAGCTAGTTGCAGTGATTGCATTTTATCTTTAAAGGGTGAACATACACTGGGTAAAAGCTTTTATGAACAATGATATAGATGAAACGTATCTCAATAATTTATTATACTGTGCTGGAAAAACATAGCATGCATGTTTAAAAATTAGGTTTACTGTCTCAGAAGTTATTTAGTTAATTTGCAGTCTTTTTATAATGTGGTTTTCAAGAATGACTGTCCATCTTATTTCCAAAATAATCTGATATTTCCTCCTGTCCATCTGTGTTATTTCTATGCTGTTGAAGGCATAAGCACTAAAAAGGAGCAATGCGCATAGATGTCGGTTCCTCACTGATTTGGGAAAGTCTATCTCTCCTCAGTCAATCAATAATACCGGAAATGTATTCTAGCTTCTGCTAGCAGACAGCCAGATGACAGGGTACTCTATAGATTCTTGTCTCCTGCTGATGCATGGTTCCTATTTCATAATGAGACTTTTCTGATATAAAGTTACAGCATGTTCTAGCCAGTAATGCCACGTAATGACAGTGACATTATGATCTCTTTTTATGTTAAAGTACAGTAATAAAGACTGTTGTTGTAGATTTTGTAAGAATAAAGCATTTTCTACTTTTGCTTGCACTATGTTGCACAAAATATAGATGTCATGTACTAGAATTCTAGCTGAAAATAAAATTACTGATATTAAATGCATCAGGGTCACAGAGCTTGCGATGTCAAGCAGAGGATTTATCTCTCAATCCTGCACCAGTGGGAGGTTTAAAATGAGGATGAAGATTGTAGCAAAATGTGACACAACCCAGATGCATGCTACCTATGTGCAGATAATGCCCCAAAGTCACAAGATGACAAAAGGTAATGTGCTTTTATCCCATACTACTTTATTCCAATTATATCTGTAATGTGTTCTCTGTGAGTAAAAAGTACAACATAGCGCAGGAAATAATCTTACTTATTTTAAAGGGTCTTGTCTAAACCATAACTGACAGTTATCTGGCTTTTACTCAGTGCATGAAGGTAACAGAAGATTCTACTGTTGTGAAGAATTTTTTTCTTAATACAGCAGTTGCAGTGTTTTATGAAAGTTAATAAAATGTTTATTTTGGCACAGAATTTTGAGTTATGTTTTATACAAAATATATTTGAAAGAGTTTACCCTCTTGTAGAATTGTATTTATTTTATTTATTTATTTGACATTTGGTTACCATGTAAGCCCAACTGGGTCAGAAACTCATTTTCAGTGGAGGCCTGGGGAGAAAAGCTCCAATACAACGTAGAATGGATTAAAAAGTTTATACAGAAATTAACAGTATCATGCAAGTATAATACAACAGTAGATAGCAATGGAGAGTAGCATACAAATGATTAAAGTGTACAGATGTTAACATGGTTACATATGGGAGTATGTTGTTACATAAAAAATGTGATTGAAATTGTTCTTTGGTTTGTCTAGGCAAATTGTTTGACATATATTTTTCATATTTACACACACACACACACACACACACACACACACACACACACACGATGATGTAATAAGGAAGAGAGTGTGAAGCTGATTTGAATAAGATGAATAGATTACAGGAAGCGATAGTGAGAGGTAGTTAGTAAGGGATAGCAGATGAATAGTTAGTAAGGGATAGCAGATGAATAGTTAGTAGGGGAATAGCAATGCGTTACATATTCAGTGGAAGGTTGGTAATTGTACAATAGGAGTTCAAGATTAGATAAAGTAGAGTAGGGGATGAAATGGCATGCAGTCAATGAGAGTAAGTGAAAGAGAAGTTTGTAGAAGGAATAATTGAGTGTCGTAAGTTAGGGGAAAGTGGGTAGCAGAAGTTTGATGAGAAGGAGGAGGAAAGTGGAGTGGTAGAGTTATAATTATGTGATTAATAGTCAAGTTTGGCTTTGAGCAGGTGCAGTTGCTTGACTTGACTAGTAATTGTTTTAGTTTAAATTTAAATTTCTTGAGATTTAGGGTAGTTCTAAAGGTAATGTGTTGCATACTTTCGTTAGAATAGGAGTGAAGGGATTGCTCAGCAGTTTTGTTGGGTTTGTATAGAGCTAATAAATGCTTGTCTTTGGAGAGAAGAGTTTGATTGGGTGTATAGAGTTGTATCAAATAATTTATATGAGGGGCATATTTCAGAATTACAGATGATTTTGTGGGCCATTGTTAGTTGCTGGTGGGTTAGTTATTCGGTAGTGTGAGCCAGTTAAGGGAGGTAAGAGCAGCAAAAAGGTGCTTGTGGAATGGTAATTCTGTTGCAAATTTGGCAATTTTATTGTAACAATATTTCAGCTTATTTGTTCATGTAGTTTGGAGGCTGGTAAGTGTATGGGCACTGTATAGTAAAGACAGTACTAGGTATGTGGTGGCAAGTGCTCTTTTTGTGTCTGAGTCCCTAAAATGCTTGTGTCGCTATAGCATTCCTAATGTTTCTTCTGTATGGAATATGGAACTTATTACCTCTAAAAAAAAGCACTGCTTGACCAATCAAATTCAAAACTCAGAAATTTAAAACATTAAATGGATTTGAAAGAAACTCAAATTTTTTTAGGGGGTTAAATTCTTGTTGTCCTGGGTTCGTTGCTTGTTGTTCGGGTGTGTTGGTGGGAAAGTGTGTCGGATTGTGGTAAGTGTCAGATTCGGTGTGTTAGGGTGTTAGTGTGGGATTAGGGTGGAGCGAAGCAGGCTCGGGTAGGGGTGTGTGACGATTGAAGTGACATGGGGGTTAGAGATTTAGGGTGAGTTAGGGGGTGGGGTGTGGTGGGAGCAACATATAGTGACGGACCTTAGGTTAGGGTTTAATAAGGTAAGTGGGTAGTTAGTGGTGTGTATTAGTTTAGTGTAGGGTTAGGTATCAGATTTTAGGTGTATGTGTTGTTGGATTGGTGTTGTTGTGGTGTTGTTGTGTTGTGTTAGAGCAGTTTTTTTTTCCATGGAAAAAAAAATCTGATGATCTTGACAGTTCGAGATTGTAAAAACTTAATTAGGGTGATCAATCAGCGTTCACTTTTTTAAGCATTCAATGATATAATATAGACCCTGAATATGCAGGTCAAATGTTAGTTTATTGTCTATTGTTATCCCTAGAAGTTTAGCATGTGGGACCACTTCGATTTCTGTTTTATTAAGAGAATATATTTTAAAGTCAGTAGAGTATGATTTTGATGTGAAGAGAAGTAATTTGGTTTTGTTTGGCTTTGGTAAGAGTTGTGCATTATTGAGCCAGGTTTCAATGGATGAGAAGGCCATCTGGGTTGTGTGTCTAAGGTGTGTTATATTCTTAGAGGAGGAAATGATACTTGAGTCATCAGCATATTGGATAAGAGTGCTTTGGCAGGAAGTGATATGGAGGTTATTTATGAAGATGTTGAAAAAAAGGGTACCAAGGATGGAGCCTTGAGGGACCCCTATTTTATTGGGTAGATATTCTGAAAGAGAGCCTTGCCATTTTGCACACTGTTGTCTTTGAGATAGGTAGCTTGAAAATCATTGTAGAGAACTGTGTATGTGACCTAGGGCAGATAGCTCATGCAAAATTTTGGGGTGTGACACTGTCAAATGCCTTTGATAGGTCTAGAAACATTGCTGAGGTTAGGTGTCCTAAGTCTCTGGCTTTGTTGACTGTATCTGTGAGAGTTATTAGGGCAGTTGTTGTATGGTGCGCTGGTCTGAAGCTGTGTTGAGTGGATGTAAGTAGGTTATTATGAATCAGGTAGTCAAAGAGTTGTCTGTGTCCAACATTTTGGAGAGAGGAGACAGAATGAAAACGGGCCAATAGTTGGATAGTTGTGTTCATTTTCCTCCTTTATATAGGTGGGGATGACAACTGAATTTTTCCAGATTGTTGGGGACATATGATTCTAAGATGGATCTATTTATGAGAATGCTTACAGGGTATGCGATAGCATCAGCTGTAAGTTTTAAGTATTCGGATGGGAGGTTGTCAACTGATAGGGAGCTAGGTTTTATTTTATGTAATAATCGACGTATATAGTTGGTGGATACTGGTTGCAATGCAAAGGATGTTTGTTTTGGAGGTGAGGTTAGAGTAGTTTGGGAAGAGGGTGTGGAATCTGCAGTGTGTGACTTTAAGATTATTAGCTAGATTGTCTATACTTTCTATATAATGTGTATTAAGCACTTCTGCTATTTGAGGTGGGGTTTTATCTGTGACTGGTGTGGGTTCCCTGAAAGCACTTCTGCTATTTGAGGTGGGGTTTTATCTGTGACTGGTGTGGGTTCCCTGAAAATTCTTGCACTGAATTATTTGGACATTGATATCAGGAAAGGACTAAATGATGAATTCCGTACAAGTATTTTCAGCAAGCCCACTTACTACAATACATTGCTCTTTTTTACTAGTCGCCACACCCTCGATCAAAAGAGGGGGGTGGTGAAAGTCAATTTATTAAAACATCAAGGTTGACATCTGATGATGCAGTTTTTCTTGAACAATTTGACTTTTTAAGATCAATGTTTCTGGACCGTGGCTATCCAGCAGCACTCCTAGATTAGATTAGGAATGAAATATGGATTGAGAGAAATAACAAATATGCTCTTATCATTAAAAGTGGGTTGAATCAGATAGATAAGAAAGATAATTCTACAAGCTTTGATGGGAAACTTAATATGGTTTTGCAGTACATCTTAAATATTTAAACATTGAAAATATCATGCAGAGGAATTGGTTTATGCTACAATGTGATAAGAATATTAGACAATTGTTTCTATTGTAGCCATCTTTCACTTACAAGCACATATCTAATATTAAATATCTGTTGAAGAGGGCCAGAGTTCATCCTAACAGAATACTACCTACCAGGAGATGTGGGCATTGCCATCAGTGTTCTTATATAAACATTTGCTATAATGGCACCCTTGTAAGTAACTTGAACACTTCTGGGCAGTACAGCTTATTAAATTGCTTTTCAAAAAGAGTGGTATATCTAGCTACATGCTTATCTTGCCTTGCTTTCTATGTGGGAAAAACTAAGAATGCTTTGAATATGCATATTTATCAACATGTGTACAGTATTCAGCATAAAGATCAGAAAAGTGCACTGGCCAAACATTCCACTGCATGTGCTGGTTTCATTAAGTTCATCTTTTTTGGTTTTTGAATAAATGCAGATTCTTCAATATGCAGGTGAGTGGCAGAATAATGTGCTTCACTGGGAAATGCTCTGGCAGCTACAGCTGGATGCTACCACCTTTCCCAGTTTCAATGACAATATTTCTATTAGCATTGAATTAAAAAGGAGACCCAGAGGATTATGATGTACTTAAGTTAACATTTTATTTCATTTAATTTTACTTATTTGTTCAGGTGGAAAATATGCGTCTGTTTGACCTTTATGACATTTATTTTGATTTTCTGATTTGCACTGATGTCTGCAGAAGTTGGTTGATTCCAAAAGGTGTCTACCTTGTTGCATGTTCTTAAATGGCCTTGTGTATGTCGCATTCACAGTTCTGATGATAACTCTGTAGTAAAGACGAAAGTGCTAAACTGTGGATGTGTTTAACTTCATTTTTTACATTAAATGCATGCTGCAACATGCACTGAGGCTCATGACTGTCTCACTGGTTGTTTTGCTGTTCTGATACTTGCAGAGTATGTCTGTGTAGGATGTACTGCACATACATAGGGGACTTACATTCCCACACTTGCACAGAATGTCTGTATAGGATGTACTGCACATGCATAAGGGCCTACCTTCCGACACCTGCAGAGTATGTCTGTGTAGGATGTGTCTGTGTCAGATGTACTACTCATGTATAGGGAACATAATTTTCCTACACTTGCAGAGTATGTCTTTGTAGGATGTACTGCACAAGCGTAGGGGACTTATGTTCCCACACTTGCACAGTATGTCTGTGTAGGATGTACTGTGCATGCGTAAGGGACTTACCTTCCCAGACTTACATAGTATATCTGTGTAGGATGTAATGCACATTTGTAGGAGACTCAAGTTCCTACACTTGCACAATATATCTGTGTAGTACAGGGGGAGCAATGAAGAAAAGAGAATCTCCACTGCTTTTTTTTTTTTAGCTGTTAAAATATCAGGCATTTTATGAGGGAAAATGCAATGCAAAAATACAAAGAGCATCAGGTTTCTTTAGTTTTATAGAACATTCCTGTTTTTTCTCATATTTTGGTCTGTCCGTCATCATATGCCAATAGAAAGTCTGGTTGCTTAATGGAACTTCAGTGGATTGATTTTTTTTCTATTGGTATATGCTCAATTTACAACAGGCATGCTGGTTGGGTTGCCCAATCAACATGCTTGTTTATGAATAGTAATGTGCTTTTATTGTATAATACATGTTATACTAGGGTAATGCAATTATCTCAAATCTAATCATTTTCTTGGCTAAAGGAACATTTCTCAAAGAAGTTCTCTTCTAAAAGGTACCACCCTCAAATACCAACTTTAAACAATGGCTAAAACCAGCAGCCACTGCAGTTATCCATATCTGTGTCCTTACAATTCTAGCACTGAACAACACCAATGATAATTGCATGTTTGAGTGGGTACTGATATAACAACAGATTGAAAAATGACACACATCAGAAGCTAATCCTTGTAAAGATATATTTTGCATCAATAGGAAAATAAGGCATTGTTATCAGATTGTATTGCTCTGATTTCTGCCCACCAAAAGGAATGCTTTGACACAAATTCACCAGCATTACATCCTGTCTGGGAGAAAAGTGTTACTGGTTGCAAATTAACAAATGGAATAAGTGCAAAATATAGTGTAGAGGTGACAAAAACTCAAATGGGCCCACTTTGTCAAGAATACTCAATAGGACTTTATGTCATAAATTGCCCCATGTTTTTCTACAGAAGTGCCCCTCAAACTGTAATATATAATTCCAATAATGCAAGTCTGAGGGTTTGGGATGTTGTGGGAAGTACTCCCACATAGCTAGAGTCCACTCTCTTCTGATCAGACCTTTCCATTTCAGAGTACATTCCATTGTATCCCAACCCTCTGCCATGAATTGCTGTTAAATTAAAATGGTAACAAATGAGTATTTCAGGTGGAATATGCATAACCTGAGCAGAACAAAGCTGCCTGGGTAATAAGGTAAGCATGATGCAGATAAAAAAGTTGCTCAAATGTGCTGATGGGTTGTATCCACTGTGTCATTAACAAAATAAAGCATCAGAAACAACAGTCAGTGTGTCAGGAATCCCTGTGGTTTAGCACTGGTTCAAAATTTCTAAGAAATGTCAAGAAAGTGAATTAATGATACCTCTGGTTTCCATTATTAATGCTATTGTTTATTCTGAGTGACTGATAACTTTCTGGTCACACTAATATCTCTGTATTAAGAGTGTAATCTATCATCCTTTTTCCTGCAGTACTTACATAATTTTTTCAATCCATCCTTATACATGCAACTTCTTTATATAAAAATAGGTAGAACTGATTTGGATGCCTAAGAGGTTAAGTATAATAGTATATTTCTGTATGATACTTTACATAATAATGTAAGCTGTCTTTACATTTTATATATTGGCTCAATCCATGCTCAGGTCTTTGCAGCTTGTTCAGAATTTCTGTAACAATGAATGCACCTTCCACCTGCCGAGTAACAGTAGGTTGCATTTACTGAAAGGCAGGCCTCTGCACACAGTGGCTGCTACCTGGTTAGCAGCAAAGCATGCTCACTTAAGTTGGTTCAAGTCAAACTGCTTAGTGCTTACCAAGATTTTAATGCATGACAAAAAGTATAGCCAATCTTTTGCGTCAAAATAACTGAAGCATATGCATGCCGATCATTTTTAGCAAACCCACTAACTGCTTGCAGTAATATAGAAAATGCCTTATCAGAAATAAAATTGTTTAAGCAATTGGTATCATATAGTGCTTGCATGTAGGGGTGCTGACCAAGGGTAACCTATCACACGCAGATTTTACCAAGCACTGGTAGCATAGAGTGCTTATGATCCTCATTATATGATTTCTGCAAATGCTGTCATCGTTTCTTTTGTTGTTGAGAGGAGAATGACAATAAACTTGGCTACTGCATCAGACCTCTTTCAATCAGAGCACACGCCATATGTGAAAACGGCTTGTTAAAGAGTAAAATTAATGTAAAATGTTTTAATAACAAACCAGCCAGAATATTGTTTGCATTTCTGCCCAAAAAAGTTGTAAGCACTTCAAAAAACACATGAGCTGAAAGATCTTATGTAGGTGAGACCAAACACATGCAATTGCCAAGATGCAGTTGAAGTCTTCTCTACAAAAAGCAGTCAGTTTTTAAAACTATCAGTGATCTGACTGGTTCAATGGATTACAATAAAAACCTCTTGCATTAACTCCACAAAAACAAAAAACTTGTTGTTCAATACCAGGCAGAACCTCAGCAGAACACATGACTCTCTAGTAACCCTTAATCAACTCAATACTCTAATAGAATATCAATCCTTTCAAGTATCGCATAATCTTGCTAGACCCTTCTATTAATTTCCATCTGCATCGTGATAATACATGTAAAAGGATACTTCTTTTCTGTGAAAAAATTCTCCCCCTTTGTTTCCTACTCTGTTGATCATCTATAAATAAAGATATATTGCTGTCACAACCAGAATATTTTCTTCCTTCATAAGATCTACCAGTTTATCAATTTTTATCCTACAGATTAATACCACTGTTTAACTTTGAAAAACAACAAAACAGTTTCAATCAAGCAAAGAGCTGGTTTGCTATTTGGCTCAAAACTATTTGAACTTCTAACTGGTCAAAGACTTAGCCTCTGAATTTATAAGAAGAATACCATCCTATAGCTTCAGAAGCCTCAACCGTTTAGATCTACAGTTGTAAACCACACAATCTGCTGCATTCTGCAGGTCATTATTTTTCTATATTAGGCACAAAACTTTCCATTGCAGTCTCAAAGATAATTAATTTTACCCCATATGCCAAGCACAACTAAAACACACCTTAAAACTCAGTCAAAATGCAAATGACAAAGTCCCATATACTATATCCTAGCAAGTTCTAGGTCACCCTCTATGTCCCATGAAACCCATAGCTTATACTTAGACCTATTTGAGATACTCACCATTCAAACAAATACCATACTCATGGAAGGCTTTAATTATCCCTCTATATACTAGGAATCCTACACAGCCACAAATTTGCAAGTGCAGAGATTCCTAGACTTTGTAAACAGAAATACGCTGGACCAGTTAGTGCATATTCTTACTTGATGTACAAATAAATCAGACCTGGTACTCACAAATATGGGATAACACTGCACCTCCTCCCAGTGTCATGTCCTCTCTGGGAAGATCAGTCCACAAAGCAGAGTCCTTCAAAATAGGAAACAATTCTGTATTCCTTGCAAAGCTTGTAATAGAAACTAGTCCAAATCAATCCAAAATGGAATCCAAAATTAAACAGATTGTACAACAAAAGGAACGAAGTCCTAGCTAAAATCAGGAAGTGTAACACCAAGAAAGATAAAAACTCTGTCATCAAACTGCATAAACAACTGAGACACTAATTAAATCCAATAAAGCAAATTGTGAGGTAAAGATGGTGTCCCAGGCTAAGGACAACTATAAGGCCTGTTTTAGCAATGTCTGAAACCTCAAAGGCAGCACACAACAGTGTGCCAAATTGTTGGAAAATGGAGTTACATTTTATGGAACTGGGAGATATAGCAAATCTTCTGGCTGACAAACTCATCTCCAACTTTACCTCCCCTCTCACCCCCAACTATCCCCCAGAAAATACCATTTAACATAATCCTACAAATGTCAGTTAGGAGCAGGTCTTAGATCACTTTCTAAAGTCAAGAATATAGTATCAGTGAGTCCCAATAATACCGCAGGATGCCTCCTAAATATCCTGACATATGACCTATCAGGGCCACTGGTGTCAGTGTTCAAACACAGCCCTGCCCAGACTTCATGCAACATGAGTGGAAGACAACTGCAGTCATCTTTCTCCACAAAGGTGGACCATCAGTGGAACATGGGAATTACAGACCCATTAGTCTGACTAGTCTCATATGCAAAGATATGTAAAGAATTACCATGATTAAAAATGACATAGGAAACCATCAAACACACTGTATCCAACTCAGTCTGGTTTCATCAAAGGCAGGTCATGAGTACTGAATCTTGTGGACTTCTTTGATAAGGTCATCAAGGCAATGGATGAGGGAAAAATGGTGCATTCTGCTTACTTTGACTTTGCTAAGGCATCTGATGTAATACCCCATTTGGAAATTGTAAAGAAACCACAGAATTAAGCATAAACATGTAACTCTCTAGTTAGCCTATCTGGGTCACCGACAGGACACAGTAAGTTAGGATTGGAGAGACCTCCACAAAGAGGTCGATCACCAGTGGAGTTCCCCATGGCTCTGCATCAGGTCTGCTCCTCTTTAGCATCCATTTTTCATAAGTTAAGGCCAAAGTTGACGGCTTCTGGCTTACCAAGTTTGCAGATGATCGCAATGTAGCAGCAATCATCAAAATTTCCAAATATACTAACATCTTACAGGAAGTACTCTAACACAGACAAATGACTGGTGGCAAAGCCATGGTTTAAAACTGAATGCCAAGAAATGTATAATAGTACCTTCTGGGAAGTCAGCCACTCAGGGTAACTGTCTCATTGATAAAACACCCCTAAAAGTAGACATAGTAGTCAGGGATTTGGGGGATGCAGATAGTAAACTGGCTTTCAGCTACCATCCTCAAGCCTATCTCATTCCACCCTCTCCTGGTTCAAAAAGTGTGCATAGACAGATTACAAGCTGTTAAATGGCAATCAAACTGCTCCATCTTTTTACCAGTATCTGTCGGTGTGGTCTAAGGATCAATACTTGAGCACCTCTTGATTAATATATTTATTAATAATTTGCACACTGCTGTTAAATATGTCATCCTAATCCAATATGCTGATGATTCTACTTATATATGCTCAACCCAGACTAGTACATCTTACAATATCCTTTAACAAAGTACTCAGGACTCCTCCTCCTCCACTGAAACTTGGATGGCCAAATCTAGCCTCATCCTGAATCCAAAAAAAGCAAAACTATTTCTTTTCACCCCTAATTCCAATAATGGTTTCAAACCAAACTTCAAAACCACTTCCTCCAGCAACACAATACAATAATTGAAGTAGCACTAGGTGTTACTATTGACTATAACTTGAAGTTTGACGTATATATTCAGCAAGCTATAAAAAATGCAATCTCTTATCCAGAGTTAAAATACTATTTTGATGACGTGATGGAACAACCCTCACCTTGTCTTGTCTTCTTTTCACACTCCTACATGCCTCACCAATTTTCATCAACCTCTAGGCCACACAGAAGAGCAAACCTGCATAGTGCTACAGTAAAATAGCCAAATTCACATCAGTACATCTTATTCTCCTCGTCAGTGCATTGCCGCTAAGCACATCATCTTGTTACAGCTACCCCACTACTTTACTGTCTCTCAACCAGTAGTAGCACAGAGTGTAGTGCATCACCCTGAAAGGTGTCCTGCCCTACGCACTTTGCTACAAAAGTCCAACCCAAACTAGAAATTCTGCTCCAGGGATAAACATCTCCTCATGGTTCAATCTTCCAACATAGCTGGAGATGCTCTGTATTCCAGCCTTGTCTCCAAAGCCTAGAACTTCATCCTGCTCCATACTGGATTCACTGAAGCCCCACATATCTTCAAAATTAAACTAAATCAATTTCTCCTTGACTCTACTTGGCATTTCCTCCAACTACAGCCACATGTTGCTATATTATGCTCTATAGTTTCTTTAAAATTATCTTAAGAAAACTAAAACAGTATATTATTATTGGTCCTAAGCTTTCATTTCCATGCCTATCCAACTTCTAAACATTTACAACCCACCCACTTGTACTAACATCAAAATGAAGTGTTAAACTTAAAATTCTGTTGTATCACATTAGTAATGAAACTGCAGCATTATTAAAACATTTCCACAATGTTCAATTCCTAATATGTATTAAGTAAATTTGAGAGCCTTTCTATATTACTATATCTTCCTAGAATGTATACATATATAACGTCTTATGGAATTTTATTATTATGTTATATAATGTGTTAGTACTTACATGGAATGTGAAAATGTGATTGCAGAATGCTTTGTTTTGTTTAATGTTATGTGTCTAGAGCTTTTCTCTGTGGGCCTCTACTGAAATGGGGCCTTGTGCCCAGCTGGACTTTCCCAGTAAACAAAACAAAACAAATAAATAAATAAAACAAATACTGGTGCCCCTACAACTTCCAAAGGCTCAGAAAGTGTGTGTGATAGGTGTTGAATCTCAGTAAAGATGGCATGCTGTCTGTACATTGAAAACAAATCTGTGTAACAAAAGTATGAATTTGTTCAGGTTGCAATGCAGCCCCAAGTGCCATCAATTTATAATTAAGACTTCAGGCAGTGAGCACGGCAACCATGATGTGATCAGGAATAGAATATACTGCAATCTGTTTTATGCTGGAATGTCTGGCAGAAGGACATTGCCTGAAACAGGCACTATGTGTACAGCAAGTGCATTTTCCTGTATGAATGAGCCATGGAGCAAAAGGTTCAGCCATCCTTGAGGAATCAAGATGGGATGTTGATAATCTCATCCCAACCTGAAACATACTGTATAACCCCGGTATGACATGAGATGATTGTTAAATCCAATTATCTTCTTTTTTTGTATCTGGGCATTATTTGGGCGACGATAGAATTCTACTCAAGGACACAGTTGTCCTGTATTTGACATATTCATAACAAGCTCCAATACGCTTCTCTGCATTTCCTTCTAGTTTGAGTGGCTCAGGTGATCCACATGTACATGAATCAGCATCAGGTGCTGGTCATACTTGTAGGGTCCTCGTGATGTCACATATCCTAGTACCAGAAAAGCATCTGACATCATGTCTGTGCCTGGCCTAACACCATAGAGTCTGTGTGCCTAAAAATGGAGTTACCAATTGTTACTTGAACATGCAGATTTACTGGCAGTGTAAGACTTGTACTCAGAAGCAAGGTGAAGAAGTGAGTTGAGCAAAGTGCTGTTATGTTACTGGATTGCTGTTAAGTCTTTTTTGCCATGATTCATGTAGGTTTGGGGAGTTATTTAATTTTATTTTTTTAGCACTTCCACATATATTGGTTTAGTGAGATTTTTGGAGGTATGGGTGGGTTTATATGTTGCTTAATAACAAATCGCATAAGTGAGAGCGTGGCCTCAAAGTTATATAAATAATTACAGGTTTTCCAACTCTTGCCATGCTGGTTAAGTAGTAGTTTGTTGACAGTGAGTATCAGGCATTTCCTCCACTATTTCAGAATGCAATGAGCAATTAGGCTGGCAACAGAAATGATAGAGATAGAGTGGGCTAGAATGTTTGCCAGGTAGGCTAAATTAGAATGATATCATGAACCAGTTTGGTCAGTAAACAGGGAAAATATGTGGTGGTACATTACCTGACATGTATACATTACCACGTGTGATACCTTCCACTTATGACAATTGCAAAGTGTCTACATGCATAAGGCTCAGAAAGATACCTAGAAGGTGGAAAACTATGCTGCTTGTTAAGCAATTTGAGTGATAACTGCAGCTGCTTTATGTAATCATGTATATTCATTATTCAAGTAGTAAGCAATGTTGTATAATCTGTGATTGAATTAATATGTGAAATGTAGCTCACATGACAATCCCAGTATAATACAGAATCATATAGCCAATAGTAATTGCATTTTGTATGCAAGATTTCTAGCTTAAGGGAAGGGATATAATGCAAAACATGAGTTCCGCTTTTACGAACTGTTCCCTAAGGCAAACCTGTATATTGATGGTGTTAGTTTTTCTGTTTCATCTGTTACTGACACAATAGTAAATAGTATGGATAAATTCAGACTGGTCCCTGTATGTCTGTCCTGTTCCACCTGTTAGGAGGTTTATAATAGATCTTAAAGGACCCAAGCATTTCAGTGTGGATGTTAAGAATACAAAATTGTTTTATAAAAGGTGAGACACTGTGCATCCCTTGCAGCTGTATCGCTTATTCCTGTTTATACATATGAAGCCATAAATGGCATTTTTTATCTTTTAAATAGTGACCATTTAACGTATATGGGAGTCTGATTGTGAGCCCAATTTTTTAAAATAAAAATGACTAACCTCTTACAAATGTTCAGTACATTATTGAAACTTGTGCCAAAAGCTTTAAATTATATTATTTTATGCATTTATTTTAAGAATATGCAAGGATCCTTTGCATTTCCTATGATCTAGTGGTAACAAATACCAGTTTGACTTTGCACTCACATGAAAATATTAATTTATTCTAACCGTCTCTCTATTCATTTATGAATGCACTGACTGAGTGTTCAGTTGTTTATTTACTTACCTTATTTTCTTGTTCTCTTTCCTGTACCAGAGCAATAAAGAAAGCTGGACTTATGCAAATCTATTTTATACTTTTAACATAGAAGAGTAAATCCAGTCACAGTTATTTTTGTTCTTACTGCAGGGGGGGTAGCCAGCTTTGGGGGGGGGCAGGACATGAAGATAAAAATATGTACTTAGAGCTGCCCAAAGATGTAATGGGAGCAAATATGTACTTAGAGCTGCCCAAAGATGTAATGGGAGCCAAGGTGAAGGGCTCCATGGCACCTCCCCACATCCACAGCTCCCTCCCCATGAACATTTCCTGATATCCCCCCACTCCTCACTTTGCCCCATTTCACAGTTTGTTTTACTCTTCAGCTTTTTCCAGCATTCTTTCAACACACTAAAACAAAACTGCACTGTAACAACTATGAATAAAATAACCAGATTATGGATTTTCTAGATGCTCATTTATTAAACAACATTTTCAATTAGTTATGCAGTGAGCAAAAAGCATGACCAAGGTTAGAAATTCAGTCTTACTTTTCAACCTTCCTTTTCCTCCATACTTTCAATACACCCTCTCAAGCCAAGAGGACATTATGACAACTGCAATAAATAGTTGATGTAAGGAAGGGGTCTGTTGTCTCCGGCTTTTGGCAAACCACTAAAGATAGCCACTTATGTGTAATGCTGGTGAGTGTGATGAAAAGTAAAAGAAATTACATCCAGCTTGTTATTCATGAATATACTGCAACTGTCTAAATATATACAAGGATATACTGGTAGTTTTGCGCAGACTTCAACAAAATAGTAAGCTGTATGATGCTACCTGTGCCATACCAGAACAATGACTATTGATTGCCTTATGTTCGAATAACAGCAGGAGTAAGTCACTTTTATTCAGATATGGTATTTGTACCTACCACTTACACCTACTATATTGACTTTGTACACCTCACGTGTCTGATTGACATATAAAAAAAACATTCACGGTTACAGTAATGTACTTCAGATTTGTTTCATGCAAGCACACAGAAAACTATTCCATCTTATGTCACAAAAATATGCACTAAAACTCCAAAGCTAGAGTAGTAACTGTTTAAACTGAGCAAACAATTAGAGGGCCATTTATTTTCATTCACAGACCATCTCCACCCCAATCTAGAGGTTTTAGCCACTTCTTGCAATAGAAATAATGATCATATAATGTGTTTCATCTTTGCCCCATGCATTAAAGTGTTCCAGTTTTCTTCACAAAAATAACACTACTCATGAAAAGCCAGAATAATGAGCAAACATCAATAATTTTCCTCTACAAACTAACCTGGGAAATTATAATCACTTTGTGTATATCTCAGGTGTCAGATTCTTATAAGAATAAAACAAAATAATAAGGCCCACACAGTAACATCACATATCCGTGTATCCTATACTGCATAGCAGGTTCTGCATTACCATGCATTTTCAGACAGATATTAGGTCTGAAACTCAAACTTCTGTCATTATTTCTGTGAGTGAAGAAATATTTCTTTATGTCTTCCTATACACAGCTAGTAGATAGAGATAAACAGATGGAAAGATAGATTAGATAGAAAGATAGTCAGATAGATAGCCAACATATAGATTGATAGATACAGATATCGATAGCTAGAGCTATATGAGACCAAATCATCTGGGACAGCAGAGAGGAATGAATATTTCATAAACATTTCAATTTCTTTGTTCAAGAATCAGGGTCACAGCCAAAATAATGAGGAGGACAAAGACCCCAAATCAGGGGCATTTTTTTAAATATTACTCTATTTCAGTTTGAAATTAACAGAATATCAGGTTTTACATCAACATTCATTTTGGAACAATGAAAAGTTTGAAACTCTACTGTTTTGCATTACTGGCTGACTGTAGTCCTCAGTGATTTTCAAAAAATCTAATATTTTACAAGGGAAAAGGCAAAAATATAAAGTAAAATCAGAGGCTGAGAGATATGATATCCGATTGCCTACCACTGACAAATATATTAATAAATAAATACATAAATAGAATAAATAAATACTTACTTGCTACAAACCAGACCATTAGCAATGCTGCTAATGATTTCATCTTGATGCTGATAATTACCTACCATCATCGAGAGGTTCTGGGTTTTCTGGGTGGTTCCACTCACTGTGATCTATAAAATGAATGATACAGTCCCACACAGCCTTTGTAGCTCTGCGATTTGTTGTTTAGATTATGGGTAAGTCCAACTAGGAAGGCAGGACATTAATGAGAAGTGCAGTCACAACTGTTCCAGTAAAGTTAAAAAAAAAAAAACAAATAAAAAAAAAAAAAAAAGCACTGCCTCTGCCTAAGGTCAGCCATGGAGGGGGGACTCACTGACACAGGATTTTACAGATGGGGAACATATCCCAGTTTTCCCTGGTGTAATGCCACACATGAGTAGATCAAACAAGGTCAGGTATGTAATATACTTAGGGAATAACTTTAGGCTATGGTAGCTCCTTGCAAACC
>NC_056749.1:841719859-841732359 GCF_019279795.1 Protopterus annectens | reverse complement strand
TGCTCTGCTGTGTCTATAGCTCAGTCTATAAATACATTGCTTGATACATAGTAAATGATGAGATCTGTGGGTTTGAGTCCCATCTAGTGTATATGCATTTTGCCTTTTCTTTTTATTTCAGCCTGCACGTGTGCAACCCCTGACTGCTGTATGTTCTCTGATACTGCTTATCTAACTGTTTCTGCAGGTCAGCCTGTAAATAAGTAACTACTTTGGGTTGGTGTACTGATGTCCTGGTACTTTTCTCTACCCACCTATTATGTGTTTTACACGTTTTTGTGTGCTCATAATGAACTTTAAAATTAATTTTACTGGTTAATGATATCTGCTTGGACATAAGGAATTCTGTACCTTGTCTATTAATACATTTTGCTCAATGTTTTCTGGAATTCATAAATTCCAGTGCCTTGGATCAGCTTATTCACACCCCCACCAGGGGCAGCAATATCCAAGACCTGGTCATTACCAACATGGGCAACAAGTGTTCCACACCAGAGGTCAATTCCTCGTTGGTCATATCTGACCACAAGCTAATCACCCTAGACATCCACATCCTGCCCCCACCCCCAATTAGAGAAACCACCGTAGAAAACTTCTCCAAAGCCAACTTCACACTTCTTAAGACAGAAGTGGCAAACTTCATGACACTCATGCAGCCGGACAATAGAGGTACGACTGCTGAGTCCTACACAAATTCACTTTATAAGCACTTACATGAGTGCATGGATCATGCTATCCCTAATAGAACCAAGATGGTATTCTCCAAAAAAAGGAAGCCGATCTGGTTGTCCTCTGCAATAAACAAACTCTACAACAGAAGAAAGAAACTGTTGCAAAAAAGAGTAAAATCCCATAACTGGAGGAACTCCCTGGTCAACCTCAGTAAGAAGCTGAGATCCCTCATAAAATCTTCCAAAGCTAGTTATGAAAACAAAATTGCAATTGACTCTAAAGACAACCACAAAGCATTCTATAGCTATGGCAAAAATCTCAATGGCAACACTCAGATCTGCTCTTAGTTACAGCACAATGGCACTAAATATACAGAACCAACTGATATTGCCAACATCCTGGCAGATAGATTTAGTGCTAACTTTACTCCCCTCTCACCCCCTAGAGGGCTCATCTCTATACTAGAAGAATGCAAAGCTCCTGTAATCCTGGCTATCAGGTAAAAAGCACACTCTCCAAAGCTAAGAACACAGCATCCATGGGACCTGACAATATCCCAGGCTGCGTTCTACATGAACTACAGAATGAACTGGCACCCTACCTAAGTACCATGTCCAATCATAACCTCACCTCAGGCTTTGTGCCCACTCAATGGTGCACCAAGATGGTTATCCCACTCCACAAAGGGGGAGCCATGACGGACCCTGGGAACTACCACCCTATTAGCCTGACGAGCCTGATCTGCAAGGCCATGGAACGTATCATCATGGAACTCATAAACAAAGACATTGGTAATCTCAAAATACTGGACACTACCTAGTTTGGGTTTGTAAAAGCAGATCATGTCTCCTAAACCTGATTGACTTATTTGAAGCAGTCACCAAAGCCATAGATGAGGCTAAGGTGTTTCACACAGCTTATCTAGATCTCACCAAGGCTTTCGACACCATCCCCCACTCTGGAATTATAGATAAGCTTACTAAACTAGGTATAAATCCCTATGTCACAAAATGGGATGCCAACTGGCTCATGGACAGAACCCACACTGTGAAAGTAGCAGACTACAAATCCGACTTCAGACCAGTGACAAGTGGAGTACCACGGGGTTCAGTCCTGGGTCCTCTCCTGTTTGGTATATATTTCTCTGAAGTACAGGCTAACACAGAAGGTCTTTGGCTAACAAAGTTTGCAGATGACTGCAAACTAGGAGCCATAATTGAAACTCCTAATGATGTGGACATACTACAAAAGGGCTTCACTGAGACAGATGCCTGGTGTCAAAGCCATGGCCTGAAGCTCAATGCCAAAAAGTGTATTGTCATCCCCTTTGGTAAAAACTCTGTACCCATGAACTACCACATAAGTGGTAGTCTACTTAATGCCGGAAGTGTGATAAGAGACCTTGGGACACAGGTGGACAGTAGTCTCTCCTTTGATAATCACATCACCACAGTGGTCAGAAAATCCTTCTACATGGCTCACCTCATCACAAAAGGTTTCTCATCCAGAAAAAAAGAGGTCATTGTTCCCCTCTACTCATCACTCATCAGACCCATTATAAAGTACAATGCCCGTTTTGGTATGTACCTCACAAGACATCTACAACAACTAGAAAGGCCACAGAAATACCTCACAAAGAGGATTACTGGCCTCAAACAGATGCCCTACACTGACTGTCTCAAAAAACTCCAGCTTTACACCATTGCATATTGCCTACTCACAGGCAATCTCTAACTAACATACAAAGCTATGTCAAACCCAGAGCAGTTGGACATGCTCCACTTAAAGAAATCCCAATCCCTATGAGCTACATGCTCTAGGGACCTAAACCTTGTCACCACAATGAACAGAACATGCTGGAGGGATAGATTCCTGTCCCAGAGACTTCCTATACTCTTGACCAGACTACCTATCTATGTCAAACAGAGCTCCTCATTAGCACTCTTCAAGAAAAATCTTGATGACTGGATGGGAAATAGGAAATTCACCCCAGGGATCACTTCTGTGGCTCTGCTCAACAGGGGCACTGGAAAATAATTTTCTTGGGTGGCGAAAGCCAGGGTACCTTTTTGGCTAGGCTTATATAGGCCCTAGGGATAATAGCCTAGTACCTACCTATGAACCTTTGAACTGAGATTTTGTTCAGCTTTTTTTGAATCGTATGCCTGACTACAATCATTTATAAGCCAAAAAATGTTCCTCTCTATTGTGCCCACAGGTTCTTTTCCCTTATTTATTTATTTATTTATTTATTTATTTATTTATTTATTTATTTGACATTTGTTAACCGGGTTGGTCCAGCTGGGCATGAGCCCGTTTTCAGTGGAGACCTGAGGAGAAAAGCTCCAATTACAAAAACAATTAGGATAACATAGGTAACAAAACATATAAAGTACCATAACCAGTTATAACTCCATAACATATTAATACAAATTATGACTCAAACATATTCAAATTACAGCAAGAGGGTTTTCTCAAAGAAATGAGTATATGAACCCCTAATCTGTTTTTTTTTTTTTTTATGTACAAAAAACAAATTATATACAAGTGATCAAATAAGAGATATACAAGTGAATCAGAATTTATTGCATAGGCTTTGTAGGAAGGTATAGGTGGTTGCAGGAGTTGAGAGGAAAGGAGCACCATTTGCATAACGGGGACATATAAGGTAGGTTCTAAGCAGAGACATGATTTAGTGTTGAGAAGATAATGTTTGAGTTCCTTTTTAAAGTGTACAGGGTGTCTGATGGAGTGGATATTCAGAGGAAGTTTGTTCCAAGTGTGGGCTATAGTGCAGTTATATTGCAGTTTGCCTGTGTTCTTCTTTGGATGGTCTACATTCAGAAGTTGTTGGTTAGAGGTGTGGAGGGTTCTAGAAGGGGTATAGGTAGATACAAGAGTAGTGAGAGCTGGTCAGGACGAAGACCTGTATAGAATGGAGTGAATAACTTGAAATTAAGAAAGTAGCAGTAGTTGAGGGAATTTGAACCATTGTAATGCGTTCAAGGCAAGGCAGTGATGGGAGTTGTAGGGGGAGTTAGTAATGAATCTTGCAATTTTATGGTAAGTTTGTTACAGTTTGTTCATAATAGTAGCTTGTATATTGGTTAGTATTGTGGCTGCGTAGAGAAGTGTGGGCAGGAGGAAGGACTGAGCTAGGGAGAGTCTAGCATTTGGAGTAAGAAATCTTTTGTTATGATAGAGCAAGCCAAGTTTCTGGTGTGTGTTTTTATTCCTTCCAGTAAGTGTAAGTTAAATTTGAGCTTGTCATCTATAATGATGCCTAACAGTTTAGTGTGTGGTTCAGGTTTTATGATTGTGTTGTTAGAGGATGTTATGGTAAATGCAGATTTGTGATTAGAAAAATAGAGGGGGAGAAATAGCAGGAGCTTGGTCTTCTTAGGGTTAAGGATAAACAGATTGTCAGATAGCTATTTCTCTGTGAATAGAAAGGAGTTTTGAGTAAGGGTGAAAAGGTCTATGATACTAATGGAGATTGAGATGAGTGTAGAGTCATCTGCATATTGTATAAGAGACGATTATCTACAAAAGGTGAATAGTTAATTTGTAAAGATATTAAATAAGAGGGGACCCAAGATAGAGCCTTGAAGAACACTTCTTGGAACAGATATAAAGGGAGAGCAGGAGGAGAGCCATTTGACAGTTTGCTGCCTACCTGAGAGATAGCTGGAGAACCAAGCAAGGGGGAAGAAGACAGGTTGAGGTTAGATAATTTAGAAAGTAGTATAGGGTGAGAGACTGTCAAAGGCTTTGGAAATGTCAAGGAAAAGACAGGATATTAGCTGATTGTTATCAAGGGCATTGGCTATGGTATGAGTGAAAGAGAGGAGGGTGGTAGATGTGCTGTGGTGGGGACGGAAACCATGCTGAGTAGGACTGAGAAGGTTGTGTTGGAAGAGATGGTTGAGAAGTTGTGAATGTATGCATTTT
The DNA here is from genome assembly GCF_019279795.1 of Protopterus annectens. Lineage (NCBI taxonomy): Eukaryota > Metazoa > Chordata > Ceratodontiformes > Protopteridae > Protopterus > Protopterus annectens. The sequence continues at coordinate 841,727,736 of NC_056749.1, read as the reverse complement.
TCAAGCAACTTGGAGATGGGAGAAAGAATAGCAATGGGACGATGGTTTGATGGATCAGTGGAGTTGCCACCTTTATGCAATGGAATAGAATAGAAGGATTTCCAGATAGTAGGAACTGTAGCCTCTTGTATAGATCTGTTAATAAGAATGGATATAGGATAGGCTATAGATTCAGCAGCAAGTTTGAGAAATGTAGGAGGTAGGTTATCGGTAGAGGGAGAGCATGGTTTAAGCTTAAGAAGAAGGGATTTAATGTAGGAAGTTGACACAGGTTTAAATGAGAAGAAATTTTGGCTATGAGGGTTGTTGGTAGTAGTGATAGTTTCAGCATTAGTATTTGAGGGTGTAAGGTTTTGGATAGTGTCAATGAAGTGTTTGTTGAGTAGGGTAGCAATTCAGGAGGGGATTTGTTGGGTAGGGTGAGGGGCAAGAAGGCTTGCCAGGGTAAAATATTTTGTTAAGAGTAGTCCAGAAGTTGCATGGGTTGGACCTGTTGTCCAGCTGAGGAGAGTCGTAGTAAGAGGTGTTGTCTTTGTTGAACAATTTCTTAACTAGGTTACGTAATGTTTTGTATTTAAGTAGAAGGGAGTATGCCTGGTTTTAAGCCATAATTTCCAGGTGCTATCCCTGGTATGCATTAGTGCTCTAGTATCTTTAGAGAGCCATGGAGCATGGTTTGATTTAATTCTGATTTTCCTGGAGGGTGCAAGGGAATTAAGTGTATCTAGGAAAATGTTGTTGAATTTAATGACAGCATCATCAAGAGGGATATGTTTAAGGATGGATCAATCAATGCTGCATAGCATGAAATTAAACTGGGTGTTATTGAAGTTAGAGAGCTTACGGCAATCTCTAAATAGGTGTGATTTGTGTGTCTGGGAGGTGTGTCTAAGGATAGAGGTGGGGAGGTGATCACTTAAGGAGTCAGGTAGGGTACATGGGCTATGGTAGAGGTGAGGAGAGTTGGTGAGTATCCAGTCAATGGTGGAGCTGGAAGATAAGTCTTTATTGAAATGGGTGGGGGATGTAATTAGTTGATGGAAACCATGTAAGTTGATGCTGGATTGTGGTGAGTCAGTAGTAAGTTTGGACCAGTCTATATTGACATCACCAAGAATGAGGGTTTCATAGTCTAAGTTGTGACTAAACCAGAATAGGATATTTTCTAGGGTGGGTATATTATTCTCAGGGGAGATGTAGATAGAAGTGACATCAAATTTCTTGTGAGGGTTGAGATGACAGTTTAGGATGAGAAGTACAGCAGGATAGAAAATGGGGATGGGGATAGTGATAGGAGACAGGTTTAGGCTTTCTGAGTAGAGTATGGCTACATCACCACCTTTTTAGGGGATTTATCAGCACAATAGATGTTGAAACCTGGTGGCAGTATTTCACTGTTAGTGATGTGGGACTTGAGCCAAGTTTTGGACAAGGCAAGGATGTTAGGGTTTGTATGGGCTATCCAGGAATGTAGTTCTGAGATCTTGTTTGTTAGACTTTGAATATTTATAGAATATATGGACAGATGTTTATGTACAGGTGTTTGTTGTAAGTCAGTATGGGTATGGTTAGGGGTGAGAGCAGAAGGGGTGGGAATGGAGGAATGATGAAGTGACTGAGTGCCTGGGTTAGGGTGGATGTCACCAGAGAGTAGAAGTTTATTTGTAAGGTGGGTGAGTAGAGTATAAGCTAAGTGAAGGAAGATGAGTTTAGGTTAAGGTTTGAGGGTATTTGTATGATTGAAAATTAGGTTAAATTTGTGAAACATAGAGGAGGAGATACTAAAACGTGATGGGGAGATAGCTGAGTAGGAAGTAATGAAGAGGTTAGTGTGGGATGTAGAGGTGGGAGAACCTTTAAGTGGGTTTGGGAGGTATGAGTGGTATGAATGAAATGAGGTTAAGGCTTATAGGTAAAAGAGTAGTGGAATGGCAAAAGAAAGGAAGAGTTGCATTGTTGGGGGATGAGAGAGAGTTAGTATGGGGACTAAAACTGAAGTGGAGGAAGGAAGAGAGGTGAGTTGGGGAGGAGTTCTGGCAAGAGGTGTGTTGTGAGATGCCGGGATGGCAGGAAGGGGAGGTATGGAAGTGAGGTGAATGGGGGAGGAGTACTGGTAGGAAGTGTGTTGTGAGAGGCTGAGCAGGCAGGAAGGGGAGGGAATGGAGACTATAAGTGTAATTGATGTAGGGGTGGGTGGGAATGGGGGTAGGGTAGGGGAGCGAAGAGAGCCTGAGTGTAGCGAGGGTGAATGGAGCAGGGCATGCACCCCTAGAAAACTAAGCTACTAGAAACAATCAGGAAAGCCGGGGAAGTTAGACAAAGTAAGAGTAAAAGAAGGCAGGAAGGACAGAGGTGCAGGGAGAAAGAGACAGCACAGGTCAGTAGTGGTGTACAGCAGAAGTTTAGAGTACCAAACCAGGGGCCAGGCACCCAAAGTAGAGGAGTTCAGATGAAGGAAGGGGGGACCAAGGATATGTGCAGAGGAAAGGTACTGTTGTCAGAGAGCTGGAGAGGGCTGGCTGACTGATTCAGGGAGAGAGAGAGAGTGATATAGTGAAAAGAGGCAGACACCAAGGAGCAGTCCAACGAAGGTGCTAGCTTACAGCCAGGACAGGAGTAGCAGAAAAGGTATTGAATGCAGTATATATTTCACTTGGCTACACATGCATAAAATATGTCCAGGTAATCTTTAGGGGAAAAACTCACATAGGAGAAAATTGATTGTAGGGTGTTCACTCTGGGTCACCACAGGGTTAGGATACTGCAGAGACTGCTATCCTAGAAAACAATAAGAAGAGAGAAAGATAGGGATTAGGTGCAGAGAAAGAGCAGACAATGGTAGGTACAAACAAGTGAAATAAGTTAACCAGTTCATGCAAATGGGGGTGGGGAAGTAGGTCAGTTTGTGTGAGTAAGTATATAGTAAATGGGGGTGGGGGAGTAGGTCAGTTTGTGTGAGTAAGTATGTAGAAAGTCTGTGAGTGAGGGCAGCAGGTAAGACAGATATGTGAGTGGGGAGGCTAGAGCAAGGAGTGTACTCAGGGTGTGCTGGGTGTAAGGGAGAGGGAGCTGTTATGTGTCAAGGGTGGAGAGGTGGAGGTAAGTAGTGAGTATAGGGGGTGAGTGAGAACCCTAAGGGGAAGACTATGGAGTGCTTCAGGTAATTAACAGTACTAGAGAGTAGTAAGCAGTGGCAATTTTAGCAAATGATCATAAGTAGGCATCTATAATAGCAGTGGGTAATGGTACACAGCAGAATACAGATAACATAACATTCACAACAAAATCAGCAATGTCATTTGGCTAATAAATAAGCAGAGGTACAACTGTGAATAAGAAAATAAAATACATACAGTCCGAAGCATTCACAGATAAGCAGCTAGGTATATGACAAGGTTGTTATCAAATTACTGTGCACTAATACATGTGTGCAGTTTACAGAAAAATAAAAACGCATTGCAGACAGACACACTCTAAAATAAACAGCTGAAAGTTGAAGCTACAGAAAGTAAAATGCTTTTGAATCCCACTATAGGCTAGGAAACATGCACAGAGTAATAAGATAACAAGAGCAACAATCAAGAGGAATTGAACACCGCACTAAAGGTAATTCGATAAAGCAGTAAAGCCACACCCATGGGAAAGATAGACACTTCAGCACAAGAAGAGGCCCACAGTAAAGTGTATCCCCAAAACCACGCTAGGCTGCCTTTGTTTTCCTTATATTTCTTAAAACTCAGAGTACAGAGAGCCAGAAGAAGCAACTACTAGGTAGGGAAAATATCCATCAATAAAAGCATTCCAACAAAACTACACCAGGTGGCATTAAGTTTGACCTACTTACATTTAACCCAAGATTCAGAGACCCAGGATTAGTAACTTCTAGATAGGGAGAATATCCAACATTAGTTTTCCCAACAATAGAGCGAGTCCACCAAAAAACACACTAGGCAGCCTTTGTACTATGTGAATATCTTTAAAGCCAGGATTCAGGGGATCCAGAGACCCAGTAGGAGCAGCAGTTAGATAGGTGATAATGTGATCTGAATCGCACCATTTTGATTTGCTTTTTATTGTACTCTTATCCTGAATACTTGTTAATAGTTCTAAATGTCTCTGTTACTGGATTCATGAGTGCATCTGTTTAAGTTATTATTATACAGTTAACTGCAAAACCTGAAAACACAATTTTCCAGAATAAATTGTAACTTCAGGTCCCTAAATGGGAATCAGATTATTTTAGCTAATGTCTCTTTTGTTAAGAATGAGGAGTCCTGAGAGAAGTGGCAGCTCTATCTGCTAACTTTATGTGACTCACCTTCTTCCAGTACCTTTCCATTTATCAGGAAATTAAATGAAGGAGCATTACAAAATATCTTAACCCATTCCATACCTTTTGGACTCATATTTCAGTTTTTATTTCTTTATACATGCATTGCCAGTACTTTCCTTATGTCGAATAGCAGAATATCTACTTTAGTACTGAACCCTTTATTTTTAGCTATAAAAGTTGCCCACCAGTTGTCTGTTATCTGTCATTCTTGTATGAAGCTTCCCCTTGCATGTATTATATGTGACACAATTTGGTCTGGTCCTTTAGAGGGTATTATGGCATATATCTGGGCATCTAAATTGATTATGAAGATCAGATACTACTTTAATGAGTATAGTCTGTCTTCTTTTCTCTATGGAATCATTAGAAGTTTTGCTTTCCTCATATCTTGTGGGAGACATTTATAGTTCTGTGTTTTGTTTTTCAATAAACTTAATAATTTGCTTACCACATTTCCTCCCCATTTATAATCTGTGTGGTGTTATGTCTTTATTATTTTTTACATGTTTTATTACATCCTTTGCTTTATCTTCTGTTACATCCTTTTCTAACACACTTTGGGAATTATTGCAATTAGGGCTTGTACTTTCATGGGTAAATTAAGTATTTTGTCTGATCATGAAACAGACTCCTTTTTAAGCTTAGAAAAATTTCTGAAATCAAATCAAATTAGGCTATTTCCTTAACATTCAGTTTAATTTCCCATGGACAGACAATTTGGCTATTTTCTATGGCTGGTTTTGAAAAATGTGTTTCTTTGCTATTATATATGAATATCTGCCAAAGTCCCAGATAAGAAATTGCAACATTTATTGATTTCAGAATTATTGTGTTCTACCCTGAGCTAGCCTCAAACACTTTGTAGTTGGTTCTGGTGTAAACCATGAGGCTTGATCCTCCATATTTGTTTTTGAGAAAGATAATATTAATCTCTATGCTCTGATAAAGCCTTTAATTAATTTTATATTGTTAATATTTTACCTACTTTTTCATTTGCCTGCTATAATATCACCCAAAATCTGTGTTATAATTCCATCCTACCATTCCACTCCAATCATACCTCTCAACTGTACAGGTTTTTGCAGAATGTCCAGATTTTTGCCACATATTTTTGGTGTGTTCCCCTTAATATCTGTCCCTTTATGGCAAATAACAGAGGCTTGGAGTCGTTAAATATTGACAAACATTTGAGTTTAAGGCTCCACATACTTCATAAACTTCATGCTAATGCAAAAACTATTATTCTATCAACTTTCTAAGTTTGTAAGAGCAATACTTAAAATCTGTCCCTATTTGTCCTCCATCATTTTAGGCTTTGTCCAGATTTTTTTGCTCTAAGAGGTTTAGAGGTATGACTCCAATCTTTGTTATACTTGGAAGATTACTGTTTTTACTCATTTTAGTATATGTTGTTCTTCTGTTTCCAATGCAGCCATTTCCATTTGTGGTGGATTTCACCCCCTTTTTACATATTTTAAAGGTAATAGGAATGTGACCAGGTAAATAACTCAATTTTTATCTAGATATCCATTATGTTTGGATATCTTTCTCCATCATTATCAGCAAATCAAGCTTAACTGCCTGTGCTGTAAGTGCAATAGAAAAAGCTAACTGCAACTTTTGCTTATCAAAATTCCTCCATATATCCCCATTGTCTTCCACCATCTTTGTCTGTGCCTCAGTTGTTGATTTATCATGATTTTTTTCTGAAATGGTGCTTTTTATTGGATCTCAAGTTATATTAAATATATTTGTGATAACTATTATATGCAGAGTGGTAGAAAGAAAGAAAAGGTATCAGCAGTTCGGATTTAGATCAGGATGCAGCACAACTGACTCAATGTGTGCAATGAGGCTGATAGTTTAGAAGAAGCTAGAGATGAAAGAATCCAACTGGACATTACTACACTTGTGGGAAAGCACATGCCAAGGTCACAAGAAAGCAGATGTGTACAGTCCTGTGATGCTTCAATGTCACGAATACATTGGTAGAATTTGTGTAGGCAGGCTGTGTGCAAGAACCAAATGGCATAAGTACTTCGGACTCACAGAGGGGTATCTGTAGAGTAGGAGTGCATCAGAGTTCAGCTGTGAGCCCAGCACTGTTCTCACTGGTGAGGGACTGCATTAGCAAAGAGGTCAGAAGGGACTGATCAAAAAAGCTGATGTATGCAGAAGATGTGACATTAGAAGCAGACTCTGAACAATAACTTTAGCAAATAAGTGAACAACAGAATGAAGGCACATGTGATGAAACTGAGTACATGTAAGACAGCAGTTGTGTCATCAAATTGGAGAAATCAGAAGAAGATGAAAAGTAAGATAGAAGGGAAAATAATGAAAGAGACTAACAGCTTCAAGTATCTGGGAGGGTAATTTAGGAGAAGGGAAGTCTGAGTGAAGAGGTCAGAGCTAGAACCAGATACACTGCAGACAACTAGCACAGACTGTCAAGGGTAGTGCATGAATAAAAGAATGCCAAAGAAGCTGAAAAGTAAAGTGTACATAATGGTGCTGTGCCTACTACTAGTATATGGTGTAGACACTTGGGCAGTGATGCCAAAGCAAGTGAAGCTAGAGGTGCTGGAATAAGAGTGACTGAAATGGGTGGTATGATCTACACTGTGGGACACACACAGAAATATGGACACCAGACAAAAGCTCATGTGGCTCAAATTGCTGACAAGGTGAAACAGAACAGAGTACGGTAATTCAGGAATATCTGAAGAAAAGAAGAAGTTAATCTGGTGAAGAAGATGTGGTAAAGACAGGAAGAAATAACATATACAACAAAGAGATGGTTGGATTGTGTGAGACAACATCTGTGACAGTCAAGCATGTTGAAGAAGGTAGGCGGTTGGTATTGAATTGAAAAACATGGTAACAGTTGATGTGACATGGTAAGCCCATGAAGAAAATGGGAAAAGGGGAGTGATGATGCTGATCGTTGGTCAAGGAGTCAAGGTTAAGGTGTTTACCTCACAGTCAATAAGTACAGTGTGTAATTCACAACTATGAAGAGAAATCGACTAGGTGTAAAATGGCCTGTAAGGGCAGCTAGCCTACTATGAGCCAATGACTGATGATGATGCTACAATTGTCACATTGCTATTTTGTCCCAACTTCTAAAAATGAAGTCACCAAACCAGGGTCATCCTCATATAAGACTTAAATGTTTACTACCTTCATCTCTGTGAGTTAATTACACTTTTCCAGATCAAACTCCCATCCACTTGTCACTTGTTCAGTGGTGCTTATAACTCACTGACACTCCCATTTTTCCTCCTCCCACCAGTTCAAAACAGCATAGATTTTCTGAAATCTTTTAATCTTAATCTGACTATGTCCTTAACATTCTGTTTAGTTTCCCATGGATAGACAATTTGGCTATTTTCTATGGGTCTATATTACATCGTCAAACTCAAAGAAGTCCGAACGACGTGATATCGAACTGTGAAGTTCAAAACTCAAAAAGTACAAACACACAGAACAGAAATTTCTTTTCCCCAGGGAAAAAATTGCTATTCTGGTGCAAAAAAACCAA
>NC_056749.1:841567359-841709859 GCF_019279795.1 Protopterus annectens | reverse complement strand
TAATGTATACCTCAGTGTAAGAAGATTAGCCAAAAAGCCTGAAAAACCTCAGTATTTACATCCCTACGTGCTACTGAAGAAGAACAAATGAGGAATTAATGTGGACTCAGAAAGATTTACCATTTAAAGTTGTAGAGGGACTACAGATGAGTATGTTACTGAGTAGAACCGAGGGCTGGACTATGAATCTGCAGAGCTGCATGGCTCATCAATAACAGAGCAGTTAGAGAAACAAGAGGACACTGTTTAAAAAGCTTATCAAAATCTGTGGATATCTGCAGAACAAGTGATTTTTAGTATTGAAACATTAAACAAATTATATAAGGAAACAAATATGTGTGAGATAAAATGGGAGTCATATAAACTGACAGAAATGAGAACTAAAGGCCATATATGTTGTGTAATGTATTAGGCTTCATTTTCTTTTCTACTAGTTGCAACACGTATTCAAAGACACACAAGAGACCTGAATGAATGCATTCATCTTTCTCTGAGCCTTATGAGATACTTAATATATATACCATGATCTTATGGGTTTTAGTCATTATATTGCGTAATGATGATATTCTATTCCTATGTTCAGCTTTCATAAGTCAGTTGGTGTTATCACTCCATTAGTCACTCTGTGTGTTTTAGCAACTGGTACTGGCTTTGCTGACATTGAATGTCTGTACTTGAGTGCCTCATTTTAGGCTACCCATTAGTAATCACTTCATCTGGGAGGTAACGCTACCATTCCTCCCCCATAACATGGCTCATATCCATTGATCCTGGTCCCCATTGAAGGGCTGCTCATAAATGGGATATAGTAACTATAGGAACCCTAAGGACAGTCAACCCATATGCAAGGACCTGGAGACAGTAAGCTCCTTCTAAATCCCCATGACCTCTAGAGTCATGAGTAAGCCTGATGACCTTAGAACAAAGAATATGGGGCACTGGATGATGACTTGATGGCCCTGGACAGAGCAGACCTGGTATTGTCCAGGGTGCCAAATCCATTCACACTCTAGCAAGCTAGATATCCTGGCCTTATGTGGCAAAGGCCATTTTGCAAACTCCACAGCAGAGGCATCCCAGGCTCAGGCAAAGTGCTACTACTTACCAAGCAAACAAACCATCAGGTGGGGTCCCACAGGGTCAGTCTTGGGCCCCCTTCAAAGCAACCATATATCAGTCAGAGACACAACCAGCAGTGAGGGCTGTAGCTAAACTTGTCTAGAATGACTGCAAACCAGGTGCCATTTGGAGGGAGTCAGTGTGATCCCACTGGTCAGGCAAGGGGCTTGAAGGGATAGGGCTAAAACCAGTTGTTCAAACCTGCTTTGCCATACAATCCCAAGATGTGACCTGCCACTGTTCAAGAACCAGTGTGTCAATACCCAAGGATTATGCTGAGACAAACAGTTACCAGGTGCTCAAACCAGACACCTCCAACATTTGACAAACCAATGCCTACTGATTATAAAATACTCAATAATATCCACAGATGCAATGCGAGTAGTAAAAATAAATATTCAACACAATCATGCCAATTTCAGTAGTGAGGAAACTATATTGTACATAAGTAAAAAATGACCTCAGCTTTATCACTCACTAATTTGAAAGAGACTGGTTAGGTAACAGTAAATGACACCATAACAACTGGCCATGTGTACTGTGGTGAGCCCAGCATTTAATTATGTGCTCCCCTGTACTTGTACACTGGCCTAGACCTGCAGTAACTTCCCTCTCCCTCATGCCAGTATCAGTGTATATGGACAGAATGCTTGTAAATGTCACTGTATACCGGTAATATAATGGACTATGAAGGTGACTTATAGCTATGTTTAGTATATGGACATGGACCCAAATCTAATGAAAATCTTATTATGACACTACTTAGAGGCAGGTGACTTATAGCTTCTGGACAGCTACTTCTCAGACCCAAATCTGACGAAAAAGTAGGGATCTCAAAGTCAAATGTCTACATAAATCAGAGGTTGCAGACTGGCTCAGTCTAGGCTTTCATCAGTTTCAGGGTGCTGGAGAGACCCTATCAGGCTGGATGGGAAACTGCACCCTTTTCTGCTGGCATCCAAACCCTGTTTGACCCTGGACTAGGGTTCTGGAATATTGATGATGGGAACACACAATTTAGGCCTCACCATCCCTTGGCTTTTCCTGGACATCAGATCCATATCCAGAAATCATAATAGCTACACAGACACTCAAAGTACAGGTTCCTGCAAGAGCCATATTGGGAAACAAAATAAATGGAACACACACAGTACAATCAAGCAGGCCCCAATAAGACACCCACACTGGCACAGCTATGGGTTTCTCCCTTCCCCCAGGCCTCAATAAGACTCCCCCTGTTCTCAGTTCTCCCTGCACAGTATTAGTAAAATCCCATTTTGATTTAACACAAGATTCCTGCATGCACAGTATTATTATCAAATCTTCTGTTGTTTTAAAACATGATGTAATCTGACTTGTCTGTACAAATCTTCTGTACTTACTGCATGATACTATCTGGAGACAGTTCCGTATTATGACAGTACTGATAGGAATATGGGTATGATGTTAATAGTATTTTATTGTTAAGGAATACCATATGATATGTCTATACTCATACTGTTTATAGTGAAGAGTTTGTGTGCTGTGTGAAAAAGCTACATGTAGTAAAAAAAAGGTGTAGGATGTAGGATGGGCTATTCTGTAGGGAATCTCTGTGTAACAATTAAATCTCATTGGATATCTCTCATCATGTTATTTAAATTAACTTGTATTTTGTTTTTGTATACCTGCTTATTTATATTGTATTTTGTTTGGTGCATAAATTATTAGCATATTATTTCTCAGACTTTAATAGCGAGATTGCTCTTCCACTACAGTCTATATTCAGCAGCTTTTCTTTTGCAAAGATATTTATATATTGAATAACAAAAGTGAATTGAATGAAGAAAATAAATTGAACATTGTTTATAAATTGAATGTATGTTTAATTGTTTATTAATTCAGATTCACCAATTCACCTTATTATATATATAGAATAATTGAAGGAATTATATATATTTTGTATATAGAACAGGGACAGAACATAACTTGTAATTTTTGATCCATAACTTATGTATATAACTTGTAATTTGACAATATATATGTTTGTATTTATGTGGTGAATACCAATTTGTAGTTGTGTGTTAGTTAGAATGATAGAATTTGTTAGGATGTTCCACTGTCTGCATGACATAACATGAATTTCTGTATGGAGATATGAAATTTTACAGTTGAGTTTTTGTATTGTGACCACTGTGCTGATACGCATTCACGCTTGAAGTTTTATTTTCATAAATGCACATCATGTTCAAGACTATATATTAATATACTAAACCATAACTACATCTGATTATTTAAATGCATTCTCCAGAAAATTTGAGAGAGATAGATGAGCTAGGTAGGTAGGTATCAGGGTTACAGTGTGAACATAGCTGAGAATTGTAGGTTTGAATCCCAGGTCCTCCTACTTGTGTTCAATTCTCTTTCAATGGATGAAGGACTGTGTATAAAACATTCCAACTGTATATACAGATTACATAATGTTGTTCTATTTGAAAGTTAGAGAACATAATATGAGTAACATATATAAATGTTATTTTAAATCATTCATATATGCTTTTTATTTTTTGCAGGTGATGAAGAGTGCACCAGGAATTGGGCCTTGTGCAGCTCAGAAAGATATGTATATTGATTACTTTGTCAGGGTCTGAAAGTAAAATAGATCTGATCATTGTTAGAGGGTTTTTTTGCATTACTATGTTTACTGCTTGTAATGCAGGAATACCCATCATGCATCTGTAAGGTAAGTGCAATACTCAGAAAATCTCTGTGACTACAAGTATGAATTACATAAACATATGTTTACATATGAGTTAGCAGCAAGCCATAGTAGCTAAAGATAATTTTTGAATTGTACATCACAACATAGATTACAGTCATTTATTTGTAACTATCCCAGTGCTTTTAATTTTGCTGTTTCACCTGAAAGTTAATAGTGCTTTGGCTGGTGATTGCACTACAGCTGTTGAGACTTTTGTATGTCTGGATGTGATGTTTGGTAACTGATCTGTAGTGTATAGCCTACCTATTCACAAACTGAATGGGTCTCATGTATCAGTGTTCATACTGTTGTTGGTGGATTATGTCTGGCATGCCCTTTAGTTCAACATAAGTGTTGCATCTGCCTACAACATCTTTGATGGTTTGGTTACAATGCACTTGTATCCTGTGTTTGTCAATAGTTGTGCCCATAAGTATTAATGTTAAACATTTCTAACTGTCTGTTACATAATCAGCATAATGCTGTTTGCAGTTTAGAGGGTCATATGTACTGATTGCTAATAAATTTATGTTGGGCACTGCTGTATTTGTAGTACTGTTTGTAGGACAATATGCTATGTTTTCATGCATCAAAGGCTGTCACTGTATTTGTGATTGTCTATTATTTCTAGTGTGTTGTGTTGCATTCCAAAAATTTGATGTTGGATCAGCCAATGGTCATGTTGCCTTGCTCATCTGTTTTGCATTTGGCTTTTATATTTCACACTAGGTTGTAATCTCACAACATCTTCAATATACCAATATGTTAATTGCTGGCTGTTCACATGACTCATTACATGCACAGACAACTGGATTACAGCTGACATTCACACACCAACATAAATGTGCAAAGCATACATACAAGACAGGGAAAGTGAACATAGTGATATTCTCTCTTACGTCTGCTATTCAATGTCATGAGCCATAAATTCCAAGTATTAAACACTGCAGGTCACCGTACTTGTATTATGTTGTCATGTTAGAGTGTTGTTTTGTAAGGCTGACTCATGTCAGTGTTGCAAGACACAGTGCCATGGCATGCTTCTCTTCAAATGTCAGGATATGTAAGTGTGCTGGCTGTGTGCATATTTATCATGCATAATGATGGCTAATAAACACGTTTTCAGTTAATGACAGGATTTCCAATGGTGAGCTGTGTTGTGCATGTTATTGTATGGCCTGTAATGACAGGATTTCCAATGGTGAGCTGTGTTGTGCATGTCATTGTATGGCCTGTAATGACAGGATTTCCAATGGTGAGCTGTGTTGTGCATGTCATGCATGTCATTGTATGGCCTGTAATGACAGGATTTCCAATGGTGAGTTGTGTTGTGCATGTTATTGTATGGCCTATAATGACAGGATTTCCAATGATGAGCTGTGTAATGGTGAGCTGTGTTGTGCATGTCATTGTATGGCCTGTATTGACAGGATTTTCAATGGTGAGCTGTGTTGTGCATGTCATTGTATGACCTGTAATGACAGGATTTCCAATGGTGAGCTGTGTTGCGCATGTCATTGTATGGCCTGTAATGACAGGATTTCCAATGGTGAGCTGTGTTGTGCATGTCATTGTATGGCCTGTAATGACAGGATTTCCAATGGTGAGCTGTGTTGTGCATGTCATTGTATGGCCTGTAATGATAGGATTTCCAGTGGTGAGCTGTGTTGTGCATGTCATTGCATGGCCTGTAATGACAGGATTTCCAATGGTGAGCTGTTTATGCACGTCATTGTATGGCCTGGAGTAAGCTGCTCACATTCTGTGATGGATGCACTGGCCCAAACGTGGAAGTATAGATAAGGACATATGGGATGTGTTTTGTGCATGAAGATCCATCTTCTAGCAACAAATATGTTTATTATTTTTCTCCTACATAATCATTTTATGAAATTTCATCTGACAATGTGGTTTTAATGACACCTGAAATGTATGCTGATGTACCTTTATTCTCATATGCAGACATCACATATCAATGGGATGGTTTTTAATATCTGTAAGATTTCAGATATGCACATCACTTATTTTTTAATGTCACCTATGATTTCACAGGAATGTGTGGCCTAACAGACATGTGGCTTTCATTGTTATGGTTTTGATTAATGACCTACATCACAAATGGCGGTACACTTGACTATGGCCATACCTTATTCTAAGGTTTCATGCTCACTGTTTTTGGCCTGTTCATTGTCTCACAGTAGGAATGATATGTAGTTATATAGTAGCAGATATGCCTATGTACTTTCTTTCTTGTCTTGTGATTCACCTTGACAGAACATGGAACAGCATAGGAACTGTGAACACCCAACCATCAGATGTCAGATTTGAGTGCATATCAGACCACTGCCCAAGTTCTCCGATGATGATGCCGACTGTGGCAGAGAGGATGAGAAAGCTTTCCTGCACATGCCATCATCCCTGCTGCATCCAGAAGGACACACCTCCCAGAACTACAACTAGGTAATTATCAGGAACACATTCAGAATGTGATGACTGACTATATTCCACATATACCACAATGGTATACCTATGGTTATGATTTGTCTGTTCAACAGAAAGACATGTCCATGCTGTCACACTGGCATTGTGTGTGGTATGTGTTGGTAATATTGATGCTACAATGTTTCATTTAAATATGTCTGCTACATATTGGCAGTCCTATCTTACTGACTGCATAGACTGCCAATGTACAGTGCATGTGTACATATGCACTAATTTATGAACATTTCTCTGTACACATTCCAATCAAAGCATAAATGCCAATGTACCTTGGGCCTGTGAGTATCACTGCCTTCATGTTAATGTGGTATAATATTGTTCGCAGGACTGTCCTTTGCTCAGAGGCCATGTGTGCCCAGATTTGATGTCATGTCTTCACCTGAAAAGATAGATCCCTCAGAAAAACCCAGAAGATCCCTCAGAACCAGAACCGCGGTTATAAATAGAACGTGCTGGAGGAATATGAACGTATGAGGATGGAGATTATCACTCCAGAAAATCCCCATGCTGTGGAACAAATCCCGGCATATGTGGGGCAGTTCAGAGGAATGGCCTTGTTTGGATGGGGGATTTGCAGAATGATAGGGATTAGCAGATATACACCAGGGATTACTTCAGCACAGCTTGACAGCAAGGCACAGCAGCATATATTTTATTCATTTTATTCAAACTAAAGAAAGCCACATAACTACTATGGCTGGGGCTTATAAATGCTTGGGCAGCATATAGCCTATGAAACCTATGAACCTATGAACCTATAAGTAACTGACTTCATGTTAATGTGCTTTAATGTTGTTCACAGGACTGTCCTTTGCTCCATCACTGACTTCATGTTAATGTGCTGTAATGTTGTTCACAGGACTTTCCTCAGTCATACTGATGGTCTGATATCTATATTACCACTGGTGTTAATTCCACATGTCGTTTTACACTGGCATGACAGTGTATAGGTGTATGTGATACTGATTTCTACTGATTCTTAGTTTGTTTATCTTTGCCTGTTGCTGTTATATGATTGCATAATAATGTATGTGTGTGATTTATACATGGCCATTTGTGCTGACATTGGCATTGCAGTCTGTCCACGTGACATACATTGGCCATTTGCTTCAATGTAGTTTGGGCTGATTTCAACAACACCCTATGTGCTGTACACATGCATTTGCAATGCATCACCTTGCATATTGTTGCCTTGCTTTATTGTTTGCCTACATAGCTTTGTTGCCATGTCCTCCTAGATGTGGGCACATTGTCCACCTGCCTTCCACTTTTGCAGGTATGTCATATATATTGGACATATGCATGGTATATGTCCACCTTTCTTTGAATTCTCATACATTTTCATGTAGTTGTTTTTTAGAAGGCCAACTTGTGCCAACTCTGTGGACATTTTACAGATGCAGGACATCTACACATGAGTTGCTGGCTACTGCTTGCAATACGTCTTTATTCTTGTTATACTTGTGTGTTACATTGTAACTAGTGTACTTTTTCAAAATTCACTCTACAAGTGATAGTTGTTATATAGCATTAATCACAGATTTCTAGATGTATAATATGACATGTCATTGGTGTGTGAATGTGCATTGACATTGATTTCAGTTATTTTCCTGTTATGAAGATCATACATATATACACATACACCTGTGTTGCCTTTGACATGCCATATGTCTGTAATATATGCAGTCCATTACATGTGTGTTTGGGTTGTGTACACCTTCATGTGTAATTGATAGCCAGTTTGAGCTGTGCTATAGTAGTGCTGGTTGGCACTGTGCTTGGTTGTTTGCCTTTCACATACATGCTCAGAGGTATGATTCTGTCCCCTGCTGGTATTCTCCAGCATTTCATGGCCTGCATTTGCTCATCTGTGCTGTTGTTTGGCTTATATTTCTGCTGTAAGACTATTTGGGTACTAGAATCAGTGTGTGCTGTGATCCCTATTTATTACCCTTCAACACACCATTGCCATCGGTCATACACATCTAGGTATGACTGCCACATAATTCAAAACAGATCATACTGTAATAGGCATACCTACATTTATATATATATATATATATATATATATATATATATATATATATATATATATATATATATATATATATATATATTTCTGCATTTCACCATGGCTGGTATGCATCCCTACCCTGTTTGTCAACTTTTTATTGCACATGTTATAAAGTGCCATCTGTGTACCTTATCTTTCCTTCATGTTTATTTCTGACCATTGTCTGTCGTGTCTTGTGTTATTTGTTATATGTGTACACCTGCTATGTTGGCCTTCTGCTCATCTTTTCCTGTCTTTACCTTTTCCTCTATTCTCTAAAACAAACAACAAAAAATGGGCCTATTCCACCAAAAAAAAAAAAAAATTGCCCATGCCACTCTGACTGTCCCTTAGATTTTTCTTTACCAACATACCTCTTGTGTAATCCTATTCTTCACCCATACCTGACCTCTGCTGTTCTGTCTCTCTATTTCTTTGGGTGTGTGCGTTACTTATGTTCCACACACATCCTGCACCCATTGTAAGCTACTGTTAGCTGTGGCAATGTGGTCATGATTGCCATTCCCCTTTATTAATGTTTTTATTATAAATTTTACAGATTCCATCTGAATGTGCTATTGCAAACAAGTATATTTTACTACTAAATGACATATGAAATATTCCATCATTATTCATAGGCTTACTGAAAAGATTGTTGTACATATGTATTTGCGAATGTCATCCGGCTTACATTGACATAGTATCATTTCTGTAATTTTGTTAATATATACCATGCTTTATGACACAGTTTTATGACTTAGACTCTGACTGGTATACAGTGCACCATTGCTGCTCTGTTCACTGAGGCATGTTCATATATTACAACTTTATCCACAATGTTTGCACTAATATCGGGAACAATTTTTGATATCAAGTCCATAATGAAACTCACTATGACATTAACATTAGTGTGCAGCATAAAGTTAAATTACCCCATATGCAGTTAAAAAACATGCTGCAGACCTTTCAACTGTCCCTTTTTTGGAGGAACATTCCTATTTTTAAGTCTGATTTTCCCCTTCACACAATTATGTGAAACCCCCTCATCAGATGTGATTTTTGTAGCTGTCTGACACACAAAATCACATTACATGACCAACATACTAGAGGTGCCAATAATTTAAACAAAGAGGGCACACATATTACATCTCCTTTCTTCAGAAGCAAAAATAAATGACCTTGTGAGTTAGAATTTTGCAAAACAGTTCATTAGTCTGCAGATTTTACACTCTGATAATGTGCGTATATATTTTCATCATTTTTCTCACAATATTTTTTAAACATGTTTCTCAGTAGTATCCCACATTCTCAGTGGAAGCTGGAAGAGTTATGCACTATTTAATATTGAAAATGTATGCTAATTTGAGTGTACTTTTTGGCTGGATGCCCCTTCTTTTCAAGGGCCTTTGCTCCTGTTTTCAATGTCTGCTGGTTGAGAGGTATGCAAGGCATACTGCTGTACTATATATAAAAATGTAAATAGCCTAATGGTTTGAATGCATGATATGTAGTGTATCACATTATATTATATTATAACGTTATACAGACACTGCTTATCTTGCCGTACAACATGGACTGGACCTGCAACTGGTTGTACTTTGTCACTGATCTATGTAAATAAACAATCAAACAAGCTGATCACTCAAGATAAATAAATAAATAAATAAGAATATTTACTCCATTAACAAAATAACAATACATGTGTATTTTCTGTATGCATTAGGGAAATAAGACATTCATAAACTTTCTCATCCCATATTAGGTATGCACTGAGGGCCACAAATTTAGATTTTATTGCGCCTATATTCAAGCTGAAACTGCCCTTAGATATTGGACAGATGCTAAACAAAGGTTGTCCTTTCTTACACAGTCAGCACGTCTAAATCATGTGTTCTTGTTATGGCTTAATACTGTTTGCATAGTATCCCAGAGTTAGTCAACAATATTCCAAATATAATGGTTTCACTATACATTATAAACAACAGCTTGGCATGCAGGTTCTAGCCACATTGTTAGTGTTTTGCTAATATTAAATGTCTTACCTTTTCACCATGGCATGTGGTGCATAGAATGATGAACAGCATTTTTGCCCCATTAACAGTTTTCTACCTATGGTTAACTTACATATAATTGCAAAAGTAAGTGACATAAATGCATCATGACACTTAGCTCATCAGATGTCATGATGTACCTATGAATGTCAGTAAAACACTTTAAAGCACAATTACATTTCACGTCATTTTATAGGCACAGTGAAAGGTATTCCATGAGTCTATGTTTCTGTTGCCATAGCACTAAGTCTCCCAAATGTTTTCTTCATGTATATTTGTGCAGCAATAAAAGGACAGTGTTCAACTTTCTTAAATGTCCTTAACTCCCTAGCTCCAGTAAGAACAAAAAGAGTAAAAACTAAGACCACCCCGTGGTTTACCAAAGACACCAAAAAGATAATGCTACAAAGAGATAAAACCTGGAAAACATGCCTCCAAACTAAACAAACAGACATCTTACTTAAATACAAACAACTAAGAAACCTTGCCAAAAAACAAATTATCAAAGATAAAAAGTTCTACTACATCAAAATGCAAACAAATTATGCAAGAAAACCCCCCCAAATTTTGGAACTCTATCAACTCTCTCCTTAGGCCAGGTAGTAAAAACAATCCCTGTCCCAACACCAGCAAATCTGACCTTGAAATTGCCTCACTATTCAACACCTTCTTCATCACTTCTATTGCTGAGCTAACCAAGACCTTTACCAACAACAACCCTCAACCCCACCCCAACCAAACATCCTTTCCCTACTCCCCCCTACTTTCGAACTCAAACCCATCTCCACCTACCAAATAAAGAAACTACTCTCTAAACTAAAGCCTTGCT
The DNA here is from genome assembly GCF_019279795.1 of Protopterus annectens. NCBI lineage: Eukaryota > Metazoa > Chordata > Ceratodontiformes > Protopteridae > Protopterus > Protopterus annectens. Next base: position 841,698,568 of record NC_056749.1, on the reverse strand, counting down.
CCAATGCCTCCGACAACATTCCCTCCTCCTTCTTAAAAATAGCCTCCGATGGTATTGCTCTCCCTATTAGCATCCTGATCAATAGATCCCTACTTGAATCCTATGTACCCAAACTATGGTGCTCTGCATATATTCTTCCACTTCACAAGGGTGGCAAAAACTATAACGTATCAAATTTCCACCCCCATAGCCATCCTTTCCCCTCTCTCTAAACTCCTTGAAAAATGCATCCACCTTCAGCTCTTGCCATTCCTTACCAAACACCAGCTACTCTCTCCTACCCAACACGGCTTCCACCCAGGACATAGTGCCAATACCACCCTTCTCTCCTTCTTACATACTGTCAATTTAGCCTGTGGCTCCGGTAATTTAGTATCCTCAGTTCTGCTAGACTTATCTAAAGCTTTTGATACCATCTCCCACACCCACCTTCCAAATCATCTGTCTAATCTCAATCTCTCCCACAAAACTCTCTCCTGGTTCTCCAGCTATCTTTCCGACAGGTCCCAGGCTGTCAAATGGGACCAGGGCACCTCCACCTTCCGTCCTACCCTCACTGGAGTACCCTAAGGATCCATACTTGGCCCAATTCTATTCAACATCTTTATTAACGACTTTTACATGGCCATACCCAATACTAAAATTGTTCAATATGCTGACGATTCTACTTTGATCTGCTGCACCTCCAACTTTACAGATCTCCAACTAGTGACACAAACAGCTTTCTCAACTACCAAAAACTGGATGCTCCAAAATCGTCGATCATTAAATGCTAACAAAACTAAAATCCTTCTATTCTCTCCTTCTAAGTCATCCCCTATTGATAAAAACTCATTCCAAATAATCAGCCATAACAACTCCATTTTTAGAGGTTGTTCCCTCTGCCAAACTTCTTGGTGTAACCATTGATGAACACCTAAAATGTAATACTCACGTCCAGCTAAACATAAAGAAAACCCACATAGAACTTGGCTTACTTTATAGAAACAAACACTTCCTCTCTCCTGCTACCAGACTAACTCTCACCACTACTTATCTACTTCCCTCTCTACTGTATGGCGCCCCTCTGCTTACTAATTTATCCTCCTCACTATCCTCCAAACTAGAAATATGTTACAATAAAATCTCCAGATTTGCTAACAAAGCCAAATCCTCCTCTCATCACTGTTCCTCCCTTCACTCATTAAACTGGCTTGAACTCCATAACCATCTTGACTTTCTCCAAATCACGACTGCCTATAGAATACTATTCCAACCTACCAAGTGCCCTGCACTATCTAATATCCTCCAACCATATACTCCCCATAGAACACTTAGATCTACCCACCAAAACCTAATCACCATCCACAAACCCAAGCACCCAGCTGGTCAACTTCTGCTTTCCTTCACCTTAACCAAAAAATGGAATGCTCTTCCCTCCACTCTTAGGACCTGCGATAACCTCAAAAACTTTAAAACTCTTCTTCATTCTCACCTTTACTCAAACAGGAAATGCAACTGTACTCTTCACCCTATACCTCTCAAGGTCTCCTCCACTTTTACTCCTGGTTAACCTCTCACCTAGCTAGCCTTGCTCATTTGTATTATGTATATATAACTATAATGTAAAATCTAGCCTCAAGGCTATTTGCCTGTCTTTTACACCTAAACAAAATTGTAATTGTTTGTTTCTTTATGAATGCTACCTGTTTATTTGTCAGTAATGCAAAGTTTCTTAGTAATTATTCATGTAACTATGTATTGTTGGAGCTCTTCTCCCCGGGCCTTCACTGAAAATGGGCTCCCTGAGCCCAGTGGACCTCCCCGGTTATCAAACTGGAATAAATAAATAAATAAATATTTCCTTTATCTTTTCGCTTATATACACAAATGTTTAATTCATACACAATTATGATTCCTTACATCTCTTTTATATAAAATGTCTCATGTTCTTGTGCAATGAAGTCTTTCATTGCTTTCTGCAATGAGGTCATATCTTACTCAAACACTATTATATTATACTGTCTAATATCTTGCTTTATAATTATTGATAACTGCATGCCTAGGTTTCCTGTGTGTTTCCTATTTCTGATTTCTGGATCAGAACGATACAGTATTCTTTGGTGTAGATATCTTTAATTGAAAGAGAGTTTTCTTTTCTATCTGCACCTAATTAATATCTGCAAACAAATCTTTCACCCTGGGATTCAGAAAGGCTTAGCCGCACACATGCACACCATAACTCTCAACTTCTTAGAACAAGAAATCTGGACAAAGCCATAAATAAAAGTGGTACAAAGGGCAAAAATAGGAACACGTTTTAAATATTGCTCTTACAAACTTAGAAGGTTGATAGAATAATTGATTTTGCATTAGTATAAATTTTCTGAAGGGTATGAAGTCTGAAACACAAATGTCTGTCATTATTTTCTAACTTCAGTCTTTAATGATTTTCCACTAATTTGCCAGAAAAACACAATTTTATGAAAAATGGACCAAAAATATAGGCCAAAAATCTGGACATTCTGTGAAAATCTGTACAGTTGAGAGGTATCACACACATACACACACACACACACACACACACACACACACACACACACACACACACACACACACACACACACACACACACACACTCTCTCTCTGGGGAAACCTTTACTCAGAAGGTTTTATCAAGGCATTAAACTAGTGAATCAGAGACTGCTCTTTCACTACAAAGTATGTGAGCACATGGTGTAGGACAAATGGTGGTCTCAGGGGTGAAGCTGCATGCAAGCACAGAATTTGGGGGTGATCCTCCCTCCCCAATTTGGTACTGGTACTAGTACCTTATTATTTGGGTTACAAGGTAGAACAACATGTCAATCGTTTAGATAAACTGCAGGCAGGTATATCAAATTCATGTGAGTGTATGTCTGAACTGTTTGATTAATGCAGACAGTGTTAATCCTTCTGAATCATAGGGAGGGTCTTTGAATAAAGAATCTATACTGTAAATATCATCAAAACCTTAGGCAATGAAAAATTAAAATATCTCTAGTAAATCTTAAGACTCTCACAGGTGAAATATCCTATTATAGTAGCAAACATTTCCTATGAAACATCGAGGTACACCATTTCAATATATGTTGCAGGAGTGAATGTAACTGCATTACCTCTTAAAACTGTTTTCTTATTATGTTATTTTGAATTTCAGGAAACACTTAAATGGTATAGTAAAGTGTTTATTTGCAAACTGGGCCTACATACTTAAAAGTTGTAATGCATTTTAAAATATTATTCTATTTTTCTGCAATGAAAATAGAATATTTCATGGATACAGTGTTTTACTAGTTTATATACAATAAACAAGAGTGTCACAGTTTCACATGGAAATTTAGAAAGCATTGTGACAGTAGTTTGTTTACGGAAGGCTTTGTTATGATAATATTCTAGAATAATATGAGCAACATTTACGCGGTACAGACGATAGTAAATGTTTGTTTGTAAGCTTATTAAGATTTTATAGTGTTGTTTAGCATTTTTACTCATCATACAACAGAAGTCTTTGCTTTCATCTTGTTTAGTTTTTATTTATTTACATTTTGTTGACCAGGATAGTCCCACTAGGCCAATGGCCTGTTTTTAGGGGCAACCCTTTTATGAGCAAGGAGTTTTCATGAGGACAAGTAGGATGAACGAAGCCCTACTTGGAGACGGCCGTCTAAGAGTATGACGTCAGCGCATCATGCATATGCATGCGGACACGCTGACTCAACTCGCTGGCTAACACGGAGCATGTAGGAGTGCAGGGGGTGTGTCAGACTGCCGAGCAGTCCAAATATCCATGCCCCTGCAAGTGCCTAACTCTGCAAATGTCATTAGATATGAGCGAGTCAGCTCAAATGTGTATACCCCCAACACAACACACCCCCACATTAAAAAGCCCTGTATAAATGAAATAAAAGTTCAAACAATTTTTTTATTATTCCCAAAATAGCTGCCCATATTTGTGCGTGTGTGCGTCGGTGTGCCCATTGCTTAGCTACAGTAAGCAGTTTAGACATCGAAGAGGATAATAAACTACTAATATGCAAATTAAGCCGAATTGCAATAGCGTAGTGGTAGAGCCTTCGCACAATGAAGAGGCATTCCCGGTTCAAGTCCCACCATTCCCCTTTCCATTTTCATTATAAAATCTGTGCATAAAAATAATTCCTGACATTTACCTTTTAAATTCTATTAAAATGCATTTAAATGGCCTATGTAGTAGTGAACAATATTTTAAATACATATATATAAGAAGGTGAAACGATCATGCATACTAATGAATGCATGAGTAACCTATGTTACGCAATGTGAAGCACTGCTAAGCAACATTTACCAGTATTAAGCACATTTAAGAATAATTGCCCATAGCTAAGCACTGCTTTAACTAGTGCAATAGAATTGCCCATAGCTAAGCACTGCTTTAACTAGTGCACATCATGCCAACTAGTGCATACAAAACATGTTTGCGCAGAGCTGCGCACCGTGCCAACTAGCGCAATGTTGGACAACGTCGGGCAATGTAGAGCAACATAGACCAACACTGGGCAAAGTAGAGCAAAGTCGGCTAAACATAGCCACACCTCCTAGCCGGTCAGGCCAGTAGTAAAATAAAAAGCAATGACAGGCTTCAAACCCGGGATACTGTGCATCATAATCAAAGTACAGAACCATTAAGCCATGACAGCTTTTGCTGTTCATGCACTGTCAATAAACATATACATATTAATGAAAGTTTACTCAGTGCTAAGCAGGTTTGCACTCAGCTGAGAATTTTCAAAACCAGCCAATCACAAATAAGTGTGGGAAATGAGCCATATTTAAGCCCCATAGGTGGGAATAATTGCCATAACTGGTTGTAGCTCCCATCTGCAGACAGAATGGCCGGTGCTGGAGAGGGCTCTCATTTTCAAGCGCAACGGTGGGGCATTGAGGAGTCAAAACTGATGGTTTGGCTCCTTGTCCATCATCATGATGCAAGACTCCTGCAGGGCCAGTTCCAAGGCATGGAGTACAAAGCGGAGGCATGGAACCATCTAGCACATGATCTCACCAGTGCCACAGGCATCCCTCGGACTGGTGAGCAGGTCAGACACCACCATGCAGACCTGAAGAGATGGAAGCAGGACCAACTGAACCAGTGGATACAGGAGGCCCGTGGAAATGACAATGCCCCACTACTGAGTAGGTATCCATGGAATGGAGTATGTAAGAATAGCTATTGTAGTCTATATAATGGACAGGTATGTCTCAATATCCTTTCATTTACTTCACAGCTGCAGGTGTCTGTGCTGTGAATCAGCAAGCCTATGTAGATAGGCTGCTTAGGTTGCGCCACCAGGCAGGTTAGTAATTATTCTGTATGTATTGTTATATAAAATAAGTGAGAGAGCCTGAAAAAAAGTGTTGTAGCCCAATAATAAAGGCATAAAATGCCCTGAATAATTTCTCTGCATGTACTGTTATATAAAATAAGTGAGAGAGCCTGAAAAAGAGTGTTGTAACCCATTAATAAAGGTATAATACATCTTGAATAAGTCTTCTGCATGCACTGTAATATCAAATAAATGAGAGAGCCTCTAGAAAAGTGTGTAATGTAATTAATAAAGGTATAATACCTGGAGTGTGTCCATGTCACTTACTTTGAAATGTTGTTGTACTCTTGCATTATATAAATAGTACTGTTGTATTAAGCGCTGTCAACCCACAGTTGGGCAGTCCCATATAAAGTGGATGAAGGGAGTGCCAGTAGCTGTGAAGCATATATACAGTCCTCAACAGTTGGTTAATGGCTGGCATGCATAGGTAAATTTGGCACATGAGTAGCTTGTTAATGTGTTCCCCAGAAATGTGAGTACACTGTTAGATATGTAGGGGGCTGTAGAAATATAACTGATAATGTCACGTGAACACATCCAGATATGATGATATAGAAATATAAATAAAATATATAAATACGTAGCAGTAACATCTGCATCCTGGACAGTTAGTATGTCAGATATAGGTCAGGTATATAATGAACTAGCCAAACCCATTACACAGCTTAATGCACATTGCCTAGTGTAATAATACATGTAGGGGATATACACCTGCAGTCAATAGGAATGTAGTATAAACTATAAGTACATATAAGATGTTAATGGAGGTATCTTTTTACACCCTACTGTATGTGCATAAACAATGCAATTCCAAACATCAATGGGTATGTCTAATCTCAAAACATTTGTTGGGACATATGCCCTATTGTTCTATAAATATCTGCATTTACTTTGATGCATGTGCCCTGTTGAAACACCACAATCTTGGTGGCCTGTTGCCACCAATCAATCCTGCATGCTGTTGGAATGTCCACTGTTGTTCTATGTGTTATGCTTGCTGTTCAACTGTTGGAACTGTGGTGTGTTGGGTTAATGGGAATATTACTGCATGCTGTTACAACTAATTTGGAATGCTGTTAGCTATGTTGTTATTAAATACACCTAAACACAGAACGTATGGGAAGGCCGGTCTCAGCGGACCCACCTGTCCCACCTCAGCTGGCGAGTGCACCTGGCACCAGCAGGTCTGGTGCCCAGCCCGGGCCTCCCTCCTCCATTGGTCTTGTGCCACCTTTAGGTGGAAGCACTGCAGGGGATGGGGCTCGTCCCCCACATGCAAGCATGGCCGAAGGAGGGCCATCTGTCACCCTCTGAAGGGTCCGGGCTGTGGTGCGTAGGGAGTTCCAGTGTTCAGTCGCTGATCCCCTATGCCAGCTCGAGGCAAGAATGGCGCAACTCACGGGTGAGCCTGCCCTTCCTACGCAGCCCCCAGCACAGCCACCATCCGGGCTGTGAAGGTGCAGTGGTGACTGCCCATGGGTGGGGATTTCAGTTCCACTGTTACCATCTGTGGGCTCATGGGCTTGCGATTTCTAAACATCCTTCCCCGTCAATGGTGTTCACCTACCCCATGTGTCATATTCCACCCCGTATCTGTCTTGTTTGTCTTGTCTGTTTACCTCCCCAACCTACCTCCCACAACATACCTACTTCCCCTACCTCACATTCCACTCTCACCTGAAAAAAAAAAAAAAAAAAATGGGCAATCTGCTCCGAAAAAAAATTACGCCCCATACATAGCTGCCCATTTTACACAAATGTCCACTGGACAGAGACACTGAAATTCAATTGGTAGTACAACATACTTCATTGTCCTCACCCCTCTCTCAGGGGTGGAAGGTTTCAAAATTCCCTCCAAATTACTAGTATATGCACAGCTGTTGCTGTTAAAGAAATGGGCAGCTATGGACCTTCCCTACACCCATCCTGCACATCCCGAGTTGTTTTCCCTACTGTCTTTCCCCTTTGTGCCCATTTTTCACCACTTTCCTATCTCCCCATTTTCTTTTCTTTCAAAGAAATTAGAGCGGGGGTTAGCGGGAGTAAGCACTTTTAAGCAGTAGCTAGCGGACTTGCGTGAGTGTGCGCATGTGTGCGCTTAGCTAAGTATTGCTAAGCATTGCACAAACCCATGCAAACTGTCTTACAACTGCTTAAAAGTGCCTTAGTCACCCTGCATATGAGGTGCCTTGTTCTGCTCAGCAGCAAAATAAAACACCACTTTCAGTCTCGAACCCTGGACTTTGGACACACTAGACTTGCATGAAGTACCACTAGGCCACAGTAGATATACAGCAAGATGTTGCTGAAATATATATATATATCATGCATCAGAATGTGTGAATATAAAGGAAAGATAGGAATGCCATAACACAAAACCTGTTCTGTGGAACTATACCAGCAGTTGTTGTGGAATTGCATTACATGACTATGATAACAGAACCAGACATTCTAGCAGTAAATACTGTTACAGCAGCACTTCACAAGCCCCACACAGTATCATAGCAGGACAATCACCACACAAATGTACAAAATACTAGTGTGTTCAAGGTACAGCAAGGATGTAGGTAGGCATACTCAGTACTGGAATTGTCCAGTTTCATGAGCATCCTGTGATAATGTCAACAAAATAAAAAGCACAAACACTGCAGAAGTGAGTACATAAATATCCACAGTATAGATGTACCCAAACAGTTCATGTGCCAAATGGAAACATCTCAATAACTACATATGTATGGCAGCTAATTGTAGATGTTTTAAAGAAACTCCATACTCCTATGTAGCTTGTGTTAGCATTTCTAGGGGTGAGTACAATTCTACAATGTCAACTGTGTACTGGAAGAGGCAACATTCAGGTCTGAGTACAACATACAAATAACTGGCTACACCCTTAGCAACATTTAGAAGAAGTATACCAACCTTCTGAATTACACTACGGTGTCCACAGCAAACAAGCATGGGCCCCACTTTGGAAAGCTGAAAGGCCTACGCCTACCTGACCTAGCAATTTGTAGCATTGGGTTGCTATGACAGTGAGTACTGCATTTACCACACAGCAAATTACCAAATGGTGGCCACCAATTGGTGCAGAGGCCATCACATGCACATGTGCAGATACCTCTAAAAGCAGGCTGTACTTGCTGTCCACACACACAATCATTTCATTGCAGCCACGGAGAGAGAGAGAGAGAGAGAGAGAGAGAGAAAGCAAGCAAGCAAGAAAGCAAGAAAGAGACACAGAGACACACACAGGCAGACAGACAGACACCGACAACAACAACAGCAACAGCCACAGCAACAGCAAAAAAAAAATCAACATAAAAAAATATATATATATATATATATATATATATATATATATATATATATATATATAAATTGTATTACTACACACACGGAACGTAATAATACAAACCCATACAAAGTAAAGGTATGTAACTGATATGTATTTACTGGCATGTAGTAGATGTTTTTGAAGAATACTCTACATACTTTGAATCATCCATATGTGGTAGCAGTACGTATCTATACACCGATGCCCTGCATAACTACTGCCATGGAGAAGTCAATGTGTAGGTGTGTGCAGTGGGATATGACTGTGATATATGTAGTTCAGCATTAAATGTCAGACATCTGATCCATGTTATCTCTGTTCTGTACAGTAGTGTGTACAATGGCTGTTTGGGGGAGTAGCGCACACAGTTATATAAACAAGGATGTGACGGAGTAACGTGTAGCTTAGCATTGGCAACAGCTGTACCAGGCTAGTATGCTAATCTAGCATTTGCAGCTATATATATACACCCTCTAATATTACTGTGTGCTCACATGTGACACCTGTTCATGTTGCAGCAAGGCCCAGCAGGTCAGCTGTGAGGTTCATGGACTTACAACAGTGTGGACCTTGTGTGTGTTTGGCACACACATACGGAGAGACCTGTGTGTGTCAGATATATTAGCATCTGTACATGTGCATAGAGCAAGGGACATACTGCAACTGTTTGTGAAGGGTGGACATATATATGTTGTTGAAGGTTGTTATGTACATACTTCTATGTAGGTTGTAGTGTGTGGCAAACAAGACAGCATACAGTGCTGGTATATGAAATGTGGTGGTTAAACGCTGTGGGTATGAATTGTCAGGTTTGCAGTGTTGCATTCTGCACAACACTGTGCAATATTAGTACATAACAGTATACCTCGCAACCTTCTCATAATTGATATTCCCACCATGAAAGGTGGACCGTATATGTGCCTATATGGATATCTATATGTACACCAATGTATGTTTATATTTATGTGTGTTTGTATACATATATATATATATATATATATATATATATATATATATATATAGATATAGAGAGAGAGAGAGAGAGAGACAGGGTCATATTTACTGCGACAGATGGCTGGTGACAAAGCCATGGACTCAAGCTCAATCTTCTGGCAAAAACTTCGTACCCATGAACTACCACATAGGTGGTAGTCTACTTAACACCGAAAGTGTGATAAGAGACCATGGGACACAGGTGGACTGTAGTCTCCCCTTCCACAATCACAGTGACACACTAGTCATGTAATCTGTCCACCTGCCACACTTCATCACAAAAGATGTGGCATCCAGGGAAATATAGGTCAGTGTTCCCCTCTACTCATCACACATAAAGCCCATTATAGAGTATAATGCCCCATGTGGTATGTACCTCACAAGACATCCACAACAACTGGAAACAACAAAGACATACCTCACAAAGAGTAATACCAGCCTCAAACAGATGCCCTATGCATACCATCTCACAAACCCACAACTACACTGTGTCGCATAATGCCTACCCGGAGGTGACCTCTGCCTCACATACTAAGCTATGTAAAAACCAGAGCTGTTGGACATGCTGCACGTAAACAGATCACAATCTCTACGTGCTACACGCTCAAGGGACCCAAACCTTCTGAACACAATAAACAGCACATGCTGGAGGGATAGATTCCCATCTCAGAGACATCCCATACTCTGTAACAAACCAACTATCCATAGCAAACAAAGCTCCTAATTAGCAGTCGTCATAAATATTCATGAAGATTTTATGGGAGATTGTGAATACACCCAGGCAATCACCTCTGTGTCTCTGCTTGACAGGGCCATGTGAAATGCAATGACCTGTGTGTCAAAGGCCAGGGTAGTGTATGGCTAGGCTTCTATAGGCCCTAGGGCCAATAGCCTCTTACCTACCTATGAAGTGATGCACACCCACATGTACTTGTTGCAATAATTGCAATGTTAGTTTGACTGAGTGTGATGGTGAATGTGCTTGTGAATGTGTCAGAGTTTGGTTTATGTGTGATAGCTTAGTGGGAAACTGTTTCTGTCATGGTATTATGCGTCCTAGCTGTGATCCCAGCAAAAGATGTGTATAAAATTGCTAGGCTTAAAAAGCAGTATGCCATATGTTCTGACGTAGTCCTTTGTTGTCGATTGGGGTGTCCATTGTTGGCCAAAGCAGTACATGCATGCTTATTGAGTGTTATTGCTGGCAAATCCAACCCCTGTATGAACTGTAGTACTACCTGAGGCTGTATGCCTAAACAGCACAGTATGGTGTACGTCCACATTGATTGGAACCACTGTTCCATGTGTTCCCTGTAGTCCTCACAGATTACATACCTCAGGCATACGGTCTCGTAACTACTGACACACAGTACTGTAAGGTACACAGGTAAAGGTCACCTGTGTTGTCATACCTATGTGTCTGAAATGTATGTGTGATGTGTGTGTGTGTGTGTGTGTGTGTGTGTGTGTGTGTGTGTGTGTGTGTGTGTGTGTGTGTGTGTGTGTTTTGTATGCCTGTACCATGGCCTCAGTCATATGTGTGTTACAGGATATAGGTGCGTATCTAGTAAGATGTATGGTGTAGTACAGCAGTATGCCACCTATATTCACGAATGTGCACATATGTTAGGCAGGGGGTCTGCCATCAACGACTAGTGTGGTATACCGGTGATACTGTCACTGGACTTTACAATCATTGCAATGGATTACACTTTTCATGATGCATTAGCATGATATATACCTCCTGTGTCTAGGTTGTGCATTGTATCGCATACAGTGTGCCATGTACTGTTGTATAGTATTACATACTGTTGTAAGTTTGTTGCTGTGCAAAACGTGGTTTGATATATAGAGTGTGCCAGGCACTGTCAGGCAGTTGTGGGTTGAGTACTGACATGTGGTGTTGAAAGTGTGTATCTTCTGACAGCCAATAGGTTGCTATATATGGCAGTTAATTGATATCTGTACATTAGAAATATACATGTGCCTCATGACTTGCTCACACATATTGTTTCATTGTCTTCCAGGGCTATGTCCAACCATCGTAATCACGCCTATAGCACGGCAGAGGAAGAGGTCATAACATCCAGCCTGGTGCAGCAGTATGCCCTGCTGTTCTCTAGAACCAGCCAGGACCAGCATGAGTGGACTGCGCTGTGGCAAGAGCTTGTCTGTCAGGTAAATGACGTAGGCATGCATAACCGGACATATGAGCAGGTACGCCATCGCTGCAGTGATTTAATTAGACATGTCTGGCAGGGTGCGTCTGATATCCGCAGACAGAAGCTTGCCACAGGTGGGGGGTAGCCATCCATCCCCCTCTCACCAGAGTGCAGGAGCTGCTCCTGGGCCAGGTGGCTCCTGGCCAACAAAAACCCCAACAACTAACATGTGTCATCATGGAGGCCGAAGTCACCCAGCAAGCTGACATGGAGCGTGCAGGTAACATGGCATAGCTGTAGACTACTGTTACCTCAATTGTTACAGCATGCTTATGTGAGATGTGTACTGTGTAGTTAGACAATGTGGTACCTAGTGTTGTGCAATGGTAATAATTAGGAATACAATCTGTAGGCCTGTGACTGTCAACCGTTGTACTACTGTATGATTTCAAACACACAGTAGCAATGCCACAGTTGTTGCCACTGACAAAGTGTCTCATATCCTTTTAGGTCCCTCTGGTGTGACAGCAAGGCAGCCTACCCATGCTGGTGAGTGTATTCTACCCTTAATACTGCTAATTAAATGTGCATGTCATAGGTGAGGTGTAGGTCATGTACACGTAACACACATATGCATAATGCATGCTGTGCATGTTTGCTGTGGGACTACGCACATCCCAGTAATGTGGGTAGCTGCCTAAAACACATACAATACACAGAACATTCCACACAATTGTGGCAACACTGATGTGGACATTGGATAGGCAGAGTCGATACACATGCACACAACATACACAACACTGTCATACGCAGTACACATTAACATGCTACACATAGCCTATTCAGATGCCCGCTGTAAGGTCACACTACAGTATCCCACACTTCATCCACACAGCACACATAATATACCTGAGGGGTAGATGCCTCACGTGTGGCTGTACGACACTCTTCAACACATTACACATTCATGGTAGGCAATGCCCCCTATTGTGCACCTTACAAACCCATGTAACAACTGGCTGTGAAATGGTGAATGTAGCCATGGTACTGCAGTTCCGGTACAGCATGGTATGTGCTGGTCTGGCACACATTAGTAGCCTTGAGTGACCACATGATGCTGCATGATGATGGCTCATGGTAGTACACCCCATCCAGTTACAGTGACCACAGTACTACACTTAGCATTACCTGCTATGCACCTCAGTGTTGTGTGTGTGCAAACATAGGCACCTATACACAATATGCATAGCAATCACCATTTGTACAAAGTGACACATATATGTCTTGTAATGCTATTGAGTGTATAGGTCACATGACACACACTGTGTCAGTGTGATGTTTAATGTTGCAGTTGTGTTGTAGCATGCCATGTCATGCCTGGCACTGGCATGTCCACAATATGTCCCACACTCACCATAACCACTGTACAATGGCTATGTTGAGCAATGGTATTCCATCAGGTAAACATGCACCACTCATCCTGTGTGTATACATAGCATGCATGTGCTAATCCTGTGTCCACAATTATCTGCTGAAGACACAGACACTCAGAAATGGATATCTATGTGACACACAGATACACATCCATCCATGGTATGTATACCTGTGAGAGATGGTGCACAGAACATTGCAGAGCTTATAATACTTGCACAGCACTGTCGTGTCCATGTACACAGTGTGTTCCAGGGTGAGGCCAATCACTGAACAACAACATACATGCATCAAAAACATGTATAGTGTTATTGTCAAGGGCTGTCAACACCCGCACTGCATGCTGTTTGGAAACACACGTCATGCATGCTGACATGTGTGATATAACTGTTTGCCTTGTGATACTGTACCCCACCATCACCCGCTATTGAGTATGTTCTGGATTGCTGGTGGTGTGTGTGTGTGTGTGTGTGTGTGTGTGTGTGTGTGTGTGTGTGTGTGTGTGTGTGTGTGTGTGTTCATGTGTGCATGTGTTCATGTGTTCATGTTTGCATGTGTGCATGTGTACATGTGTGCATGTGTGCTGACATCATGTACAGGTCGTAAAGTGTGTTTCCTGTCTTCCTCTCACAGGTGCTGACCTTGGGCTGGTTCACTGCAGCAGGGAAACTGATGTCACCGAGAAAAACAGTGATACTGATGATAGGTGTGTTGAGGCACAGGCATGTTTGCCAGGGTCTGTCATTGGGCCACCAATCGACAGTACACAGCTGTCCACCCCATCCATGCATACAGTCATACTGCCAATACATCCATCACCAATGCCCATAGCTGAGGGACAGCGTACAGTTGGCATTGGCCAGGACAGTGTGGTATCCATGGCACATGCATCCCAACACAGCAGCCATACCCAGATGTCTGGAAGGGTACCACATAGGCAGATGTCCAGGGGTTCTCATAGGAGCACATCTGCTCATCATGCCACTGGCAGACTTGCCACAGGTCTGACAATGTCATGCATGTTCCAGGCTGTCATGGAGGCACAGGCACATATGGAACGGTACACCAGACAGGGACTAAGGGCACAGAGGGCACATAACACCTCTGTCATTGACAGTATCCATGATCTAGCAGGTGCCATCCATCATTACACAGAGGTCCCTGATAGATGTTGGGGAGAGACATTAGATATCCTCCGCAATGTCATGTCCATGTGTCAGGACAGTGCGGGATGGTTGAGTCGTTGACGTGGACATATGCCAGCAACATCAGCAGCTGGCAGTCACTGCGGACATCCCTCAAGCCACAGCCGCTCCCGTAGTGCCAGTACCAGCCCCAGCAATGTTGGGGGTTGGCTGTCCATAGAACATCCTAGAAGACCACGTGCACATGGCTCTGGACAGTCCCAGCAGGGACCTGTGTCCAGTGTACATTCATCCACCTCTAGGGATAGTACCCAGTCTGGCTTAGTACCTGATAGTGACAGTAGCACCCCTGCCAGGCACAGGTACCGTATCCATGGCCAGAGATGGTGATCTGTGAAGCCTCGCAGATAAAGTCTGTGGCTGTCCCACAAACACCCATATATGGCAGCCACATGGTGGAACTGTGTGCATGCAGACACACACACATACTCCAGACACCTAGGGCTAACACATACACACACACATTACATCAACATTGGCCCATTTTAGTATTCTTGCCCCTCACATACACACACATACACACACATACATGTTGATTGGATGGCTCACTGTAGGCCTCTGACAAACCAACAACACACCCTGTGCATATGATGAAACCTGTGCCACCTCCTGTCATCTGTAACATCGATGCAGGAACGGACCACCATGGTGCTGATGCACAGGGTGTCTTTATAGCAGTATAGCAAAGTTAACATGTTGTCAGCAGTACAGTGTAATGATATGCTTGAAGGTGTAGCTGAGCAGGCGTGATGCATTAATGCTATGATTGTCATTGTAGTGTTGTTTACACCAGTGTTCGTTCCAATTGTGTATTGTCTGGCCACATGCCACTTGGCTAATGTGTGCAGTATTGTCAGCATGTGTTAGAGAGTGGACAGTATGTGTGGGATGTGTGTAGCACAGATTTGCATGTGTACAGTTGTGAACATGGTGGAGGTGCACTGTCTGCATGTACGTGCATAGTGGACACATGGCCAGGGTAACATGCTCTGTATTACACAGTAACACTCCATAGTTTCTATTGGTGGCCAGTATGCATTGTACTACACACATTTCGGAACCTGACTACACATGTGTGTATGACATGGTTTGACACTGTGCTGTGGGTGATACTGTTACTATCTGTCATTGTTTTGCATTCTGGTAGTATACATCACTTCCACAGCCTGACCATAACCAATCATTAGATGATGTCTTGACAACCGACACACAGATGTAGGACACACATCAACATTTGGATCCTTCAGGTACTATACTATGCCAGTAACCACTGGTATTCACCTGCATCCTTTACTGACACCACTCCTGTTTGGCATATAGCTCTCTTAGGTACAAGCAGTCACAGTAGGGATATGTCCGTCCACGTCTGGTAATGCATTCTGTGGCCTATAATGCATTCTCCAGATGACACACATCCTGCACAAGGGTATCATACAGACATATGCCTGTTGTCAAACCCTTGCTGGAAAGCTATAAGCCAAACTAAGCATAGTCATCCACCTTTATGGAACATATTATCCCCATAGTACCACATAGGTAGTAGCCAACTACATGATGAACAGGCACCGATGTGTACATGCAACCAAGTGTTACATCATCTGTCCTTTGTTAATCACATTTCCAAAGGTATTTTGAGATCCCTCGGTGGATCACATAAGCAATAAGGGGTGTGCATGCATATCCACAAAGGCTGTTCAACACCTGTTACGAATAGTCATCAATGACAGACTTTGCTGCGTTTGAACAGGTCTGACATATACCTCGGCCATAGACCCTCACACACACATTCCAATAGGAACCGTAATGACTTTGTGTGACACAGATGACCTAGGCCAGGGATCACTGCAGTAGCTGGGCTTGTCACAAGCATACAGATGTGACCTAAGGTCTGGGAAGCAACAGCACAGTCTGATAAGGATGACAGCTATGTTCTTGGAGAAAGCAGGGTTCCCACACATGCAATCACTGAGGTATCATGTACGGATATGTATTTGCCACACAGCTAGCTCACATGTGCAATGCATACTGATATGTCATACAGTAGTAAAAGCAAAACCCACAACACATTGACCAACAATGTCACACACACTCACCAAGTGCAGGATTCAAACCCCTACTTAACTACTTCATGATACCAAAGGAGTACGCATTAACATGACGTGCTATATATATTACTGGGAGTTTTCTTTTCCACAAGTATATTTGTAGGATGGTGACATCATCAGACTTGACAAAGGTTAGTTTACCACTTTTGAGGTGTTTCACTACTCTCCTAAAAGGTTGCTTCTTCCCAAAGAGACGACACACAAACACGCAGTTGTCCAGTGCAGGATTCAAACCCCTACCTAACTATTTCATAATACTAATGGAGTACGCATTAGCACAATGCACTATACATATTACTGGGAGTTCTTTTCCACAGGTATATTTGTAGGATGGTGATATTATCAGACTTGACAAAGGTTAGTTTACCACTTTTGAGGTGTTTCACTACTCTCCTAAAAGGCTGCTCTTTCCCAGGGAAACCACACACAGTTGTCCAGTGCAGGACTCAGACCCCTACCTAACTACTTCATAATACCTACTTCATGATACTAGAGGAGTACGCATTAACACAATGCACTATACATATTACTGGGCGTTCTCTTTTCCACAGGTATATTTGTAGGATGGTGACATCATCAGACTTGACAAAGGTTAGTTTACCACTTATGAGGTGTTTCACTCCTCTCCTAAAAGGTTGTCCCTTCCCAAGGAGACCACACACAAACACACACACACACAGTTATTCAGTGCAGGATTCAAACCCCTAACTAACTACTTCCTGATACTAGTGGAGTACACATTAACATGACACGCTATACATATTACTGGGAGCTCTTTTTTCCACAGGTATATTTGTAGGATGGTGACATCATCAGACTATACAAAGTAGGTGACATTAGATGGCCTACATTGAAGGAATGTCTAAACACTTTGGCCATGTGATCATCAAAGGTGAGTTTACTATCTACCTGTGTCCCCAGGGCCATTATGACTTTCTCTGTACATGCTGGATTACCACCTATATGGTCATTTGTGTGAACTTTGTATTACCCAAAGGGGATGACTATGCATTCTTTGCCATTCAGCTTGAGGGCATTGTTTTGACACCAGGCATCTGTCTCTGTAACACACTTCTGGAGGATGTCTGTGTCAGCTGTACAGTCAATTATGGACCACACTTTCTATTCATCTGCAAACCTGTTCAGCCATACACCTGCTGTGCTTGCCTGTACCTCTGAGCAGTAGCTACTGAACAGGTGGGGTCCCAGGACCAAGACCTGTGTGATGCCATTTGTGACTGGCTTAGAGTTGAACATGGCACCCGCAACTATTAACATGTGTGTTAGATCTGTGAGCCACTTGGCCATCCTTCCTGTGACATAGTTGTTAATGTTCAAGCTGGTACACTTGTCCATAATGACAGAGTGGGGAATGGTGTGGTAAGCCCTTAGTGAGGTCCAGGGGGCTGTGTGAACTACTTTCACCTCCATCTATGTTCATGGTAACTGTTTTAAATAAGTCAACTAGGTTTGGGAGTCAGGCTTTGCCTTTATCAAGGCAAAGTTGTGTAGAGTCCAGTGTCTGGAGATCTCCAATGTCTCAGTGTATGGGTTCCATGACAATTTGCTCAGTAGCTTTGTAGACCCGGCTGAGTAGACATATTGGACAATGGTTTCCAGGTTCTGTTCTGGTACATCTTTTGCGAAGCTGGATGACTGTTACTGTATGCCATTCTTTGGGTACACAGCCTGTGGTACTCTTGAGTCTGGACAGTGAATGTAGGTGAGGGTGTAGTTCCTTATGGGCCTAGTGTAAGATGCAGCCTGGGACAACATACAGTCACACTGATGCTATGTTCTTAGCTTTGGTGAGGGCTGTCTTTACCTGCATGTCCATGACGTCTGGGTCTCTGCATCCTTCTGTGATGGACACAGGCCCTTTTGGGGGTGATGGGGGGGAGTTTATACTGAACATGTCCCCCAGGGTGTGGGCAATGAAAGTTGGTTTGGTGTATGTCATTCCTTTTTTCAGTAGCTGACAGTATATTTGGAAGTTGACACCTACATGTCTGGTATAGTGACCAAAGGCTTTGTGGTTGTTATTCTTACATTCCTTGGATATTTGTCTTTAGACACTGTCCTTGGATTATTTTAAGAGTTATCATTGTTTCTTCATGATAAGATCAGTGATGCCTTTCCTTTAGTGAAGTTGGATCTATCACATGTTTGTTTCCTCCTTCGCTTGTCTAGCTTATTTATGGACTACAAACACCTGCTTGTTGTCCTATTTTTGGAGGAGTGCATCTTGGTTTTATTTCTGATGTCTCATTCCATGCATCCCTGTAGATGCTCATAGGATGCACTTGTAAATGATTCTGCAGATTGCATACCATTATCCTATAGCAAGGGGTCTTCGTAACGTTCCACTTTGGTCTTGGGAAGTGTACAGTTTGCTTTTGCATATGTCTTCACAGTGGTTTCATTGACTGGGTGTGGGGGTGGGATGTGGATGTCCAGTGTGATTACTTAATGATCTGATATTACCAGCGGGGGGTTTATCTCTGTTGTGGAACACTGGTACCCCATGTTGGTGATGATCATGTCCAGTATGTTGTCACCTCTAGTGGTTGTGCTGACCAGCTGTTCCAGGGTGTTAGAGTTTCTTAACTCTAGGACACATTGGGCAAAGGACGTTGTACACGAATAATTCCACTGCTCAATGTTTGGGTAGTTGTAATCTCCTCATATAATGGTGTTTGATAGGACCTTTATATTTGCCATTGTTTTACAGAATACTGAGTGAGGTTCCTGAGACAAGGTACGTGATCTGTAGCAGGCTACAATCTGATGGGCAGCTTTGCCCAATGTTAGTTGCACTTGCATGGTCTCCAATGCCTCATGCTGTGCTAGTAACCTGAAGGTGTGGATATCCATAAGGTAAATGGCTACATCCCTTCCTTTTGTAAAAAGACCACAGTAAAGAACTTCTCAAAAGCCGACTTCACACTTCTAAAGACTAGTGTGGTCTCCTTTAAGGCCCCCGAGCCGGCGGAAAACAGTACTCAAGCCGCTGAATCACTTACAAATGCCTTCTACCAGCACCTGCAGGACTGCATGGATAAGGCAATCCCAAGCAAAACAAAGACTCTTTGTACCAAAGGCAAGCGTCCAGTCTGGTGGACCCCAGCCATAAATAAACTCTACAACAAAAGGAGGAAGCTACTACAAGATAGAGCAAAATCC
Source organism: Protopterus annectens (assembly GCF_019279795.1). Taxonomy (NCBI): domain Eukaryota; kingdom Metazoa; phylum Chordata; order Ceratodontiformes; family Protopteridae; genus Protopterus; species Protopterus annectens. The sequence goes on along the minus strand of NC_056749.1, from coordinate 841,678,768 downwards.
TTAAAAGGTAAGACACCCTTGATCACTATAAGTAAAAAAGTAAGAGCTCTCATAAAATCATCCAAAGCAAATTTCGAGAGAAAAATAGCTAAAGACTCAAAAGACAATCATAAGGCCTTCTTTAGCTATGTTAGAAACCTAGGAGGAAACTCCCAGATATGCTCAGAACTAGTTCAAAATGATGTGAAGATTACTGATCCTACAGACATTGCCAACATACTGGCTGACAGGTTCAGTGCAAACTTCTCCCCTCCCCAAAGGTGAGGTATCTATACCAAACCATTTCAGCCCCCCCAACATCTCCCCCGCCCAAATGAGAACTGCTCTCTCCAAAGCAAAAACACAGCATCCATGGGACCTGATGGTGTCCCCGGCTGTGTGCTCCACGAACTCAATGAGGAATTAAACCCACAGCTAGGACAGCTGTTTAATCAAAGTCTTACCTCTGGATACGTACCCAGGAGTGGCACTGCAACTGTGGTCCCACTTCACAAAGGCGTGCCTCCACCGACCCTGGAAATTACCGCCCATTAGCTTGACAAGCCTTATCTGCAAAGCCATGGAGAGGATCATAATGGACCTCATAAATAAAGACATAGGAATTTGCAGACTTTGGATCCAACCCAGTTTGGCTTTGTCAAAGGCAGATCATGCCTTTTAAACTTGGTTGACTTTTGAAACAGTCACCAAAGCCATTGATGAGGAAAGGCAGTCCATACAGCCTACCTCGAACAGGCTAAGGCCTAGAAAACAATGCCCCACTCGGGTATCAATGAAAGACTCATCAGCATAAATGTTAACCCATACATCACAAGATGGGTTGCAAACTGGCTGAGTGACAGAACCCACAGGGTCAGAGTTGCTGGCGCCATGTCAGACTCAAAGCCTGTCACAAGTGGTGTCCCACAGGGTCAGTCCTGGGCCCACTCTTGTTTGGCATCTACTTTTCAAGTAAAAGCAAACACAGGAGGGTTATGGCTGACAAAGTTTGCAGATGACTGCAAACTGGGCCATAGTAAACACATCTGACACAGACATCCTTCAGAAGGGTCTCACAGAAGCGGATAACTGGTGCCAGAGCCACGGCCTAAAGTTAAATGCCAAAAATGCATAGTCATACCCTTGGAAAACAAGGTTACCCCTAGCTACCAAATAGGTGGCAATCCACTGAGCACAGAAGAAGTTATCAGGGACCTGGGGACCCAGGTTGATAGTAGTCTGTCATTCGACACCCATGTAGCTAAAGTAGTTAGGAAGACCTTCTACATTGCCCACCTTATCATGAAGGGATTCTCATCTAGATCAAGGGAGGTCATAGTCTCCCTTTACTCATCACTCATCAGACCAATGATTGAGTACAATGCCCCATTCGGAATGTATCTGACCCGACACTTGCAGCAGCTGGAGAGGCCACAAAAGTTCCTCACCAAAAGGATAAAGGGTCTCAGAAATATGTCCTATGCTGCCCGACTGAAAGAACTCCAGCTCTATTCAGTCGCTTACACGGTGCTCAGAGGTGACCCTTGCCTAACATAGAAGGCCATGTCAAACCCGGATTTGATGAATATGCTTCACCTCAAAAATCTAGATCCATCAGAGCCACAAGGCGGAGACTTAAACCTCGACACGGCTATTAATAGGACGTGCTGGAGGGATAGATTCATCACCCAAAGACTCCCTATGCTGTGGAACAAAATCCCGGTACATGTGAGGCAGAGCACCTCGCTGGCCTTGTTCAAGAGAAATCTTGACCAATGGATGGGAGATCGCAGATATACCCCAGGGATTACCTCAGTGTCACTGCTCGACAGAGGCACAGCAAAATAATGGGTATAGTTCCCCATACTAAAGGGGTGGCGTAAGCCACAAAACGATGGGCTAGGCTTGTAAATGCCCTTGGGCAGATAGCCTAGTATGAACCTATGAACCTATGAACCTATTTCACTCATGATCTTGGGTCCAAAGGTCAGAATGATTGTGAGTGTTTTACATGGATCATATCCAAGAGCTCTATGTTTGATATAGCTTTCTGTGTTAGGTAGTGAATACCTCTGAGTAGGCGATATGCAAGGTAGTACGGATGGAGCATTTTGTGATGGTCTGTGTATGGCATGTATTTCAGGCCACTAATGCTCTTTGTGAGGTATTGCTGCTGGCTTTCCAGTTGTTGTAGTTGTCTTGTGAGGTACATAGCAGCAGTGGTGTTGTACTCTTTTATAGTTCTAGTGAGTGGTGAGTAGAGGGGAACAATGTCCTCTTCTATTCTGCATGAGACACATTTTGTGATGAGGTGTGCCACATAAGAGGGTTTCCTGACTACTGTGGGACTGTGCTTATCAGAGTTGTATCCACTGTCCATCTGTGACCCAGGGTCTCTTGTCACACTTACAGTGTGAAGTATACTACCACCTATGTTGTAGTTCTTGGCTACAGTGTTTTTAACAAAGGTGATGATAATGCACCTTTTGACATTGAACTACAGCCCATGGCTTGGAAAACAGCCATCTGTCTCAGTGAGGCCCTTTTGTAGGATGTCCACATCTTTAGTGTTTACAATGATGGCTCCTAGTTTGCAGTCCTCTGGAAACTTCAGTAGCCACAGGCCTTCCATGTTAATGTTTACTTCAGGGAAGTAGATACTACACAGCCTGGGAAGTTATCTAGTCCCATGGCTGCTGTGATACTGGCTTTGGAGAGTGTTTTTTACCTGTGCAGCCATGATGACAGCAACTTTGCAGTCTTCCATTACAGACATGTGCTCTTTCATGGGTGAGAGGGGGGTAAAGTTAACACTGATCCTATCTGCCAGGATGTTGGCAGTATCAGTTGGCTCTGTACATTTAGTGCCATTGAGCTGCAACTCAGAACAGATATGAGTGTAACCATGACATGGACCTGTCTGTTGGTCAGAGATCTCCTGAGTAGACGGTATGCAACAGAGTACAGATTGGGTTACATTTCAGTCTTGTTGCATGGGGCAATTATTTGAGGACAGTAATCCTCTTGTTAAGGTACTTCATTGGTGTTTCAAGCTGCTGAACGTGCCTATTCACATTCATCGCAAGTGTGTTGTGTTACTCTCTGACAGGTCTGATGACTGCTGAGTAGTGGTAACCTCCTTTGACCTACATGCACAGACCTTGGCAGTTTGTGTGAACACATAGCAGGATTTTCAGACCACTTTGTTTATGTGTTTCTGGAAGTAGAGATGACTATACACATTTGTCCATAGATCCCTTATTATCACATCCGTATTTAGCCTACGTGTGTGAGCATGCCCAGTATGCCCTTTCAGTATCTTCCTGCCTGACATTTGCTTTGTTTCTTTAAGTGTGTGAGCATGCCCAGTATGACATTTCAGTGTGATGCTGAATGAAATCCACTACATTTGTTGGAGTGTGTGAGCATGCACAGTATACACATTTATACTATATGTTTATGGAAAATCAAGTTGTATTTTTACAGCAGGGCTCACCTTTGTGTCATAGATCAACAGGGATCATGCTGTGCCTGCAGGACTTCCATGAGACACATTGCATAGACTTATCAACATTTCTACATACAGGGGGGACAGCTATTCTTTGTACATTTCTACCCGTGGGCACACAGGATTGTTACTGTGGGTGTACATAGGATGTGGGTTTCACCTGACACTTATACACATTTGCTGTGCCTGCACTGCTATGTACAGGACACCATTACAGTCTGTATTGTTGCCTATTGTACTGGCTTGAGGCATACTACTGTACTACAGATTTTAGCATCCAATGTCACGTATATTAGCTTGCGACTTCATAGCCTACACAACCCACTTCACAATGCCTGGCCTGATGTTCTCTGTCTACATAGGCGTATGGGAAATGTTACCCATTTGACTCTTTAGGGGCATGATACAGCATTGCTTTGTGTTTGCATTAGTGTACAATTGTCCTGCTGTGTCTGTGCCATTGAAATGCTATCATAGCTTAGTGGTTCAGTACTGTGACTATAATGCACAGTATTCTGGGTTCAAGGCCTGTCACTGCTTTTTATTTTCATGCTGGCCAGACCAGACTGCTTATGGAACAGTAAAGCAGATATGAGCATGTTTAACTGACTTTGCTCAACTTGCCCTGACCTTGCCCAACATTGCACGAGCAATTTTGTTTACATATACTAGATATTGGTGAAAGCTGCTTAGCACTGCTTTATATTGCTTAAAACATGGCAATCATGCCTCAGGTGGTGCTGCAGGGCTGCCTATGTCGGATGCAGATACTACACTGCCTATACATGTTTGGAAACAGGTAGTGTCAAGTTAGGCATCCCTTTTATTTTATGTGCGAGTAAGAGAGAGGTATCATTTCCATGGTTCCTACTGAGCCAGTGTATGTGCTACGCATTGCCTCTTTGCCAATGAAAAGGCATACTGGGAACGCCTCCTTCTGCCTACTGGGGCGGGCTCAGGTTGTTCCTCCTCTGAGTCACACTGTGCCTGTGCAGGCCTTGGCAATGGTGGGGGGGCTGTTTGGCCCTGCCCCATGCTGTTCCTGCTGCAGCTGTTTTCACAGGATCATATTGTGTAGCATGGCACATACCATGACAATTTGGGTACATGTAGTTGGTGAGTACTGCAAGGCTCCACCAGATCTGTCAGGACACCGGAACCATGACTTGAGCATCCCAAAAACACGCTCGATTATATTTTGTGTTTGTGCGTGTGCCTCATTATGGAGTTCTTGTTCAGGTGTGTGTGCATTTCTGATGGGTGTCATCAGCCACGGCTCCAGTGCGTATCCAGCATCCCCCACTAAGTGACCGTCAGGGATGTCCCCATTGGCAAATGCCTGGTACAGCTGCGACAGATGTCAGATATGGGAATTGTGGTAGCTTCCAGGGCAGCCAGCACACACATTCAGTATTATGCCCTGGGCATCACACCCAACCTGGCAGTTGATGGAGTGGAAGCCCTTGCGGTTGATGTAGGCCCTACCCCACTCACCAGCTGGTGCTTTGATGGGTATGCGCATGCAGTCAATTGCACCCACTACTTTAGGGTATTCCGCTATTTGCTGGAAGAGACCCATATTGCTGGCCAATACCTCACGGGAATTGGGGAAATATACATGATCACCAACATGTGCTGACATAGCATTCAGGAAATGTTGCAGTACCCTTGATGCTGATGCCTGTGAAATCCCCATCTTATCACCAGTTGGTCTCTGGAAGGTACCTGTTGCTAGTATTCTTAGGCCAACACATACCTTGGTTTCCACTGGGATGGGTTCCCCTCTGTTGGTTCTGTGTGTGAGGCATGGCCTGCACAGCTCAACAATTTGTTGCAGGAGCTCTCTGTCCACTCTATAGCGCTCCACTATCTCCAGCTCATGTAGCCCCTGGTAGGTTACCCTGGGTCTGTACACTTTTCTCTGTCACCTCACTGTGGGTTGCTCAGCAGCATTCGCAATGGCACCACCCTCAGCATCTTGCACATGTTGCCTTATAACAGCAATGGCAGCCCCTAACATTTTTATGTCTCAGTTTAAGCTTTTTAAGTTTTCACTTCTCTTTGTTGACTGCAGTGTTGCAGTGTTTCTGAGAAAACATGGGGGAATGTTGTTTGCAGAGTTTTAAGTGCTGGGCTTGGCTGGACTAGTGTACTGCCTGTGTAATTGGCTGATTCTGATTGATTTCACCTGGCAGCTCTGCTAGTTCTCCTTGGTTAACTTCCTACTACTTCTTTTCCCTTTCTGTTTCCACAGGGGGCAGTGCCACGCAAACACATGCACACGAGTGCACAGGCATGCACACAGGCTTACACAAGCTTACACAGGCTTAGGCAGGTGAACATTCATGTATACAAGCTTAGACAGCCTTACACAGGCTTACTGGGGCGCACACATGTGCACACAGGCTTAGACAGGTTTACACGTGTGCACAAGTGCGCACACAGTGTAAGCAGTTTTGCAAGAAACTTTAGTGATAGCCACAGCGTACACCTTCGGTTTCTGGGTTTCAGTTTAGACAAATGTAGACACACCTCTTTTAGTCCTGAGTAACTCACAGTAAACACATGCCACTCTGCTCCAATGAGCTTACAGTCTTTATGATATATACCCCCTCATGATGTCACCCATCTTCTACTCTGTTACTCCCCTTATCCTACTCTTACACTCTAGGGACATGGTTCACATAGCTGGAAAAATTGGGATTCACTATCCTTATCCTCATTTGCATAGGATTGCCTACTAATGCTTGGTTACATCTCTCAGACTGAGCTTCCCCCCTTAGCAACCCCTATTCAGTAGCCATGTTGTCTTCAGCCTGCCATTCACTTGCATGGCAGATGAATATTTTGAATTATATCCATATTTGTGGTTTTTAAGATTTGATTTTCTGATTTTTAGTGTGCCGCACGTTTGCACAGTGCTGCGCTACGCTTAAACATAGGAGATTGAGGAAAATAAAATTACTTTTTATTATTTTGCAACACATAGAAATGCCAATGGCCATTGGCATGCTTCATCAACTGGATGCATCCTTTATTTGGAGCTGTCATGGCTCCGTTTTGCTATTTGCAGAACGGTACTCAGTTGCCAACGAGTACATTTCTGCAAATAACACTACTCTTACTCGGACAGGTTAGTGTTTCCTGGATTGCAAATTTACCTCATTTGCATAGCTTTTAGCAGCAAATGAGGTAATTTGCATAAACTAACCCTGTCCGTGCAAGAGTCGTTTTAGGAGCTCTCTTGCATGCCCCTGCCGGTTGTTTCTGGATCGCTCGGCAGACATGTTGGCTGCATGGAGTCTTACTCTACTCTTAGACTCTGTGCAAGCCTTCGTGAATCCGACCCAATAATGAACAAGGCAAGTTAAATTAAGCTCCTTGATTTTTTTGGTGATTTTATATTTATAGTGTCTCCTGGAGCAAAGCAAGGTAAAAGATAACCAATATTAAGCAAGTAAACCCCATGGAAATCAAACATATAATTGCAGGATGATCTAATTGTCAGAACAGCTACTTAATGGGTTTAAAAGACATAAGGGAAACAGCTAGATCTCTGATTTCCATAGGAATGTTCAGCTATACATAGGATTGTGACACTTACTGTAAACATCCACTTGCTGTCTACACACTTCAGCAGCCCTCAGTGTCCCTTCTATGCAGGTCATCATAGCAGTGATGAACTTGCACTGCAGTCCTGCAGATTCCCATATATCATTAATGTTCCCTCACAGTCCAGTTCAATATATCAATCATTGTGAAGTTCCATGGACTGGCTGTCATGCGATGCTCTACTCCTAAGTAGATGGTCAGCAACTGGGTGGTCTCCTTCTCGGTCCAATTGGGCACTTGAACACAAAGCCTCCTGGAAGTAGCCATCTCAATATGTAGATAAGCTGGATAGTTAACAATTCGATACATTGCTCAATGAGGTCCCAGAGGTAGCAATGGTCTAATCTGTGAATGTATCAAAATCACAATTTAAAAGTGGAACTTATTAGATCACAAACTAATGGACTTAATAACAACTTCTTTGTTTTTGGTGATGATTTTTTCTTACAGAAAGTGGGTGAAACAATGGGTTCCCCCAGTGGAGCTAGTATAGCTAACTTGGTAATGGCACGTTGGGAACATTCGTTTGTGCTGTCAAATTTTGAATATAAAGATAGACTAATTTTCTATACCCGATATTTAGATGATATTTTTATTCTGCTTAACGGTGACAAAGATACCAGTGACAGGATAGTTGACTACTTTAATGACACCACTCAGTTTTTGAATTTTACATCAACATTTTCTAGTGAATCTATAGCTTATTTGGATATTTTGTTATCCAAGGATCATTCACTTCAGAAATACATTGCCAAGATATATAGGAAAAGTACATATTCCAATGCTTTTTTACATTATTCAAGCTGCCACCCTTACCACCATAAGTGGGCAGTTGTTAATGGCCAGTTGGTGAGGGCAGCCAGAATTAATACTCTTGAAAAAGATTTTTATGATGAATGCTTGTTGTTAAAGAACATGTTCCTTCATCGAGGCTACCCCGAAAGTATGGTCAATGATCTTATAGAGGAAGTAAAGAAGAAACGGTCAGAATGTTTTTATAGACATATTTTGGACAGTGAGAATGTCCAATACGTTCATGATAGTAACATTAATAATTCTACTATTGAGGACCATAGCCTAAACCGTGACCCCTTACCCAAAACACCATCTTATGTAACAACTTACTATGTTAATAGCAATGCCTGTTTTAACATTATTTGTAAAAATTGAGCTGTATTTAAGGGTGACACTAGTATTCTTAATAAGGTGGGAGATAAACCCACGGTAATATATAAAAAAGCAAAAAACCTTAAAGTTTTACTTGAACAACGTCAGTGTACTATCCCTAGAACAGTTGGCATGTATAAGTGTCAATCATGTAACTATTGTCAATATGTCACTGAATCAAACAGATTTACAGTTAACAACTTTCAGTATACCTTAAAATGCAGAGTTAATTGTAACTCTAGAATGATTGTTTATTTAGCTCAATGCCAGGCTTGTCCTTCATTTTACATCGGTAAGACGGAGAGACGTCTTCGTGACCATTTATACAAACACATTTATGCAATTCGTAAAAACAAATCTGAAAATGCTTTAGCTAAGCATACTATTTCTCACCCAGACCACAAGTTCAAGTTTATAGTTATTGATCAGATTAGTGAAGACTTTAGGGGTGGCCCCACTCCCTTGAAGCTAGAAGAACTTGAACTGTTGTGGCAAGTGAGATTAAATGCCTATAATGCTCCTGGTCTAAATGAAAGCTGCTCTATTACCAGCATACTAAAGCTTAAAAGTTTATTGCTATAGTTTTATTCTCTGATTCAATTTTGACACTTTTAGTTTATAAATGTTTTTAACAATTTTATTTACCTACTCATTTTAAATCAAGTTTATGTTGCAGTTGAAGGTAGTTTTATTGTGCAGTATTGTGTTTTTAAAGTTGTGTTAAACTTGCTATTATGCTTGTTGGACCTTAATTATTCAATTCACATAATTAATTTGCTAATTTGTATTAGTATTTAAGTCACTTGAGTGAAGAATGTATTGGTCTGATGAAGTTTGAGCAATTTGTCAAACAAAAGTGCTTAACCATTAAACTTGGAGTTTACTTGTGTTCATCTGCCGTGTGTTACCTGGCTTGCCTCAGTTCTGTTGTCGATTTACTAGTTTGTTTGTTTTCCAAATTTACTTATTAGATCATATCAGATTATTGGAAGACAAAGGGCACGTGTTACACATGTCCCATTTAATGCGGCCTATTGGGTATTTGTGTGGACCATCATCCTGTTACACTGTGTCATTGGTTAATGTGCCAGATATTGAGAACTTAAGTGGATGTGCACAAATGGAATTCCAAAACCTTGAATTTTAATGAACCTCATTAATTATGTACAGTATGGTGCAAACAAGACTTAAAGTTGTGTACACATAGCTATTCATAGTTTCAAGTATACCTGACTCATACGTAGCTGCAAAGGTAATTGTGTAGCTGCTAGCACTGCTGTAATGGGATATGTTTCTCTCCTTATAGACTTTTGTTATCATTGCTTCTTAGAAATGTATGTGTGCATGCTTAGATTGATGCATTTAGGGAAAACTGTGTGCAATATAAAACATGTGTGCGACTTTTGGAGGAGTGTAGTAATAATGACCTATATGCATGCAGGTGGGTACATCAGCATCACTAGCAAACACCCCTTCCATATATGCTGCTGTACAGAGGAATGTAAACAGTACCAATGAACAGTACATAAGGATGTATTTTCCTTATGCATTGCTGGTGACTCATAACAGTCTATGGTATATCTACTGAAGCCTACATATTCTGACATTATTCATGTTTTGTTATGTACTATGTATTTGTATTGTTGTTATGGATATTTATTAATTGATGCTTTTTAAAACATGTTCTACAACCATTGCCTCAATAAAACTAGATCCGTGTTTATGTCTGTTAACATGTACTGTATGTGGCATGCTTACAGATATACAGGGTTTACGTTGCTTTCTGTAATTTGTTCAACTGGTAATTTTCAGAAACTCTCTGGTAATGTGGATGGAATTCACTGCTCATTATTGAGTGTGTTGATGTAAGCTCATTATGCATAACAATTCACGTTGATATGACTGCTTTTTTTTAAACATGTTGTCTGTTTAGGCTTTCATTGCATTATTGCAGGATGTGTGTGACAGCCATCACATGTTTCTGTTGTACACATATGTTATGTGTAGAATGTTAATGAAAACTGCATGTGGAGTGTCTGACTCATGTGGCACAATGCTGTTATGTTTGGATCTTCCCTAATCTGATATCCACTGTAAGGGATTTCATTCCCACAGGCAGCCTCTACAGATATCACAAGTTATGCTTTTGTTGTTCCAAGTCTTATGCAGTCAGGCATTGTTTTCGTATCACGTAAGGTTTTAAATGTCACAGTACTATACAGGACAGGGACTATTTCCTAGATTTTGGCATTACACAGGACTGCAGAGAGGGTAAATTCACATAAGCTGTCAACATAATCATCTCCATATAAGGGCCCCAGATAAACCTAATCACGTGCATATAACTGTCTTCCAGATGGCAAACAGACCTAGGGGTGACAATTTTTGCCACAGGAAAACAAAATTGTAATAGATGCTCAGCAAAAACATGGAGAGATACTCCTTGGATAGGCAGGAACAACAGTATGGAGGAATGAAATGTGGACTTACCTCACCAACATGATTAATGCTGTGGAAGATCACAATAAATCCCATGAGGCCTGTCACCGATGGTACTCTGACATGATCCTTCATATAATCCACTAGATATGCCTGTATGAGACCACAAAACAAACTGGCAACTAGAGGCACCAATATACAAATAACCTTAAAGAATGCCTCTGACAATGGCATGCCAAAAAAGCCACTCCTCCAAACAGAATTTGTAAAATATTCACTACTGATTATAAAAAACACCACTCCTCCATACAGAATTTGTAAAATATTTACTATTAATTATAAAAAATACTTTCCTCCAAACAGAATTTGTAAAATATTCACTATTTATTACAAAAATGTAATTCCTCCAAACACAATTTGTAAAATATCCACTATTTATTTAGTGCTTTCATCTTTTGAAAAGACTTCATCAGAATGAATGACTCTTTTTGCTTAACATACACATGTATAACCACAACCAGGAAGATACCATTACATCACTTCTTGGGACTCACAACACACTTAAAGAATTTAAAAAGACAGTACAATAATTCCCCAAGATGACCCATTAAAACTATCTTTGCCTATCCAGATTGAACACAATATAAATGAACAAAGCACTGGAATAAAAAGCATGTGTTTAAAACCTTGTTTTGAAATCAAATTTTTTAAAACCGACTACAGAAAGTATTCTGACTAAAAAAGTGTTCAAACAATACAAAAACATTTTAATTAAATATTTTAACATAAAACGAATATGGCACACTTGAATCACTGCACCTAACATGAATGAACTTTAACTTTGTTAATCTTATTTAAAGGACCGGAACCAAGGATATCTGATCATTGAGACCCTGTGGAGTGCAAGCATTTAATTGTAACTGCCACATTAATTCACAGTATTCAAGTAAGGTCTTCCACGACCCTCCTCTTGGGTTAATATCAACCTGATCCAGGACCCAAAATAAAAATTTATTTTGGGGACATGTGGCAGCATGCCTATAAAGGGCATTAGTTTTTAACTTTTTATTAACCTCATACATATGTTCATATACTCTATTCTTCAGGGCACATTCGGTCTTCCCCCACATAACAGGAGAAACATACCTGGCAAAAAGCTAAGTATACAATGCTCTTAGTGGTACAATTGAAATATCTACTTGCTCTGAAGATTTTACCAATATTAGGAAAGAGCAATATGCCACTATTTGCCATATATACACATTGATGGCAGATACCACACTTGAACTTCCCCTTGAAACTATGGTTGAAAGATTTTTCCACTTTGTCCCTTTTTCCAGGATATTCTTAACATTGTAACCTCTTCTATATGTATAGAAAGGGGCTTCAGAGAACACTGGTAGACTTTGTTGCATTTTGTAAAATAATTCCCAATTTTGGGTCACTGTTTTCTGGAGTTGGGCTATATTTGTGTTGTATTTCATAGTAAAAGAACTTATTGTAATTCATTCCACCCCTTTTGTCATTACTTCCTCTGGTATAGAACAACCAAACTCACTTGACTTATTGCTGTTGGGTGCATGGTTCTCCAAAAGGAGAACACATTTGGTACTCCAACCATTTAACACATCAGTTCTGAAAATTGTAACTATGTGCTCAGGATTTCCTCATTCTAGGAAAAGTTGCTCTATATATTCCAACTGTTTTACAAGCTCTTCATAAACAGATGTAATGCAGGCTTCTCTAACCATCTGTCCCTTAACAATGTTTTTCTTCTACTGAATGAGATGATCACTATTAAAATATAAATAGAAATTGGAGTGTTCACTTTTAGAAGGTCTAGATTTAAAATAACCATTATCAAGGTATTTAAGGAGGGTTATATCCAAATAGTGAATCTTAGCATCCTCTATATTGCTATTAAATTCCAGAAAATCAGTGGTCAGATTAATAAACAACATAAATTTGCCTAACTTGTTTTTGGTTCCTCTCCAGATGAGAAAACAAATATCATCTAGAAAGTCTAAATACAAAGCAATTAATGGGGAATAGTTGGAATTATACACCCACTCTTAATATAGCGTGTAGTAGAGGGTTGAAGGTACTTTTCTTACTGAACTTATGTCCCTAATGGCAAATCACATTCTGTCCAAAAATAACCTCTACATTAATCTTCCTTAGAAATAACTTGAAATCAATCAAAAAACTTTTCTATGGCAAGATAGGATGGTGGTATAAAAGTAAATCCATTTCTAAAGATGGAAAAATGGTATAATTAAGTTCTATGTCACTATAGTTAAAATGTTTAGTTGACCTAAAGTACATGCCATGCCATCTGTGATAATGACTTCTCCTGCCAAGTCAGAATCAATTACTTCCTGATGAGATTGCACAGTGTCTCACATCACTGCATACTGTGAATGGGGAGTGCCATATACCCAAGTTGTATTGAAGCAGGTGTTCCAGGCTGCACGTGTTAACACTGACATTAGATTAACTCAGTACATATTTCTGTTACATGCATATTCATGTATTTTTATTTTTATGTTGCAGCAGCAAACTTGCATGGTGAACATGGGCCCACATAGGATCATGACGACCAAAATAAGTATAATGACATGTTGCCACACTTCAGTACATACACAACAGTACAACCAACATACATAATGTTGTCTGCACTCATCTGCATAGGTCCATCAATTTCTGCACAGCAGCAAGACATGACAAGTGTGTATTTCTGTATACATTGCCTGTTCTTACCTCTGCCTCCTATCATACCAGTGGTGTATATTGTCATATTACGCTCACATTGTCAACTACAGGTACATCTTCTGGAGACACAAGCTATGCAGGTGCACCTACAGATAGACCAGATATGTTCCCCCACTATAGGATCATAGGAGGTTACTGGGCTAATGGCTCTAGGGCCCTTACAAGCCTAGCCAAGTACAACCCCTGTTTCCAGGAATATCAAAGTATTAAGCAGAACTAAGTCAACAACTACTGTCTCTGTCCAAAACAAACTCCTGGGGTGATTTTGCGGTTTCCCATCTAATCATCCAAATTATACTCAAATAGGGTCAGCGAGGGGCTATGCTTCACTTGAATTGGAGGTTTGTTCAGAGGAGAGATAATCTCTATGAGACATATCTGTGTATCCAGCAAGTTCTGTTGATGTCACATTCTAGGTTGGGTTCCCTAGAGTGAGTGCATTTTGTAACCATATCCATAGGCTACAGCACTGTGTGGCATAACTGTGCTGTATGAAATTAATGTCACTGTTTTTATGCCTAGTGGCATCTGGCCATAATGTGTACCATACATCACATGAGTATCATTGTATCCTGTTACTGTGGTGTGTATGTCATCATGCACCTATGCCTGCATTCATGACTGTGTTTGCTTTGCCCATACTTTCCCACTGCAGGAGGTGCATTATGACACGTGACCTCACCACATCAGGAGGGTGTCACTGGTTTGATGTTACCTCTTTCATACATGTCATTGCTGTTACTCCTGTTGTTGTCCTCCATTAACACCATGTACTTCTACCCCTGCATAGAACAGCCACCATCAGCATCTCGGCCACAGCCAACTGTTATGTGCATGGATTACCTACTATTTGTTTTACCTCATTTGGAATGGTACATGTTGGAACATATGTGATTAGTGATGCTGCTTTTATGTCTTTATTTCCCTACAAAAGTTGCATTTCAGCCCTCACCTCTGGAGCTGGATTTGCAACAGGACATGTCAGGTGTGTGCTATGTTTGCATTCCTAACATATGTCATGTATGTTGCATATGTAACGCAATTGTCAACTCCCTATTATATAGGTTCTGTGGGTCATACCCAGACAAGACCTCCTGGTAAGTCATTATTATCTGTAACATTGTAGTGATATATATATATATATATATATATATATATATATATATATATATATATATATATATATATATATATGTGTGTGTGTGTGTGTGTGTGTCAGTAAGATGCAGCATGTGATATAAGCCTGTTTTCCTGAACTGTGTCATCTCTCTCTTCTTTTAGTACATCCATAGCCTTCATCCTCCATTAGTCCATCTACTGATCCTGATGTGGGATCTGACATGTGTCAGTATGGTAGCATGACCCCTGGCACACAGGACACAGACTTTGTGATACAGTCCAACTCAGATGGTGACAGTCATGTGGATGAGGCTGTAGCCTCAGATGTGGAAGAAGATTTGTTCAGCTATTCTGACAATGATGGGACATCAGATGGTGGACAGTATGAGGCCTGTGGACCACAGTCCCATGTTGAGTCCTATAGCTATATTGACAACACAATGATACTGCCTGGTGCAGTAGACATAGCTGTGTGGCTCCTCTGCATGGGCAACTATCAGAGGGTGTCTGCCTACTCCACCATCAAATGAACATTCCTGGCAATGTCATGAATCTGACATTCATGCATTTGTCCATGCCACTGCTTGTGTTACACACCAGCTGTGTGTGCTGCATGAGGGAGAGGAGTGCAGGCACAATGAAGCCATGGTAGCATTGGCTGCACAGAATGTTATCTGTGGCACTGTCCTTTGAATCTCTGCTTATGGCAGTACTGCAGTAGTGCAATATTATCAGCAAGGCTCTGTGTGCCATGGCTGTGCTTAGCCAAGTGCCAAATGAAGAGGCAGACTCCCTGCCACAGACCAACTCTTGCCCATCAGGCATTGATATTTATACTGTAACATGCATACACACCTGCTACTGGCAATCCAGTGTAGCCCCGTCAGTCACAAGCAGACAGACAGCTCACACCTGTGCATTTATACTGTAACATGCATACACACCTGCTACTGGCCAATCCAGTGTAGCCCCATCAGTCACAACCAGACAGACAACTCACACCTGTGCTCCTTTCCACAGTGTGTTTCCACATGCATGCTGGCAACACCCATCAGTGTCCTCTGTGGAGCAACCTGGCCCTAGTGTTTTCATACTTGGTGGCAGCAGCCAGGACTGTGATGTGAGCCATCAGTGTGGGCTTCATAGACTATATTAGAGTAATACTGACAGTTTATCCACTATGCCCTGTAGTCTCACCCTGTGGTAATTGCTGTGCAGACCACTGACTATGTCATCTGTCCATAGTTGTTGTAAAGTCAGATACCATGGGAGCCCGAGATTTTTTCTAACCATAGGTGTCTCCATTTAGTGCATTAACCTTTATTTATTTATTTATTTATTTATTTATTTATTTATTTCACATTTGTTTACCGGGAATGTCCAGCTAGACCAGAAAGCTCCCATTCTCAGTGGAGGCTCTGGGAGAAAAGCTCTACAATCACAGTCTTTCAAAAATCAAGTACAAATAGTTTAAATCTCAAAATATAATTACATTACAAAACATCAAGTACAAATATTTTAAATCAAAGAGTATCATGGTACATCACAAATAATAACAGAGAAAAATGTTATAATGAAAAAAGCATAGAACATGTTTCATGGTATAGTTCAATGAAAAAACAATTACATGAGTTGAAGACAATATGTGAGGAAAAATTCAGTAGTCATATTATTTGTTAAATAGATTAGTATGTGATAAATGAGACCTGAGACAATTCTATTACGATATTTAAAGTGATATCGGAGATCACATGATTAGAGAGAGTGAGGTGAAATTGAGTGATGTCTTAATGAGAGATGGCGGTTCGTATTATGGTTATAGAAGGAAGAAGGCTAGAGAGAAGGAGATTATAAGAAGAGTGAGTAGGGAGGAACGAGGGAGAGGAAAGGTCTGCAAAGATAAATTAAATAAGGTAAGGTGGTAGGAAAACAAAAAGGAGCGGTGTGGGGGGTTGGAGAGGGTTGCGAAGTGTTATTTAGGTTGAAGGGGGAGAGTGAAGTATAGTGATTAAGTTCAGCCAGGATTGGCACAGGAGCAGGTCCAAGATTATGTAAGGTATTCTTTTAAGGAGCATTTAAAGGTTGGTATGTTAAAAACATTCCTGGTGGTTAGAGGTAAGGACTTTGATTTTTTTATGTTATTTATTTATTTATTTATTTTTGCTGCCGAGTACGAGTATAGACTTTGTTCAGGGGATTTATTTGGTTTATTTATGGAGAGAAGTTGATGTTAATTAAAGGTGTAACAGGTGGGCAGACTAACAGTTTGTGTATGCTTTTATATATTGTTATAAGTTGAATGTAGGAGAGGAGGAGATGGAGTTCCATCCAGCTAAGGAAATGCAGACCTTCACAGTGATGGATAAAGGAGGATGAATTAGTAGCAAACGTGGCAGTTTTGTTGTAGCAGTTTTCAAGTATGTTTTTTATGGAGGATTGTAAATAAATTAGAATTGGTACTCCATAGAATAGGGAGGGAAGAAGGCAAGTTTTGGCTATGGTAATGTTTGTGGGTACACTCTGAAAATGTTTGTTTCTGTATAGCATGCCTAATTTTTGATGGGTTTTCTTAATATTGTTCTGGATGTGGAGGTCAAATTTAAGATTGTAATCTATTGTGACTCCTAATAGTTTGGTATGGTGGACTCATTCAATTTCAGTGCCATTTGCTGAAAAGATTTTGAAAGGTGCTTTGTTAGGGGTGTAAGTTTTTTGGGTAAAGAGGAGGAGTATTTTTTTGTGGGTTGAGTAGAAGTTGTGCAGTTGTAAGCCAGGTTTTGATGGAGATGACAGCTGGTTGAGTGATTTCTTGGAGGTGAGTTAAAGTGTTTGAAGAGCAGATGATAATGCTAGAGTCATCTGTATATTAATCAAGGTGCCCTCACAAGAAGATAAATGTAGTTTATTGATAAAAATATTGAATAGTAGAAGGCCAAGGTTGGATGCTTGTGGGACTCCTGTGTAAATGGGAAGGTAAGCAGAGATGGATCCTTGCCACTTTACAGCTTGTTGATTGTTGGCAAGGTAGCTAGAGAAACATTAAATAAATATGAGATGATGGACCCAGGGTGGAAAGTTGATGGAGGACTTTACTGTGAGAGACCATGTCAAAGACTTTTGATAGATCAAGAAATACTGCAGATATGTGTTTATTAGAGTTGTGCGTTTTATTGATAGTGTCTGTAAATGATAGTACTGCGTTGGAGGTGCTGTGCTCTGGCCAAACTCCATGTTGCATATTGGTGAGTAGCTTATTTTGTAAGATATGAGAGACCTGCTACAACAGAATCGCCAAATTCGCCATAGGGGCATCCTACCATAGTCACCACTGTCTCTCACTTGCTGAACTGGGCTGGCTTGAACTCCCTCACCTCCTTCAATGTTATCAATTCACACTCACCCACAAACTAGTAAACCATCCACTAAATGTCCCATCCCTCCAGAATCTACTCCAACCCTATTGCACCACCAGACCACTAAGATCCAGCAACAAAATTCCCTTGCAGATCACTAAAGCCAATAACTCTACTGGTGAAGCACTATTCTCTTGCACCATAGCCAAATTATGGAACTCCCACCCACCCACAATTACCTCCATACCATCATGCACTCATTTCAAAACTTTACTAAAAGCGTACCTAAAAACATGCTGGTTATGCCCTTGCAACTGCCACTCTAATATCACCCACTCCATCCACCCACTACCTTTCTTTCCACCTCACTAACTACCTTGACTATAGCAAGCTTGGATGCTCATAAGCCTAGTACTTATTATACAGCAGGAACTTCTTATTGTAACAATTGTTAATGTCTGTTATGTACTTTGCAGATGATAAAGATTCTAGTTGTCTACTGATGTACTATGTTCATCTGTAACTATGTTGGTAATTGTTAATTGCTATGTTAATCAAATTGTTAATAGCTATGTAAATCCAATGTAACTACTGTCTGTATATTTTAACTGTGGAGCTTTTCCCCCCAGGCCTCTGCTGAAAATGGACCTACGTCCAGTCGGACACTCCTGGTCAAAAAATGTAAAATAAATAAATAAATAAATAATATAGTGGATAAATTGTTGATGTATACTTCTTTCAAGGATTTTGGAGAGGGGAGAGATGGCTATGGAACAGAAATTTGTAATGTCAGTGGAATTACCTCCTTTATTTAAGGGGTGAACACACACCATTTTCCACAA
The DNA here is from genome assembly GCF_019279795.1 of Protopterus annectens. Lineage (NCBI taxonomy): Eukaryota > Metazoa > Chordata > Ceratodontiformes > Protopteridae > Protopterus > Protopterus annectens. Next base: position 841,659,977 of record NC_056749.1, on the reverse strand, counting down.
ATTATGGACACAGGATTTTGTTATTGATCTATTAATAATAATGCTGATTGGGTATGCTGTTGCATCTGCAGCTAGATTTAGGTATTCTGGGGGAAGGTTGTTGACTGAGGAGGAGCACAGTTTTAATTTAAGTAAAAGCTTTTTTATGAGAGTTAAAGAAACTGGTTGAATGGTAATGTGAGTGGAGTTGTTTGTATGTATATTGGAGAGGTTGCAGATAGCTGAGTTTTGTGAAGGAAATGTGCTAGGGTCTAAGGTAGGGGAAGTTGCCTGTGTGGAAGGGGTGTGTTAGGTGAGATTGAGGTTAAGTTGGATAAGCATTCTATGAAGTATGTATTGAAATAGGTAGCTGTTTGAAAAGGGGGAATGTCTGGGTATAGGCTCAGATTTTTTTTTTTGGGCTGATGAGACAGGATATGGAGGACCAGAACTTTTTAGTGTTGATTTTATGGCTATCTTGCAGCAGAGTATAATAAGACTTTTTTCTCTCTATTAACTTGGTTCTTGACTTGGTTTCATAGTTGTTTGAATCATTGCCATTTTTTGTCATTTTTATTCTTTTGCCAGTTAATCCATGCTTTGTTCCTGTCTTTGATAAGGATTTTGGATTGGTTGGTGAGCCATGGGGTATGGCTGTTTTTAATTCTTTTTGTAAGCTGTGGGGCTAATGTGCTAAGAATATTTATAAATGCTGTATTGAAGTAGGAGAATAGGAGTGGAATGATGCTCGAGCATAATGTGGGCTGAATGTAGTGGGTCAGCTTATGGTGGAGTAAGTGCCAAGAAAACAATTTGTAAAACTGCAGAAAGACAGGAGACAAGACAAGTCCCGATAATTTTAAAGACAGTAAAGCAAGCTGCTAGATGGATGTTAACATACACCTAAAGTTAAATGCAATAGGTAGTATTGCAGTGACTTTGGCTTGAAACGAGGCTATAGTAGTTGGAGAAGCAACTGAGATGAGGCGTGGGCCAATCTGGTACTTCAGTGGAATGCAGTTACTCCCTCCACAGATGGTTTATGGATGCAAAGACAAAGTCTTTGAAGTCTAAATACTTGATGTGAGTCACAACATTTCATTTTATTGGTATGAGTTTTCATTGTCTTTACAGGGAAAATTTTACACTTCTTGAGTAAAATATGCTAAAGTGTTAATTTAGCTTCACATTTTGCAGTATAAAGCCTGTGGCTATGAGTGGGGGTGTCCCTCCAGCAGATTCAACATTACAGTATAGAACACACAAATGCAAAAGTGAGGGAAAACAAGTTTAGTTTGATTCTTGGAAACTGCCTTACATAGATTTTAACTGAAGGCATTGCTTCTTTTATACTTTCATTTTTATCTGTACTTTACATTGATAGATGTTGCTTGTGATATTGACATCAGTTCTGCAGTATGTTCTGACATGGTTTCCTGTTTGCATGTTTTGATACTGGGTAGATAGGAATAGGTTTCACAGAGGTATATCCATTGTTGTCTGCCATACACACATACACCAGTATGAGTCTGTGTGCATACCTCTCTCAGTTGTGGCCTGAGCTGTTGGTCCATGTCATGATAGATTTGTATATGTTCTTACTGTTATATGTTAAAATCATGTTGTTATATCTGGTGCTCAGTATGCACATCTACTGCATAATTGCCATTAGATGCCATCTGTGCTGTTGTGGTGCAACAGCACCTGAACATCAATGTTTAATGTATATACTTATGTACATGTGGCTTGCCAGGAATCAAAGGTTTGTGTCAGATGCTGATATGTTCTGTAGCCCTGGATGCGTGGTAAGACCCTCCATCACCCACACATGTTTCTTATGCCCCTTGTGCTCTCCTACTGCTAGTCTGATAGCTGTGGAATGTCATCTTCAGGCATGTGGAGTTCTTGGGGTACTTCACCCACACTTACAGCTGGAAGACCACCATGTGCTGTTCTTAACATATTGTGTAGCATGGCACACACATTTATTATCTGTGCTGCCTTCTAAGGTGTGTATTGCAGTGCATCCTTGGATTTGCCCAGATATGTGAACCTAGCTTTCAGTACACCAAAGGTACACTCTATGGTATTTCATTTTATTGTATGCGCTCTGTTGTAGAACTCCTTTGCAGCATTGGAAGGTTCTCTGTATAGGGTCATTAGCTACAGCTCAAGAGGATAACCAGTCACTTGTGAGGAGTAGAATCATATACATTATCATTATGAATAATGTTGACAGGGATGTGTTTAGCTTACATCCTAGCTGTGTCCATGTCCTTACGCAGTAGTTGTCCCTCAAGTATTTCACCTTGCTGGAATGCAGCCCTCAGTCTAATTTCCCTTCATATGGCAGAATCATGGTCACTTTCATTATGTGTCGCTATGACATTTGTTATGCTGCCATCAGCTGCATACACCACCTGGCAAATCAGGTATGGCCACCCCTCTGTATGCATCTTTCTGCTTCTGAATGCATGAGGTTCTTAATAAGAATGTGAGGGAAGTCCATTACATCCAGTACATGGGGGAGGTTTGCGATGTTATAGAAATCTTGCATGACAGCTCACCACTCTATGGAGGCAGATGGATAGTTTGTGTGTTGACCTGATCACTGGACCTAAGACATAGGTCACTTCACACATTTCAACATATTTAGATGCCACATATGTGATACATTGGTCTACCCACTTGGTGATACAGATGTTTAGGGCCACATCTGACAATGCTGAGTGAATAACTCAGTGCAGATTTGTGTCAAATGCCTTGGGCTTGTCAAGTTCAAAAAGATGATAGTGTTGTCATCTTGTATGCCACCAATGACCTCTTTAAAGACATCTAACAGATGTAACAGACATGATGTAGCATTAACAACTCACACAGGTCTGTTGCTAACAGCCAGGATATAACTAGTGTCCATTCTGAAAAGGTCCATGGTGGCAGGCTGGTCTACCTCATAGATGAGGACAATCAGGATGTGTATATGCATGCATGCATCATATGCTGCCACCCCCAACTCAGATTTATGCATGTTGATGTACATCCTTCTACAGGAACATAGTATGTGTGGAGGCTGTATTGAAGTGTGTATTCAACCATGTCAGGATGTGCTGAGTCATGCTATAGGTGATCTGTGATGTTGTCACAGCCCATTGATTCTGTGTGATAGGCTTGGAAGAAGGTAAGATAGTGCATACTGCCTATCTTGATGTGGCCTAGGGTTTGGACACAATTCCCCATGCGGGTATCATTGAGAAACTTTCCCAGATGGGGATTAACCCTTATATCACTAGATGGATAGACAATTGCCTCAGTGACAGAACACATACTGTTAATGTTGGAGAATCAACCTGTACCAGTAGAGCTGTCACCACTGGTGTACCCCAGGGATTTGTGCTTTGCCCTTTATAGGTTCATAGGTTCATAGGTTCATACTAGGCTATCTGCCCAAGGGCATTTACAAGCCTAGCCACCCCTTTAGTATGGGGAACTATACCCATTATTTTGCTGTGCCTCTGTCGAGCAGTGACACTGAGGTAATCCCTGGGGTATATCTGCGATCTCCCATCCATTGGTCAAGATTTCTCTTGAACAAGGCCAGCTGCTCTGCCTCACATATACCGGGATTTTATTCCACAGCATAGGGAGTCTTTTGGTGATGAATCTATCCCTCCAGCGTTTAAGTCTCTGTGGCTCTGACGGATCTAGATTTTTGAGGTGAAGCATATTCATCAAATCTGGGTTTGACATGGCCTTGTATGTTAGGCAAAGGTCACCTCTGAGCAAGCGGTGGCGACTGAATAGAGCTGGAGTTCTTTCAGTCGGGCAGCATAGGACAGATGTTTGAGACCCTTTATCCTTTTGGTGAGGAACGTTTGTGGCCTCTCCAGCTGCTGCAAGTGTCGGGTCAGATACATTCGAATGGGGCATTGTACTCAATCATTGGTCTGATGAGTGATGAGTATAGGGAGACTATGACCTCCTTGATCTAGATGAGAATCCTTCATGATAAGGTGGGCAATGTAGAAAGTCTTCCTAACTACTTTAGCTACATGGGTGTCGAATGACAGACTACTATCAACCTGGGTCCCCAGGTCCCTGATAACTTCTTCTGTGCTCAGTGGATTGCCACCTATTTGGGAGCTAGGGGTAACCTTGTTTTTCCCAAGGGTATGACTATGCATTTTTGGCATTTAACTTTAGGCCATGGCTCTGGCACCAGTTATCCGTTTCTGTGAGACCCTTCTGAAGGATATCTGTGTCAGATGACTATGGCCCAGTTTGCAGTCATCTGCAAACTTTGTCAGCCATAACCCTCCTGTGTTTGCTTGTACTGGAAAAGTAGATGCCAAACAAGAGTGGGCCCAGGACTGAGCCCTGTGGTACACCACTTGTGACAGGCTTTGAGTCTGACATGGCGCCAGCAACTCTGACCCTGTGGGTTCTGTCACTCAGCCAGTTTGCAACCCATCTTGTGATGTATGGGTTAACATTTAAGCTGATGAGTTTTTCAATGATACCCGAGTGGGGTATTGGCCAGATCGAGGTAGGCTGTATGGACTGCCTTTCCCTCATCAATGGCTTTGGTGACTGTTTCGAAAAAGTCAACCAAGTTTAGAAGGCATGATCTGCCTTTGACAAAGCCAAACTGGGATGGATCCAAAGTCTGTAAATTCCCTATGTCTTTATTTATGAGGTCCATTACTCGTTTGGAATTTATTTCTTGACAATTCAGGCTAAAGTATACAGCCTTTGGCTTACCAAGTTTGCTGATTCTTGCATATTGGGTGCAATCATTGAGTCCATCAATGAGATAGTATACTACAGCAGTGGCTAACACAGACAAATGATTGGTGACAAAGCCACATGGTCTAGAAATAAATGCAAAAATGAGTCTTATTGTGTCCTTTTGTAAAGTGGAATTCCCTGCTAATTCCAGCATTGACAATACTCCTGCTATGCTGATACCCAGTGATGGAAAACCTGGAAACACATGTAGATAGTAATCTGAACTTCGACCACCATGTGTCCACACTAGTATTGAAAGCCAATGTTGTACACATCATACGTCACACCATTATACTCATAGCTGAAGATTATATGAAAGCACTGTACTCAAACCTCATCAGAACACTAATATTGTATAATGCTCCTTTTGCATGCACCTTATGTGACACATGCAGCAACTGGAGAGACCACAGGGGTTTTTCGACAAGAAAACACAGGGCCCAAAAAACATGATATGATGTATGTGGATAGACTGAAAGCCATGCCACTGTAATCTGTATTGCATAGGATGAGGTGACTTCTGCTTGACCTCCAGGCCAGTCTCTGACCCTGTCCTGACAGGAATAGTGCATAAATCAGATATAGCTGATGACATCCACAGTGTCTGGTGAGGAGAAAATCATAATAATAATGTCTCACATGTTTGTGTAAAAGGATGTCTCTAATGTCAAGCAAGTGTACAATCACACACACACACACACACACACACACACACACACACACACACACACACACACACACACACACAGTTGACTACAGTGAGAACAGAGCACCTTCCTAAGTATACAGACTACAGCACTCTGTATTTAAAGCAAGCACTACAACTCAAGTCTGACTTAGAGTGTCTCAGACAACACTTTAAAACAGACTCAGAAGAAAGAAACACAAGCAAATAATCCAAAACAGGAATCCAGGCACCTCAAAGCTGTTAATAATATAGTCATTCCATTTCACATTGAGCTCATCCTCAGCTAAGACAGCAACATAACTTTTTCTTGATGCTTGGCCTATAATCAATAAGGAGGTTGGTTTAGCATGCTAAACCAACCTCCTTATTGATTATAGCTCAAGAATCAGACACTTTATAGGTGATATCATCAGCAGTGTCTGGTGAGGAAAATATGATAATAGGAGTTTCCCATATGCTGGTGTAAAAGGCTCTCTCTAATGTCAAGCAAGTGCATAAACACACCTTCAAAACCTCAGAAAACCTCACCTCTTACAAACAACAAAGAAACCTAAGAAGCAAATATTATCTGATAAAATCTTATTTTCTAGCCTGTCAGCAAAAACATGCAAATAACCCACAAAAATTTTGGTAAAACATTACCTACCTCCTCAACCCTGGCAAAACCTCTACCCCATGCATAATCTACAATAAATAGCACTGAATTCTTAGCATCCCAATTAAACTCTCATTTCATCACAACTATCACCTCACTTTTAAACAACAACAAATCTAACCAACCACTTACAGTGCCTACCTCCACTAACTCTAAACCCAACTACTTTTCTTTTAAACCCATGCAAACCTCTTATATCAAAAAACTCCTATCAAAACTAAAACCTACTGGTCTAGCAGCTGGCCAACTCCCTAGTGACTTCTTAAGAACTGCTGCCAGCTCCATCACCTATCCTGTAGCTATCCTAATCAATCAATCCATCACTGAACAATATGTCTCCATATTCTGGAAAATATCCCATATCATCCTCCTCCACAAGGGAAGCCATCTAAAGATCTCTCTAATTATTGGCCCATAGTCATTCTCTCAACAATAGCCAAAATCTTTTTTGAAATGTATTCATACGCAGCTTCTAGACCACCTCACTGCAAATAGCCTCTTATCTAATTCACAGCACAGCTTCCATCCAAAACACCGTACCTCCACAGCCCTCATAAGTTTCAATAACTACATCAACCTCCTCAAATACAATGGACAACTAGTCTCTACTATATTCCTTGATATGTCCAAAGCTTTTGATATAGTATCTCACCAACTACTACTCAACACTCTAGCCTCCTTCAATCTAACTCTACAGCTCTCAACTGGTTCTTTAGCTACCTTACTAATCAACAAGATGCAACTAAATGGGATAATAAACTCTCCACACTCCTCCAAGTCTCTGTTGGGGCTCCTCATGGTTCCATCCTTGGCCCTCTCCTTTTTATTATATTCACAAATAGTCTAAACACTACCACTAAATCTGCTTCTATCATTCAATATGTTGGCAATGTTACTCTTATTTGCCCTGCTCCCACACCCTAAGAACTCCAGGATAAACTGCAAAAATCATTTCTAGATATTGAAAATTACCTAAATGAACTTCAGTTCATCCTAAACCCAAACAAAACAAAGTTAATGATCTTCTCCAATAGGAAATCCAAAGCAAACTCACCTCCTCACTCCATCTACTCCACTAATGGCACTATAATAGAACCCATTAACCAAACAAAACTATTTGGTGTCACAATAGACAACAACCTAACATTCGATAAACACATATCATTCCCAATTAAAAAAGTTCACATCAAACTTGGTACACTATATAGGGCCAAACCCTACCTCACTCAAAACACCAGACTAGCCACAGCCAGATCGCACCTCCTATCTACTCTCCTGTACTGTTCTCAAATTTTCACTAACCAGCGTATGTCTGATCTACATCTTCTTGATTCCTGCTATAACAAAGTAACAAACTCTGCTGCTAATATACCCAATAGGACCCATCATTGTCTTGCTCTTCAAAAACTACACTGGTTGAATTTCCCAATCTGTTATCACTCAATCAGCTCACCACTGTCCACTCTATTATCCACAAACCTGAATACTGCCCTGCACTCTCCAGCCTAGTGCAACTAAATACCAACCCCAGGACCTTTAGATCATCTGGTAAACTTATACTCAAGGTAACAAGTCTCATAATTTCTTTGGTGACACTCTCTTCTCCTATAAAGTAGCCAAACAGTGGAACTTAATACACCAGAATATCCTAAAAAACACATATAGTTATAGCTTCAAACAACTCCTAAAAGAATATCTTACTCAACAATGTCTATTTTCCTGTAATACTCCTGGCTAGTTTCTCATGCCATCAATAAAATGTTTATTTTCTGCTATCTTCTCCTTGTCTTACTTCTACCGAATGAAAACACCACAATGGTTTATTTTAGTTATGTATCTAATGAGTTTCATATAACTTTCTGTAGTAAGGCTTAGGAAATGCAATGTTTTCTGTTTACATTATCTCTTAGTAAATCATGATTATAGGCAACTGTTAAACTTTTTGTATATTCTTTGTAAATCTTTTGTAAAATTTTTGTAATCTTTTTTGTTATGGAGCTTTTCTCCCCAGGTCTCCACTGAAAACAGGCTACTTGACCAGCCAGACACTACCTGGTTAAAAAATGTAAAAAAAAAAAATAAAATAAATAATAAATAAATAATGCCTTATGCCCCTCTAAAGATTGTACATATCAATGTTGTTGTCACCCACACATGCTATGTTAAGGTGTGAATGTACTGTACTCCTACAATAGTGTATTTCAATCTGTGAGTTGAGTTACTGTATTGATGATCACTGCTGTCATTTGGCTACATGTTCCTTCCATAACAGCTGTAGTAATATGTCTCCTGAGGACTGTGGACATGGGATAATGCATATTGTTGCCTTATAAGGCATGTGTTCTTGTAATGGAGTATATCAATATTTTACACAGTTCTCATTCAGCCATCAATCACAGTGACAGCTGCAGTATGGCACATGTGTGCATGTATATACCTAGGATCTGGAAGTGTTATCTGACATATGGCAATATTATGTCATACTGATTACTTGGGCATATATGCCTGGGTTTATCCAGATGTTGTAATGCTGTTAAATGCACAAATATATGACATGTTCAGATTCACTTGTACCTTGGGGAATTTATTGAATGCACAATTGTATTGCTATTCAAAAGGATTATTCAGATGTTCCACAGCCGAATTGTGGGACTGTCAGCATTTGTGACATTAATTCTTCTGTATGAACCCCATCCATAACAATAGTAATGTTCCCATATATGGTGTCAGGGCCCTGAACCATACATTTCAACTGATAAACATATAGGCATGTGATCTGCAACTGATGTAAAGACATGAAATAGGTTTTGTTGTATGACTGTGGCACCGGTTCTGCTGTGTTGCATGTGATTCATACCCAATGTTGTATTTGGAGGTGATATCACAAAGCATTTTGCGACTATGTCTGAAATCTTAAGTGGAATACCCAGCTATGCACAGGAAACAGACAACTTGCAAACTGACAGATTCGGATCTATCTCTACCACTCGTCACCCAAAGTATAACTGCCACCATTCCTCAGTCTATTATCTCAAGAAAGCAGGTCATCTCTGACATCTGTAAGGCTAAAAACATGGCAGCATCAGTGGGCCCTAACAGCATCCCAGGTTGCCTTATAAATAACTTCAAACATGACCTAGCAGACTCACTTGGATCCGTATTTAACCCCAACCCCCAGATATGCTATGTTTCAGATAATGGTGGGCAGTAACAGTCATCCCTCTGCACAAGAAGAACCATCAACATAACCAAGGAATTATAGACACATAATCCTATACAGTCTCATCATTAAGACCATGGAAATAGTCATCAGCGAGGACATATTCATCAAGGACACCCACACCTCCAGGTTAGTAGCAACACATGAAGCATCAGAGACCATACAGGTGCAACTAACCATAGGAAAAACTGCTATACGACTGGTAGCATGTTACAGACCACCTTCCCAATCTCAGGAACCCCACTCAGCCTTCCTGAAGACATTGGAGGATATGAATGTATCACAAAATACCATCATACTGGGAGACTTCAACTACCCAAACATAGATTGGGTACATTATTCTAGCCCTAATACCCTAGCCCAAAGGTTCCTGGAATTCATAAATTCAAATGCACTGGAACAACTAGTCACCTCTCCCACTAGGGAGATAATATACTAGACCTGATCATCACAAACATGGGGACAAAATGCTCCACACCGGAAGTATACCCTTCACTAGTGAGATCTGACCACAAACTAATCACTCTGGATATACATATCCCACCTCCACCCCCAGCACAAAAGACCACAGTGAAAAACTTCTCAAAAGCAGACTTCACTCTTCTTAAGACTGAGATGGTATCCTTTAAGCCCACTGTGCCAGTGGATACCACATCCCACAATGCCGAATCCTTCACAAATGCTTTCTATGGACATCTCCAAGAATGCATGGATCATGCAATCCCAAATAAATCCAAGTCCTTCTCCACCAAAGGCAAGCATCCTGTCTGGTGGACCTCAGCCATTAACAAACTGTATAACAAAAGAAGGAAGCTACTGCACGTCAGAGCAAAATCCCATGAAGGGAAGACATCTCTGATCAACATTAGCAGAAAACTACATTCTCTCATAAAAACATCCAAGGCCACCTTTGAGAGAAAAATCGCTAAGGACACTAAAGATAACCACAAAGCCTTCTTCAGCAATGTTAGACACCTGGGCGGAAACCCTCAGATATGCTCAGAGTTAGTTCACAACAACAAAAAATACACTGAACCCACAGATATTGCCAACATTCTGGCTGACAGGTTCAGTGCAAATTTCTCCCCTCCCTCACTCCCAAAAGAAGAAATACTTATCCCAGCTGAATGTAATCTCCCTGTCATCTCAGATGTCCAAGTGAGAACCTCCCTAAACAAAGCTAAAAACACAGCATCAATGGGACTTGATGGTATCCCGGGTTGCATGTTACGTGAACTCCAAGAGGAGCTAAACCCACACATAAAAATGCTATTTAACCTTAGCCTTACTTCAGGATATGTACCTGAACACTGGCGTACAGCAACAGTGGTCCCACTCCACAAAGGGGGTACATCTACAGACCCTGGGAACTACCGCCCCATAAGCTTAACCAGCCTGGTCTGCAAAGCTATGGAAAGAATCATTGTGGAACTCATAAACAGAGACATAGGAGACCTACAGACACTTGACCCCACCCAGTTCGGCTTTGTAAAGGGCAGATCCTGCCTTTTGAACCTGGTTGACTTTTTCGAAACAGTCACTAGAGCCATTGATGAGGGCAAAGCAGTCCATGCAGCCTACCTTGTCTTGGCTAAGGCCTTCGACACAATACCCCACTCAGGCATCATAGATAAGCTCAACAGCTTAAATGTAAACCCTTATGTCACTAGATGGGTTGCAAACTGGCTAAAGGACAGAACCCATAAAGTTAAAATTGCTGGAGCAATGTCAGACTCAAAGCCAGTCACAAGTGGTGTCCCACAGGGATCTGTCCTGGGACCCCTCTTGTTCGGCATTTATTTCTCAGATGTCAAAGCAAACATGGGAGGGTTGTGGCTGACAAAGAACGCAGATGACTGCAAACTAGGCGCCATAGTCGATACACCAGCGGACACATACATCCTACAAAAAGGCCTCACAAAAACGGACAACTGGTGCCGGAGTCACGGCCTTAAACTAAATGCCAAAAAATGTATAGTCATCCCCTTTGGGAAAAACAAAGTACCCACAAATTATCACATAGACAGCAACCCACTGAGTATGGAAAAAGTAATCAGAGACCTAGGGACCCAAGTCGACAGCGACCTCTCATTTGACACCCACGTTGCCAAAGTGGTTAGAAAAACATTCTACCTTGCACACCTCATCATGAAGGGATTCACATCCAGATCCAAGGATGTCATTGTACCCCTATACTCCTCCCTCATCAGACCCATGATTGAGTACAATGCCCCATTTGGTATGTACCTCACCCGGCATTTGCAACAGCTGGAGAGACCACAAAAGTACCTCACCAAGAGGATCAAGGGTCTCCAACATATGTCTTTTTCTGCCAGACTAAAGAAACTTCAGCTGTATTCAGTAGCATACCGCCTGCTCAAAGGTGATCTCTGCCTGACGTACAAGGCCATGTCCAATCAGGATCTGATGGACATGCTCCACCTCAAAAAATCCAAATCCATCAGGACCACGAGAGCTAAAGACTTAAACCTCGGCACAAGTATGAATAGGACATGCTGGAGGGATAGATTCATAACCCAGAGACTTCCCATGCTTTGGAACAAGATCCCAGTTCGTATTAGGCAGAGCCCCTCACTGACTCTCTTCAAGAGAAATCTTGATGAGTGGATGGGAGATCGTAAGTTTACCCCAGGGGTCACATCTGTGTCACTGCTAGACAGGGGCACAGTAAACTAATTCTATTATATAAGGGGACCTTCATTGTGTCACTACTAGACAGAGGCACAGTATTCTAAATTTATTCTGTACATTTTTTGTACCATTTCATGGGGGGGCAAAAGCCACATCACTATGGCTAGGATTACAAATGCCCCAGGGCAGATAGCCTAGTACTATACTATGAAACTATGAAACATAGGTAATCTCTCATTTCTGGAACCAACATTGTTTGGATTTGTCAAGGGTAGATCATATCTGCTAAATCTGTTTGATTTCTTCAGAAAGGTCACCAAGATCATGCATGAGGGAAAGACTGTGCATCCCACATAACCTGACCTGGCCATTCTCAATCAGGTATTATAGAGAAGTTCTCTCAACTAGGATTAAACTTGTGCACCACCAGGTGGGTAGCCAAATGGAACAATGACAGGACATATACTGTCAAAGTAGGTGAATTCACCTCTAGCAAGAAGCCAGTCACCAGGGCCGTACAACAGTGTTCTGTACTAGGCACTTTCCTGCTCAGTATTTCTTTCTCAGAAGTCAATGCAAACATAGACAGTCTTTGACCAAGTCTGGAGATGATTGTAAATTCTGGCAACCACTGAATACACAAACAATACAGATATACTGCACAAAGAATTAATGCAAACAAATGATTGTTGCCAAAGCCATAGAGAGAATGTAAATGCAAACAAATCATAATAATTTATTTTTGTAAAGCAAATACTCCACCAAATTACAATATAGACAGCACCCCCCTAATGGTATACCCAGTGTTATGTGTTCTGGATACTCAGGATGATACTAATCTGAACTTCAACCACGCTGTGTTCACAGACATGAGGAAGTTCTTCTATATGGCACAACTCATAAGTAAGGGCATGGCATCCAGATCAAAGGACATTATAATTCCATTGTTTTCAGCCCTCATCACACAAATAATTGAGTACAATGCACCCTATGGCATATAACTCACCAGACAACTGCAACAGCTGGAGTGAACCCAGAGCTTTCTCACCATTAAGATACAGGTTATAAAAAACAAGTCCTACACTGAAAGATTGAAAGCTCTATTACTGTATTCTGTCTCCTACATATTACTAAGGGGTGGCCAGTATCTGGCCTTCAAGGCAGTGTCCGATCTGTTCTTGATGGAAATGTTACAAATTTGTAAATCAAACTGCATGAGAGTCACTCATTCAAAGGATGCAGAGTTTATCTAAAGAATCCGATCTTGGTTTGTGATTTAATATGGATTTGACTGGTAAGGGATGTTCTATTTGAATTTATATTTTAGTTTTTACCACTGTTTTTCACAGTTTGTAAGAAGGAAGGAAGGAGGGGATAACTTGTAGACAAGAAGATTTACTATCATTTATATTTTATTTTACCTTTAATTTTCACTTTTGGTTGTTAGAAAAGAATAGGTTTTAAACAGCCAGGGTCTGGCCACCCCACGGGACCTAATCAGCTATAAATTCACGCTTACTACAGAGAGGACATTTCAGAGCTTATCTAACCATTCCTATGTTGGTTTGTCATTTATTGATCTTTACTGTTAAAAAGAAGTACAACTGCAACCGATAGTGTAAAGAAATTACAGCTTTTGTCTAACTTTCAAAACGTGTACAGTCAAAGCAATCAATGACTTTACAGTGTTTACTTTATTATTTAGTTGTATATTGCTTGTGTGATTTTTCTCAAAGAAGTTGATTTAAAGTCTCTTTGAATTCTGTGGTTACTGTTTCTAATTATTCTTTTCTTTAATAATTTGTATTAATTTGAAGCTCAATATGGATTCCTTCAATGAGTATGCCATTAATGATTTGCTAAAGCACAAATATCTTGAACAGTGTACTAAATGCTATGCATATTTAAAGGTAACAGGTGATGACAGTGGTGATCTGTGTTCCTCGTGTCAAAAGTTGGATGATTTACTTACGATTGTTAGAAGTAAAGCTAGACTTAACAATGATTGCGCTTATGCAATTGGCATGGCTTGGAGAACTGTTGCTACATACTGTATATTAATGACTGGACTGGTGAGATAAATAATGTTATTCAAAGATAAAATAGAACACATTTAGGAAATTATGAGTCTATTGTCTCTAAAGATCATTCAACCCCTATGAAACAAGACAATGCCTCTGACAACTTCTGAATTCTGGATGCAAGTATTCAGCAATCTGAGGATTCAAAGTGTTTAAAAGGAAACAAAAAAAAAGAAATAAATGAAGAAGGTCACAGCAAATAACAAGGAAGAAAAAGAAACTGACAAATGTCTGCAAAGTAAAGAGAATACGTACTAAAAAAGACACTGCTTTGTTATGTACCACACAGGTTACAGGGAATGATAACATTTTTTTTTTTATCAGAAAACCTTCAGTCTACAGAAAAAGGCATTATTTTTCCAAAAGTGAAGGTAAAAAGAAGAAGCAAAAGAGGCAGGTGAAGAGGAAGAAACCAAACTTGAATGTGGAAGGACTGAAGAACATTAGTGAAGGAAGAAACCAAACCTGAACGTGGAAGGACTGAAGAACATTAGTGAAGGAAGAAACCAAACCTGAACGTGGAAGGACTGAAGCATATTAGTGAAGGAAGAAATCAAACCTGAACGTGGAAGGACTGAAGAACATTAGTGAAGGAAGAAACCAAACCTGAACATGGAAGGACTGAAGAACATTAGTGAAGGAAGAAACCAAACCTGAATGTGGAAGGACTGAAGAACATTAGTGAAGGAAGAAACCAAACCTGAACGTGGAAGGACTGAAGCATATTAGTGAAGGAAGAAATCAAACCTGAACGTGGAAGGACTGAAGAAGATTAGTGAAGGAAGAAACCAAACCTGAATGTGGAAGGACTGAAGAACATTAGTGAAGGAAGAAATCAAACCTGAATGTGGAAGGACTGAAGAACATTAGTGAAGGAAGAAACCAAACCTGAACGTGGAAGGACTGAAGAACATTAGTGAAGGAAGAAATCAAACCTGAACGTGGAAGGACTGAAGAACATTAGTGAAGGAAGAAATCAAACCTGAACGTGGAAGGACTGAAGAACATTAGTGAAGGAAGAAATCAAACCTGAATGTGGAAGGACTGAAGAACATTAGTGAAGGAAGAAATCAAACCTGAACGTGGAAGGATTGAAGAACATTAGTGAAGGAAGAAATCAAACCTGAACGTGGAAGGATTGAAGAACATTAGTGAAGGAAGAAATCAAACCTGAATGTGGAAGGACTGAAGAACATCAGTGAAGGAAAAAGAGGAGAAAGATGCTGACTACACGACTCAAGCTATGGATGTATAAAGCCAGCTGCATGAGAACTGTATGCTTGCAAATTGAATATGCAATGAAAACAGTGGGATTAATAAGACTAATGGTGATGAAGATCATTCCTTTGTAACAATTGATAGAGCAAATATTATTGAATTAGAAGTTAAAGATTCTACAGAGCTGGTCAGACAAGATATTGTTGTATTTTGTGAATCAGTTATTAGAGAAACAGGTACTTACATTTGCAGAGTAGATAATGAACATCAAGCAATGTTATGCTTACCAGAAGCAAAAACAGAAGATGTGAGATAAGCCTTAGAGCACCTTAATGTAAGGAAGTATGAATCTGTTTTATTCACGTCAGTACAAACGATCTCCTCCACAAGCACTCTCTGACTGCTATTATGGAACTTGCAGCCCTCTTAGATAGTGTAGCTTGTTCTGGTGTTAGGATGTATTTTTAACAAATAACATATAGAAAGGATAGTCAGGTCACAGTGCATGAAAAGATGTTTGGGGTAAATACCTACATGGAAAAAATGGTCCATTTTAGAAAAATAGAAATGTGTAGAACATCCAAGCCTAGTTTTGGGCATGCATGTGTTTGGACAGGAAGGCATGCATTTATCAAGATCAGGGAAGATATTTTTTTTGCAGCAGATATTTTGCAATATTTAACAAAGACTAGGCAGGATTTTTGTCAAGTCAAAAATGTAACAGGCCACAGATAGCAACATTTGATGCATCTCTGATGATTGTTAATGTTAGAAGAATTAATAACAAAGTTTTTTTTTAATTGGAAAATTTGCTGTGTTCTCACAAGATTGATGTTGTTATTGTTTGCAAAACACAGTTAAAGAACAATGACTGGAAACCGGTTCTGTCAGGGTATAAATGTCTTTACTGTAACAGTCATTCTAACAAAAGAGGGTGTTTTAAAAGGGATTAAAGATAGTTATGTGACCTGCGGTTATTACATGTTCAGTGGTAACACCAATAGTATAGACTGTGTAACTGTGACAATAAAGACAGCCCTGAAACATATAACAATTGTTGGAGTATATAAACCATAAAGTCAAGTACTGATGATCTAGAGGAATTCATACATTTCTTGCATAAAACACAGGAGGGAAGAATAATATTAGCTGGAGACTTAAATTTACCAGAAACAGACTGGAATAATATTGATTCAACATTAGTAAGGAAATTATTCACAACGTATGTTCAGGAACAGCAATTACTTCCAATTGTAAAAAAAAAAAAAAAATGACCAGGGAACGGAACATACTAGACATTGGGAGGAATTCAGTAAAGCCTACATGATTGTTTTTTTGGTCGAGCATGAATAATTTTAGATTCATTAAGTGTCGCTTATACGCAAGCACAAGCAAACAAGGAAAGTTCCATTTAATGCAAATTACCTCATAAGCAGTTGAATCTCATGCAAATGACCCAGGTACAGTGATCCAACAAGCAGAAATGCATCCATGTAGAATTTGTGTCAATGTCCATATTGTAAGTGGAGTTTTTCCACATACAGGAGTCTACACAGACAGAAGGGCATGTAAAAGTCCACAAATATGGACATAGCTTCCCACAAAATGTTAGATCACATATATATATGTGCAAAAAGTACATTGTGGATATCTGAAAAAGGAAAGGAATATGTAAAATTAATAATAATATTTTTAAATAATTTTAGCATGTTTGCACTTTGTGCTGCAGTGTGCAAACATGCTTAACAGAAAAAATAAATAAATAAATAAAAAATAACATTTCTAATATCGGTTTCACAAATGTACTGTAGGACTTTGAGTCGGGTCTGTACAACGGTGCATATATGTTGTTATCCAGCTCAGGCGCCTATGACCCATGTAGTTTCTAGGCTGTGAGCATAGATATTATGTAAATAAGTTTGAGTTCCTGAATTGCTAAAAGGAGCAACTGTGTCCACATATCCACTTTGTGTAGGTTCCTACATGAAGTTGATATTTCCAGAGGATGTGGATGATATCAGGGAGACTGCAGTGGTGGTGCTGCGGTAGCGTTGTCGCCTCACATTTAGACGTTGCCCGTTCGATCCTCAGTTAGAGCGTATTCTGTTTGACGACATATGTGAACGGGCATTCCTTCATTGAAGGTTGTGCATTAGGCCTGGCAAGCCAGCACATAAAACTCTACTGCCAATCATTAGTGGACCAGAGTTCCGCTGTGGCGACCCCTAACCGGAAAAAGCCGAAAGACACAAACATGTGGATGATATCAGGGAGGTGTGTCTTATTATTTTTAAGATTTTATGTTCCCATTTAGCGTGTTTGCATGGTGTGCCACATAGCTTAGTGTGTCCGCTTGAGCAGACTACCCAAGTGACAGTGATGACATAGGCAGCAATCAGTTAAAACCAGATATCTTAAATAAATATTTATGACTTTTGTATAAGCTATGCTGCGCACTGTGGTGCATAGCACCACATCACTCACTAAAGTAGGGTCTTTAAATTATGTCAGTTATAGTCTGGGCAGGTGAAATGCATTATAATTAGCCAATCCCACATAGTGGACCTACAGCAGAACTGTATAAAGTATGCATACACCCTATGTTCTAATTTTTTCTCAATACTCTGGACCATTGGAGTAGAGACTTGGGAATTTTAACTAGAATAATGCTAAGGGCTGCTGCAGCTCTGCTACATCTGTATGTGATAGATGCTTAAGTCACTGCTGCTGGTGCTGCTGACAATAGACCTAGACTGAGAAGGAGAAGAGTGTTCAGACCCAGAGTAACCTTCCAGGAGATACATGAGCTGGAGATTGTAGAGCACTACAGGGTGGACAGGGACATACTACAGGAACTCACTGAGCTCTGCCATCCTTAACTCAAAGCCAGAGGGAGCCCATCCCAGTGGAAACAAAGGTATGTGTAGCCCTTAGGATACTAGCTACAGGTGTTTTTCAAAGACCAACTGGGATCATGATGGGGGTGTCATAGGCATCTGCATCCAGGATACTCCACCAATCTCTTTATGCTGTGCTTCCACATGCCAGTGAGCACATATATTTCCCCCTTAACCCTGAGGTGAGGGTCAGCAATGTGCAACACTTCTACCATATAGCACACTACCCTGATGTAATGGGTACCATAGATTGCACACATGTACACATCAAGACACCACCTGGTGAGCAGGTTACAATCTATGTTAATCACAAGGGGTACCACTACATCAACTGCCAGGTCATGTGCAATGCCCAGGAGATTATCCTGAATATGTGTGCTGGCAACCCTGGCAGTTATGACCCCCATATTTGGCACACATCACAGCTGTATCAGATGTTTCCTAGTGGGCACATCCCACAAGGCTATTTACTGGGGTATGCTGGCTACGCCCAGGAACTGTGGATGATGACACCCATCAAAAGCGCACACGCACCCATGGAAGAGTGCCATAATGAGGCACATGCACAAACTAGGAACACCATAGAGTGTGTGTTTGGGCTTCTGAAGTCATGGTTCTGGGACCTCGATATATTTGGTGGAGCCCTTCAGAATACTCCAGCCACATGTGCACAGATATTCACAGTATGTAATATGCTACACAATTGGATCCTGTGGAAACAGCTGCAGCAGGATTAGCAAAGGGAAGTGATACACAGCCCCTCACCAGTGCCTAGGTCACCACAGCCACAGTCACAGGAGGAATCAGAGGAGGAAACCCCTGCTGATGTCCCTGTAGGCAGATGTAGGCACACTCAGTTCACCCTGGCTTTAGCTAAGAGACAACGCATACCACATACACTGACAATCTAGGGACTGACACCTTACTCCTACTCACATACGTATATTAAAATTGATGCCAGGCAACTCATACATCCTGTACCTATCCTTATATTGGTTGTGTACTGCATGCATCAGACATACTCTCCCTAAACTACAGTTGTATCAACTGCTGCATTTGCAGGGTAAGTCCATGACCTACACAGTAGTCTAGTGGATTATTATGATATGTCAGTGTATGTATGAACTGGGTACATTATGCAAGTATCTCTAGTGGGCTAGTTGGAGAGAAATGACATCCACATGGGACTACAGATATCCATTCCACTAACATGTTTTTGTTTCTATTCAGTAGGCCTCATGCATGGAATATTCACACAGTCTTACTGCAACAGATTACTGGTACATCACTGAAGGGAGATGTTAGACAATGGGGTTAAATGATAGTCAGACTATTGTGTATCCCAGTAGAAGATGTGGTATTGTTTCCCCACCCCCAACATAGCAGTGTTCCCTTGTAACTGCTGTAACAGTAACTCATCTGTGGTATATGAGCAGTTCACTCAATGTCAGGACAGTAATGTAGAAACTGATCATACATTGTATGTCTTAGGTAATGGACGTGTAACCAATGAACATATTTATGCAGGTGATTGTGTGATGAATGACCCCTGCCTGTCAAGCAGCTTCTGTGGTTTAAAGAACTAAGGCAATTACCTTCTGTGATGGTGTTCATGGTTCTATGGTTCTAATCTAGAAGTATCCCCTTTTTTTGGATGCGAGGTATTAATAATTTGTGTTCTGCAGACTATCAGTCAGTGTGTGCTGTACTATTTTAACCACTGTCACATATTAATTACGTAAGACAACTTTAGAAAACCTTAGCCAATGTGACTGAAGTGTGGCAGTGCAGAAACAGGGATAGATGTCATATTGTGTAATACACGAAATCCCAGACAGGAGTACAGCTAAGTGTGGACTGGAGTCAGTTTATATCTTAAGTCACAAAATTGGTATTACTGCACAAAAACTATATTCGAAACCAACACTATTCATGCCAGAATCCTTTATTGCAAAGCTTTCGGGTCTACACCCTTCATCAGTACATAAATAAATCAATTTTCTCACTGTTTAAAAAGGGGAGTATTATCAAATCACATGCTTCAGCCAGCCTATCATCCTAACCAACATACAAATCTTAAAAATATATATACAATTTAATTCTAAAACTATCTAAGTCATACACATTAGTCTAACACTTAAAATGTGACATTTAAACATTGTGGAATAACATAAAATCAATTTAAAAAACATTTTAAGAAATCATTAAATTCTCTCACCTTGTCTTTTTACTAAGACTGGTTTTAAACTGACCGCATTATTAAGACCA
Source organism: Protopterus annectens (assembly GCF_019279795.1). Taxonomy (NCBI): domain Eukaryota; kingdom Metazoa; phylum Chordata; order Ceratodontiformes; family Protopteridae; genus Protopterus; species Protopterus annectens. The sequence continues at coordinate 841,639,534 of NC_056749.1, read as the reverse complement.
GGGTTCACATCAGCTTGAAGCCTAACAATCCATTCATATTCCCTTAATTCTAAAGTGTTATTTATATTTATATATATCTATATATATATATATATATATATATATATATATATATATATATATATATATATATATATATATCTATGATTTGATATATATATATATATATATATATATATATATATGTATAAATGGCTTACAATCACTTTGTCGATCACACTTCATGCAATTGACATTTGTGTGAAACTGCCTTTGGCCGAACTGAAATTACGAATGCCACAATGTCAAACCTTCCAACAGGTGCAGATTGCACTATAGTGAGGATTGGGAAATGTACCCTTTCCCTCACTGTAGTGCAATCTCGGAGTTTGTATATATAAATGGGGGGTGTGGGGGGTGCAGAGGGGCTTTCCCCCTTGCAAAAGTGTTTGTTAATGTTGAGCGGAAGTGCAGCATATCAGTAAAGTTGACTTTACTAAAATGCTGCCTTCGACATTTTTTGTGTTTGATGTTGAGATTTCTGAACATGTGAGTCAGACATCTTAACACACAAATGGAGTAGATTCTACTATGTAACAGTAAACCATATATATATATATATATATATATATATATATATATATATATATATATATCCCTGTTATGCTCATATATATGTATATGTGTGTGTGTATGTCTGTATTGCCCTGCATACCCAGATTATCGTGAGTAAACCTGCACTATGACAAATATATAATGTTGGTCAAAGGACTAAAAGTAAGGGCTCATCAGTAGATAATGCAGTTACATAGAGCACCCCGTGCCTGCTGGATGTCACCACACATACACCAACAAGTGAACAGGTTGTGTAAATTATAATGTGTACTTATGCATTGATCAAATGCAAACAGATGCATATGGCCAAAACAACTACTATTGCCACATAGCTAGGATAAAAAACAGTTGTCTGACTGCTAAGCTACTAGATGCAAATGAAAGTAAGGAGCAATTTCACTCTGCAGGCCACACATGCTGTTCAACACAGGCCTTGTTTATGTCCTCTAGAAGTAGTTTGCCTGCAGTCATTTATAAAGCAGACTTGATCCGTGGCGTGCACTTTAAGTATTGTGTTCTGTTGTGTGCTAGACTAGAATTGTAGGGGGTCTAATCTCACTCCAGTTTACTTGATGTGTCTGGGTGTGTATGTGCATTTCCCTATAATAGAAATATGATTACGGCACTAACTTAGAAGGAGGCAGGGTTTTGCACTATTTTGGCCATAGCAGGTGATACAGGCCTCCATATTCCTGTCCTCCACAAGGCCTGCTGATGTCATCTACCATAAGACTACCACCAGCCAGCTAACTGTCAGACTTGAGCCCATGTTGCATGTGTTAAGTACTGTGATTTGTAATGTGTAGTGTGTAAGACTAGATAGGTAGAGCTTCTAATCACATTGCAGCCAACTTGTGGTGTGTGTGTGTGTGTGTGTGTGTGTGTGTGTGTGTGTGTGTGTGTGTGTGTGTGTGTGTGTGTGTGTGTCTGTGTGTGTGTGTGTGTGTGTGTGTGTGAGCTGTGCAGTGTTCTGCAAAAATTAATTGGTAGTGGTACTACTCTCACTGTAGCCAAGTTCGTGTGTATAGATGTTAGTCCAAGCATTTTACATTAGCCTATGGGATCATAGCGTCTATGGAATTTACTAGCCTAATGTCCCTAGGGCCTTTACAATAATAGACAAGTTCTTACTTTTATTTACACAATCAGCACTTACTGTCCCTGTCCAAGAGGGACACAAGTAAAACCCTGTGGTTAAATTATGGTCATCCATCCAGTCGTACAGATTGCATCTGAAGAGGACCAGTGAGATGCTCTGTTTTTTTAAGTGGGAGTCTATTGCAAAGGTTTGTTAAACTCTGTTAGACATATCTCTCCCTCCAGCATGTTGTATTGATGTCACATACCAGGATAAGGTCTTTATGGTGAGTAATCCATGTATCATTTGACTTACAGATATGCAGCATTTCCAATAAACCAGAGTCACAGATTGCCTCATATGCAAGGCAGAGATCAACTCTGAGTAGTCTGTATGACACAGACTAAGGTGGCAGTGATTTCAGATGATCCCCATAGGACAGATGCTAAGCACTTGACTTTCCCTTGTAAGGAACCGTTGTGGTCTCTGCAATTGCCACTGGTACTTGGAAACATACATAAAATGGCCATTGCACTCAAATATTGGCCTAATGAGGGAAGAGTAGATTGAGGTTATAACTACTTTATATTCTGGTGACAGTGCCCACAGTTAGGACATAAGCAAGATACAATTCCCTTCTTACCACTGTGGAGACAAAGTGAACCAAGGTAAGGTAGGTGGAAACCTATGTGCCCAGGTATCTCACCCCTGAATATGTACTTAAGGTGTTGCTATTGAAGTGCTGTTTAACAGGAACATTGCTGGTACCAAAAGAAATGCTACTACATATATTTGCATGGAGTTTAAGGCCATGATCATTTGGTCATGTATGATCCTCTTGTAGGATGTCAAAATAATTTGGAGAGACTATGATAGCTCACAGTCTGAGGGCATCAACAAACCTTGTCAGCCACAGACATTCACTTTGTATTTGTATGTTTGATAAATAGATTCCACACATTAGAGGACACAGAACTGAACCCTGTGGAACACCACTGTTTACAGCTCTGCTTTTGGAGGAGGATAACCCTACTATGACGTTATGTGTGCTATCATTGAGCCAGTTAGTGACCCCACTAATGATATTACTGTTGATGGCTAGCTGGATTGGTTTGTAAATGATGCCTGAGTGGGGGATAGCATAAAACGGCTTGGCTAAGTACAGGTGGTTGTATGCACAGATGTCCCCTCATCCAGGTCATTGGTGACTGCCTCGTAGATGTTCACCAGGTTTAAATGGCATGATCTCCCTTTCACAGATCAAAACAGTATAGGGTTAAGTGTTTTGTGATTACCTATATCTTTATTGATGAGGTCCATTATAATTTGCCCCATGGCCTTACAGATATGGCTAGTCAGGATAATAAGTCTGTAGTATCTGTGGTCAGCGGACCTCTGTTTAAGGAGATAACAGTGGCCATTTTCCAGTCAGCTGTGATGCAGCCGGTGGTTGCACTATAATTGCAAATAGTTCCCAATGGTGTTAGTAATCCATGTTAGCTAGTATGTAGAACTCAGTCTGGGAGGTTAGCAGGTGCAATGGATGCTGTGGTTGTCACCTTAGAGAAGTAATTTACTACCTGCTCTTTAGAGATACAAGGTATGGAACAGGTTTTATGGATGTCATTGTGTATGTGTGGTGGGGACAGGGGAGTGCAGTTGTCACAGAACCTGGTGGCCAATAGGTTAGATATGTCTATGGCCTTATTATATGTGGTATCATTAAGCACAGGTTTGGCAACAATGTGGGCCTTTCCTTTTATGTTACACATGTAACTGCACAATGGCTTTTGGTTATCTTTTGTGGAGGAGGCTAATTTTGTCCAATACTTTGTTTTGCAGGACTGCACAACAACACATATTTGCTTGTTTAAGCTGAAGAGGGAGTGCTACTATTTTAGAGGGGCTCACTCCCTCCTAATGTGAGATACCAATGTCTACCTCTTATTATAAAGCATATTAATGGCAGTTGTCCACTATGTAGGTTTGCTGTGCCATGAGGAGCTTGTTTTGCTCTTGTCAGGTATAGGCAAGTTAATGCTGTTCTACAGGTGCTTCAATGAAGCACTGGTGTAGAGCTTGGAGTAGTTGCTGTTCCATCTGAAGAGGGTGGTGCATTTATGCCATTTATGCCATCCCATAGGAGTTTATAATCTGCTTTGTTGAACCTTATTACTTAATCTGTTGCAAGGGGGTTGTCAGGTGTGTTACCTATTTTGAATGAGACCAATTTGCGGTCAGATCTCACCAGGGAGTACCTCCCAGTGGAGGTTCTACAGTGGTCACTCATATCGGTAAGCACCCAGTCAAGTACATTGACTCCCCCACTAGTCCAGGGCATTGTAGTTAAGGAAGTTGATTAACCTCTGGCCAAGTGAGTTTGAGCATGAGTAATCTACCCCATTGGTGGGCCATTAAAGTCAAACAAAACCATCTTGTTTTGATGTATCTTGATAGACTCAGTAGATCAATATAAGCACAGTGGGTGTCCTGTTTCATGGAGTTACTTCTCTAGCTGGCAGTGGCTTAATTAACTATTCTACAAGCAGCCAATAGCACCTGCAGTTTCTTCAGGGAATCATAATGTCTAACCAATCTATATGTGCATCTTTCCTTAATGAATATGTTTGCACCACCTCCATTACTTTGCACACATTAAGTTTGAGGTCTGAACACGTGGAAGGAGGCATAGCCTGGTATGGCTGTGGTGCAGAATAACTGTATAAATACTTCACCCTTACCTTTACAGGGTGTGCATATTAGTTTCTCTTCCAGTGTATGCCTATGCTCTGTAGAGACTCAGACACCCTGGGTGACAATTTTCTTGGAAACCAGGATGGAATTAACTCCAGTACCAAGTTGCACACAGGACAACTAGCATGCAGTGACAAGCACTGTCCCCAGAAGTCTCACTAGTCTGATATGTAAATCCATGAAAAGAATTATCATGGAAGTGATCAATAGACATGTAGTACACCTCCAGGCACTGGACCAACCCCAATTTGGTTTCATCAAGGGCAGATCATGCCTACCCAACCTGGTGGCCCTATTTGAGAAGGTAAACAAAGCAATGGATGAGGGAAAATGGTTCACACTGGCTACCATGGCCTGACATGATATTTGACACTATACCCCCATCAGACATTGTTGATAAACTCAGCAGGTTAGGTACAAACTATAATGTCAGCCAGTGGCTGACAGACATTCTACAAGACAATGGCAGTGGGAAGTCACCAGTGGACTCCTTCACAAATCATTCCTGGACTGCTCTTCTAGGCATTTACTTCTCTGTAGTCATGGCCACTGTCATTGGCCTCTGACTGATGCAGATGATTGCAAATTAAGAGCTTCCATTGAATCCCACACTGATTCATCAGTTTTCCAGGATGGACTGGACACAGAAATTCAGTTGTTGTCAGAGCCATGGACTAACACTAAATGCCAAGGAATGCACAATACTATCCCTTGGGAATTCATCTACCCCTGGTAACTATCATATTGACTGCACACCTACAACAGTTGACCCAGTAGTCAAGGACTTATGGACACATAGATAGTGATCTCATCTCTGGCTGTCATGAGTCAGTAATATTTGGGGATTCATTTTTTGTGGTGCAACCTATAAACAAAGGTATGGCATGTAAATTTGACAAAGTCATTGTTTAACTGTATTTGGCAGTCATCACACCTATCACTGAGTGCAATGCCACCTTTAGTATGCAACTAACCAGGCGTATCCAACAACTGTAACATCCACAAAGGTTCCAGAGTAAACCAATGCATAGTTTACATAACATATCCTATGCAGACCATGTCAGGGTGTGTATTCTATCTGCCACATGCTTTGGAGGGGAGGTGTATGCCTGCCATGCAGGGTGGTGTCAGACCCCACTGTGTACCTCCTGCATATCCAAGAAAGGAGCAGCATGAGAATTACCTGCCCTACATACCTACACCTTGTCTGTGGTATAAACAGGACATGCTAGAGAGAAAGTATGTAGCCCAGAGACTACACCTAATATGTAACAAGCTCTCCATCCATGTGAAGCAGAGTTATGCCCTACCACAAATCATGTGCAAATTACACGATAAGATGGGGAACACAACAATGATAACTGCTTTAAGACAAATGTCTCTAATGGAAACAGGGAAACCATAGGTGGTTCATCTCATACAGCCTGACTTGTGCATGTCTCAGTTCCCAAAACTGCTTACACTTATGAAGAGTATCAGATCTTGTCAGAGTTTAGGGATGCATGGCTAGGATGAAAGAAGTCCTTAATTATTTTAGCCAGTTATACACATATGAACCCATGGAGCCATGCACCTATACTATTTTACCTTCCTGATGACATTTTTCTACTGTGTTGTCATTCCATCCTGTGCTCTGACATTGATGTGTTTATTGTAGATGTGCACCCATAAGTGTGTCCTACATAATCCTGAAAATGAAACATAATCAGTTTCATGAGACGCCTTTCATAGTGTGACTACTCAGCCATTACAACAGAATCCTATATAATGTACACAAAAGCACCATGTTCACTCATAGTCTCCCATCAGGCTTTGTGCCCACTGAATGGCACGCAGCAACAGTTATCCCACTCCACAAAGGGTGAGCCACCACTGATCCTGGGAACTATCGCCAAATAAGCCTGATGAGCCTGGTCTGCAAGACCATGGAACATATCATCATGGAACTCAAAAAGAAAGACATTAGTAACCTGCAATTTCTGGATGCCACCCATTTCAGGATTGTGAAAGGCACACCATGCCTTCTGAACCTGATCGACTTCTGTGAGGCAGTCACCAAAGCTGTAGACGAGGGTAAGGTGGTTCACACAGCCTATCTTGACCTCACCAAGGCTTTCAACACCATTCCCCCATTCCGGAATTATAGCTAAACTCACTAAACTAGGTATAAATCCCTACATCACAAGATGGGTTGCCAACTGGCTCACTGACAGAATGCACACTGTAAAAGTTGCAGACTCCAAATCTGACTTCAAACCAGTGAGAAGTGGAGTACCACAGGGTTCAGTTCTGGGACCTCTCCTGTTTGGTATCTACTTCTCTGAAGTACAGGCTACCACAGAAGGCCTCTGGCAAACAAAGTTTGCAGATGACTGCAAACTAGGAGCCATAGTCGAGTCCCCAAATGATGTGGACATCCAACAGAAGGGCCTCACTGAGACAGATGCCTGGTGTCAGAGGCATGGCCTCAAGCTCATTGACAAAAAGTGCATTGTCATCCCCTTTGGTAAAAACTCTGTACCCATGAACTACCACATAAATGGCAGTCTACTTAATGCCTAATGTGTGATAAGAGACCTTGGGACCCAGGTGGACAGTAGTCTCTCCTTTGATAATCACATCGCCATAGTAGTCAGGAAATCCTTCTATGTGGCACCTCATCACAAAAGGGTTTTCATCCAGGAAGAAAGAGGTCATTGTTCCCCTCTACTCGCCACTCATTAGACCCATTATAGAGTACAATGCCCCTTTCGGAATGTACCTCACAAGACATCTGCATCAGCTGGAAAGGCCACAGAAGTACCTCACAAATAGGATTACTGGCCTCAAACAGATGCCCTACACTGACCATCTCAAAAAACTCCAGCTTTACTCTGTAGCATATCGCCTACACTGAGGAGATCTCTGCCTAACATATAAAGCTATGTTAAACCCAGAGCTGTTGGACATGCTACACAAAAAGAAATCCTAATCCCTCCGAGCTACATGTTCTAGGGACCTAAACCTTGTCACCACAATAAACAGGACATGCTGGAGGGATAGATTCTTGTCACAGAGACTTCCTATATTCTGGAACAAGCTACCCATCTATGTCAAGCAAAGTTCCTCATTAGCACTCTTCAAGAAAAATCTTGATGAGTGGATGGGAAACAGGAAATACACCCCGGGGATCACTTCTGTGGCTCTGCTCGACAGGGGCATAGGAAATTAACTTTCTTGGGTGGAGTAAGCCAGGGAACCTTGTTGGCTAGGCTTACTTAGGCCCTTGGGCTGATAGCCTAGTACCTACCTATGAACAAAATAATGTGGTTTACTCATTACAAATGGTGGCATACAATATCTGTAACTGACCAGTACATGTTGCATGTCAAAGGCAACAATGGATGAGACAAACATATATTAATTTAGATAATCAACCTGTCCATCAGACACACAGCTTCATTTCATTACATCAGTGAGAAAGATGACAGGGATGTGGCACAGGTATTATCACTTGCAGAGTGTGTTGTATGGGGATTCAAGTGGCCTAGGATGACCCAATAGGTTGGAAAGCTTGTGTGTGAGTCGGAAAGGGAAGCAGGCAAGACAGACTATGTAGATGTGGTGTGTGTTTCTGTAGGTGACCTGTATGTGATGGTGGTGTGTGAGTATCTGCAGGAACACAGCCAAACTCAGTGGTAGCCCTATGAGTCTGTATGTTGGACAGCTTTGAGCCATGCATGTTAGAGCTGACAGTTCATCATCTTCTCTCCCAAACAAGAGAACTAGCTCTGCCAGGGGTTGCACTGGCACCTCGATGCCCAAGGTCAGATGCTGGGCTACTACCTGGGGGTGACTACTATCTGCCAGGACCGTGTCCTCCACAGGAATGCCCAGGACCACAAGCCCATAGCCTGCCATGTCTTGGTGTGGACAGCACACTCCCCTCTAGAGCACTGAATGTACTGCCACTATGGGACCGTGATTGCGCATGGTCACATGGACTCTCAGGTGATGTACTTGCTGATCTACGTCAAAGAGTCCAATGCTCAACTCCAAACAGATGTTCCATCACAGACAATTTGCATTCCAAGACAGTTTGTGATCTGTCTCAGACTAAAGTCTTTCCACTGCATCAGTCAACTGATCCAGGGTATCAGCAACGTGGTGGAGGCAGTCATGGATGTCAGACTGTACTGCATCCATAACCCTGAACATTCATCTGGAGTTCCTTTCAGAACATGACTGTGCCTCCATGATGGCCCTAAACATACGCTGAGTGACACATGATGAGGCACCTGCAGCAGGTGGTGGAGGGACAGCAGCCTCCTGTGATCACACCTATCAAACCGCCTGTGTGGAACCTCACCAACTGTTTGGCTATGGCCAGTGTCGACACTCACTTCAGCCACAGTAGCCACACTTCCTTGTTCAATGTCCCCATCCACTGACTGTCCAATATCTGTGGCTTCAGGGGACTGGGTAATCATAGGCATACTGACTGTGTACACTGATAATGAGGGTGGACAGGGATGTAAACCTCTTTGACAGATTCAGCCCCTGCAACTCCCAGCTGTGCCTCACTTTGACCACCATCATCATCAGAGTCTGAAGTGACACTGACATCAGGTTGTGAAGGAGACAAAAATTAATCTCCCAGGTCACCTTTAATATAAAGGGAAAAACATCACATTAATATCTGTGCTACTAAGTTGCAATATATGTTAAGCTGTATATACTGCTGTCACTATTACAGACTTGTACAACCCACAATCAGAGATAGTAGGACATGAGGACATTATTTTCTGCTACAGTAGTCCAATGCTGATCCAAATAAGCATACAATAAGCATACCTGCGTGCTCATCTTGTGTGGAAATGATGGTACCCACATCCACTACATATCATGTGATGGATGCCTGGAGCTGTCCCATGTTGCAAGGTTCACCAGGAATTCCACACTGGCTGACAGAGGTTGTTACATTGCAGGCCCACCACCAGTGACCCGTTGATCCCTGGCCATGTCCGCAGCCCATTTGTGTGCCAAGTGGATCATATCTGTGACATGTTGTTGCACCTGCTCATATGTGCGATTCTGGTGACCCACAGCATTTATGTTATGGACCAGTTCATCCCACAAAGCTTGTTGCTTTTGCCTGTTTGCCTTCCCTCTGGACAGCAGGACTTGGTAGTGTTAAATTAATGCCTCAATAATGAGGTTGTTTTCAGCCTCAGTGAAAGGGGTGAATGGAGTTTGGCATGCATGATATCATCTGAAGTACAAAAACATGAGAACACATGTCAGGATCACATATGTGGTTATACCGTATGTACAGATACCGCAATTAAGGAAGGCTATCAGTATTCCCTGCTTGATTACACATCTCATATGCAACAGTGTGCCAAACATAAAAAGGGTGTGGAGCAAACTAGGATAGTAGCAATAGTGACCTCTTCCTGTTTGTGCCATGACAGATACTCACATATGATCACACACCCAACATAGGAGTCCACTTGTAGTGTGGCCCATAGCAGGAAACTACCTCCCATAACATATGTAGAAATACAATGCCAAACAAATAGCTGTGTAGTATTACAACTGATAGCAAAGGAAGTATCCAGGAGACCTGTATCCCTAGTTAACAGACAGCACTAAACCCTTGCTGCAGTTTACATCCTATGTAGGTGTTACACAGCTGCAGATCAATGGCATGTCATCTGTACAGTTCTAAGAAAGGCTTACTGATGTAATCCTCATTCCTCCTAATTATATTCAAACATGTACATCATGTTGGAAACAATATGGTTACATACCTGATGGGAGTACAATACTCCTCTGTTGAAAGATACAGATATAAGTGTTGTGACAACAAGTTCAGCATAGAATGTAACTCTCATACACAATGGTTCCTTTAGCTTGGAGCTGTCTTTTTAAGATGGTTCTTTTTAACAGGTGATTGCTTTTGAAACAATCTGTGGTTCAGGAATGCTAATTGCAGCATACACAGCTGATTTGCAGTATAATCAGCCAATCCTATGCAACGATTCAACAAGATATAAGACCTCAATGTAGAATCCATCCCCTTTCTCATGTTGGGGTGGAAAGTACTGGGATAAAGATACTACATTAGTACAAAGAGAATGTTTGTAGTAGATAATTATTACATACAGACGTTTGTGCTACAGGCTGCAGCTTATGCTACAGGCAATAAGCATAGTCAGAGAGGATGCAGAATGTGGAGAACAACACTTCTGAGTAACAGTGTGACCTGTGGCAGCTTTGGTGTACAGCCAGAGCCTGATTGAGAAAACCCATCCCACAGTAAATTGAGGTATATGTTTAAGGTAAGTATGTTAGCCAAAGGTATCATTAACAGAGTAAAAGGCAACATGGTTGTTGTGTCCTAGAATAAGGTGGGGGGGTATATTTACCATTATGTCAACCATTTGGACAACCACCAAATCATGTGTTATGTTATGGTAGTCATCTGGAACATGTGTGCTGGCAACCCTTGCTTTTAGCATGACCTCCATATGTGTATGTTACTTGTGTAGCTGTGGTTATCTGTAGCAAATCATTGTGTACTGTAATCTAATATTACTGGGCCTCATTCGAATTACATACTTCAAAATCCTTTGTGAATACATAATAATGCATGACCTGACACTGTATGCGACTTCTAGTGTTGTAATAGGTTGTAATAGGTATATGTTAACTGTGTTCCTATCTGTAGGCCTTTGACTTCCATCACTGAAAAGCAGACATTCCATCTGTACTGCTTTGGGTGGATAAGTAGGTGATGAGACAGTCATACATATCAGAATTCACAATGGTGATGTACATATAGATGTATTTTAAATGTTAGACACCACTGGATTTGAGTGCCATGTGCACCAAAGATTAAGTTTTGCAAAGCATGCAACAGACTGAGCTACTGAGTCATTGTTCCAGCAGGTGTATTTTTAAATATATAATTACACACTTACATGCTGTTACATACAACATTTGCATCTATTATTATGTGTATGGCTTTATAGGGATGTATTTCTCTACCAGAGTCCCAGTTAAACATGTATTTTTCCATTAATATTTTAGCAGGTGCATATTTAAATGTTGCAGATATAATTGCATAGTTTACCTGCTGTTAGATATCTCACTTACATCCATTATTATGTATCTGGTTTTATAGTGATGTATTCCTATACCAGAGTCCAAGTTACATTCCCATTTTTCTATTAATCTTTTATCAGATTTGCGCAATGTGGCACGATGCATAGCATTGCTTAAAATGGTTAATAATGGGAAAATGGCAAGTATAATGTCTTGCTTAAAACACCGGCATTAATGAACAGCTGTGTGGTTTGGTGAGTTGATGCACCAGTCTGCAGGTGTGATGGTCTTGGGTTCCAAATAGGATGCAGGTGTACTTTTTGAAAGTGATTAATATTTTTTCACCAACATATATCAACATAGTACCATTTAGCTGAGTTTAGCAATGCTATACATTGTGCAGCATCGCTCAAAAAAGTCTTTAAAGAAATGAAAAATGGGGAGATAGGACAGTGGTGAAATGGGGTGTACACAAGGGGAAAAACATAGTGAAAGGCAGGTAGGTATGTGCAGGAAATAACCTTAACGATCCATTTCTTCAGTGGCAACAACTCTAAATTTAACAGATTATTTTTAGCTGAATTTGGACTGTTATCCCCAGAGAGAGGGATGAGAACAACAGAAGTTCATAGGCTCATAGATTAGTACTAAGCTAACTGCCCTTGCGAGCCATTATAAGCCTAGCCAGTTATGCCTTGTGAGATTCAAACCCTGCACCTTGTGTTTGTAAGGCAAACTCCTTAACCATTAAGCCAGTCTCCCAACCCTGTTAGTCAATTGAACCAAAGCAAGTGTGTCCACTGGACACGTGAAATGGAGAGCTATGTGTGGGACAATTTTTTGGGGGTACAGGTGCCCATTTTTTTTAAGGTGAGATTGGAATGTTGGGGAAGGTACATAGGTATGTGTCAGGAGGTAAGATGGGAAGGTGAGGAAGCTGTTGCAGACAGACAAGACAACAGACAGAGCTGGTATGTGATACAAGAAGGGGGTGAACACCTAAGTTGGGGAGGGTGTTGTGAAATCCCAGTCCCATGGACATCAGACACAATAGCAGTGTGACTCAAGTACTTACCCTTGCGACTGTCAGCACTGCACCTTTACTTCTCTTGTAGAGGCAGTGGTCTTTGCTAATGCCTTGGGTAAGAATGTCCCACTAGGATGGCTAGCATGGACTCCATGCAACATAGGTGTGCACCGGCAGTTCTGTGCATCAGCCCATGCACCATGCCTGGCAGTTCATCATGGGTGACAAAAGCACCCCTCCACTTCCACTCCCAGAGGGTGGGGCCACCCTCAGCCTGTAGTGCAGAACTACCCGATGGAGCAGGTAGTACAGGTGCAGCAGAGGGGGAGCCACCAGGCTGTGGCCCAAATGTGCTAGGCCCCAGTGCTGCGGGCGGGAAAGCTAAGGTAGGTGGATCACCTGGAAATGGCCTACCTTGTCATGCTGTGGTAAATTAAATATAAACATAAGGTAAAAATAAACATAACCAAACAAATATAATCAATAAAAAAATAATGAGTAATGGAAAGAAATAGAAAAGAATATAATGAGGAACTGAACAGTAGGGAGTGTAAATTAAAATATTTCAACAGCAAAGCAGCAGTAAAATATACATAAGGCCAACATAAGAGGCAATTACAAATAATATATTAATATCAAATCATGACAATAAGTATAATTACATTAAAGACGAGAAGGTGTGGGATGAGAGAGAAAAAAGAACATTAGTAACTTCGCAGATAACATAACTACACAGACTCCTACTACATACTTTTACATATGTGACATTTCAGTTGTGAGAACAGTGACTGCTTATATTGTATAGATGATGTTGCATGTACGTAGCTGTCAAAATGTTAGCATGGGATTATGGGCCAAGCCCTACCAAATGTTGGTAGAAAGGCACATCTACAGGGACATTTTAGATAGGTGTGTTCATACATTAGTAGCAAGGTGTTCTGATAACAGATTTGCCATTAAATTGCATTTCAAAGTAATGTCAGATATCTGCAAACCAAGGACCAGACATATGGGGCTGTAGTCATTACATTCAGCAAAAATCTTGACAGTTGAGAGGTATGTTTGTGTATACTAATTGCACTAGACAGCTTGTCATTTTTGAGTTGGATGTCATGGGATTAGAACCCACAAGCAGTGACTACAGGAATAATGTACACTTTATTTGAATATAATGAATTCTTAAAGCACTACCTCCTTTAAGACTTTTATTGCAATATTTGTGTGAAATCGTACATTTACACACATGCATAGCGGTTTGTGATATCAGATTAGATACCAAAAGCAATGACCACATGAATAATGAGTGTTTTATTTGAAAACATTACTTACCAAAAACATCTCCTTTTACTTGTATTGCGTAATATTGCTTGAAATCTGGCAGTTACACACATGTATGGCTGTGTAGGACATCTGTTAACCTAACCGTATACCCTGTTCATTTACTGAGTGCTATCTACAGCATATTTTGGGAAAATTTATCAGAGCTCAAGCTTAACCCTTAATCTGGGTATTGCACTACATTTATTACTGTAATTTGTTGCTGCATTATTTATTACTTAGTATGTAACAGTTGACTGGTGTCAGATTAGAACATGCATGCAGTAAATACAGGAATAATGAACACTTTGTTGAAAAGATTACTTATCAAAGCACAATCTCGTTTTAAACTTTATTGATAATGTCTCTCAAACTCTGGCATTTAGACACATGGATAGCTGTCCAGGACTTCAGTTATCTTACCCGTATATCATGTTCATTGACTGAGTGGAATATGCAGCATTATTTCAGAAAAAAAATTAGCATAACACAGGCTTGAACCTTACTCTGGGTATTGCACTACATTTATTTTAGACATTTGTTGCTGCATTCTTTATTTATTTACATTTAACAGTTGACTGGTGTCAGATTAGAACACACATGCAGTGAATACAGGAATAATGAACACTTTGGAAAAGATTAATTATCAAAGCACCATCTCCTTTTAAACTTTATTAATATTTTTGCTTAAACTCTGGCATTTAGACACATGGATAGCTGTCCAGGACTTCAGTTAACTTACTCATATACCATGTTCATTTACTGAGTGGAATATACAGCATTATTTCAGACAAAATGAGCATAACACAGGCTTGAACCTTACTGTATGTATTGCACTACATTTATTTCTGCATTCTTTATTCAGTTACATGTAACAATTGACTGGTGCCAGATTAGAACACACATGCAGTGAATACAGGAATAGTGAACACTTTATTTGCTGTGGTGGTACAACGGTAGCATTGTCGCCTCACAGCAAGATGTTCTCCCATTTGATTCTCGGAAGGAGCACCTTCTGTGTGGAGTCTGTATGTCCTCCCCGTGGTCAAGTGGAGTTCGAAAGACATACGTGAATGGGCGTACCTTCGTTGAAGGTTTGGGGTCAGGCTGGCACCTCGGCACCATAAAAATATACTGCCAATCGTTAGCGGACCGTAGTTCAGCTGTGGCGACCCCTAACCTGGAAAAGCCGAAAGATAAACAACAAAAAACAACTTATGAAAACACCATCACCTTTTAAAATGTATTGATTAATGTTGCTTCAGCTCTGGCATGTAGACCACGGATAGCTATGTAGGACTTCTGTTAACTAATATATATACCGAGCTTATTTATTGAGTGCAACCTACAGCATATTTCAGACAATCAGAAGAACAGAACAGTGACTCTTAAGCTGGGTAGACCCCAGCATTAACTGATGGTTAGAAACTATGCAGTATTGCATGTTTACTTGCTTTAACAATTCAGATATGCACTGACACATTAGTAAAGATGTAAGATGTCCTAGGTGTGTCATACCTGAGTGTTAGGACTGCAAAATCTGTATTTAGTTTATTGTATTATTAAGTTATTACTTTGATTATTTTCCTACTTAGTACACAATTGCCTCATCCTGGCTAAGTGCCTTGCATTGGACTGGACATTGAGAGTTCTCTCTTCTGCAGCTGTGGTAAGAAAAGCAAACCATTATGCATACCAGTTTTGCACAGATTAAGCTTGTATATTTATAAATTACTGGAAAACATACTTACATATCTGTGGAGTGTGCCCATCCCTAACGTCTTGGACCCAGGTGTCCAAAGTTCCCCTCTTCCTTTGCCTCATGTCATCATAGTTGTGATACTCACCAGTGCAGGAGATACCAGTAGCACTGGTCAGGTCCCTGGCCAAATGATTTCAGGCCTCAGACTTACACTCTGAGCCCTGGTAGTCACCCTGCAGTAGTCTGAGTCCATAATAATGAACCAGGAGTCCAACAAAATCTCTGGACACCTGCACATGAACATGCACTCCCTCACCTACAGAAGCAGCCATATCCACAGCCAAGGTATGACTCAAAAGAATTATATGAAATCCCCCCCTATTGGCCTTTGTATAGGCTGCATTACCACCTCTGCACATCATACTGCAACTTTCAAAAAAGTGCTGCATCGCTTAGCATCGCACAAACTCACAAATCCATGTTTAAGCAAAGCTTAGGAATGCACAGCTTTTCTAACCATTTCTAAATGTAACAATTATTTCATTTAAGCTCATCCAATATTTCAGTCACCTGACATATTTTCACAGTAATAAATGTAAAACGTATGACTGCTTAGGACTCAAACCCAGGATCTACAACACTGGAGGTCATGACTCAAGCTATTTAGCCACTGGAATAGTGAAAGGAGTTTGTATATCTTCACATATACTGCAAAGGTGCCTGTAAGCATAGCGCAGCTTCACTGAATGGGTGTGCACGTTGCTTAGCCAATGCAGAGCAGCAACAGTTGCATCTTGTTTTTATTGTTGGATGTCTAGCAGATTGCTACTGTATATGCGATCAAAGATAAGCATAGCTAAGCAATGTGTTGTACCACACAAATAAGCACATAAATGTAAAATAAAAAATTATAATTTAATGAAGTTAAATCTGTTGTACACCTTTCGGTCCAGCTTTTAGTGCTGAAAGATATTGAGATGTGCTTACCAACTCTCCAGACTTTTTCTGGAAAGTCCACAATTATGGGAAAGCCTGTAAAGTGTTGCTTACATGGATGCAGTATTTGTGTTACTGTGATCTGCCTTGGCAGTGCACCATAATTAATAAATATGGCACGCTTGAGAAAGAACCGTGGCTGTGTACATGACTACATTCCATGCAGGCTATACACAGATTTTATTGAATCCTGGGGATTGTTTTTGTTCCTAAAGAAATTATTTCAAGCCAAGTTTTACCACAGTTGATGTGCAGTGATCATGGGATTATAAAGGTTAATTTGTTCCTATATAATTCTACCAAACAGAAATCTAAAGCAATGTACAGAAAATTAATTACAGATTATATGGTAACAAAACAGTCACTATGTAAAACTAACTGGAGTTATGCGCTCAGTGGAAAAACTGAAGATGGAAAGTGAAAAGTTTTGAAAGAGAAATTGTTTGAGTGCAAAAATAAAAAAAAAATGTTTAACATCAGGATCTAGGCATACAACGTCAGGGGGATATATTTCCATGAGAATAAGATACCTGATTAAGGTGAGAGACAAAAAATATATAAGAAATGGAAGACAGGTCAAACTACAACTTTGAAAACTGAAATAAACAAGCTGGACAGACAAGCATAGTATGAGGCAAGAGCAAGAAAATTTTGAAGGAAATTTATATAAACATATTGAACATGATAGGAAACCATTTTATAAATACATACGATGTGGAAGTTTTAAAGATGTACAACTTGATAAACTATGTGTAGATTCTAAATTTTTTTCTCAGACACAACAGATTATAGATATATTTACAAAATCTTATGCAAAACAGTGTCTCCACAAAAGGGGTGATAAGTTGTCTGAGTGACATTCAGGTAACCTCAGATACTAGAATCAAATTAGATTATAATGAAAAAGAACTGCACAAACTGGATTCAAAGCGCAGGGAGAAGACAAAATTAGTAATAATGACCTGAGAACACTTCAGCAAAAACTTATGGTACCATTATATCAATTATTCACCAGGTCATATAAATATGGGGAGATTCCTCAAGATTGGAGACATGCGATTATTAAACCTGTCTTGAAGGGAAAGGGGAGTAGGACAAACCCAGAGCCATATAGACCCTTAAGTCTACTTTCATGTTGTGGAAAAATAATGGAGGAGGTAATATTGGATAAGTTATTGTCAGAAATAGATAGGTTGGGACTTGAAACCATGTATCAGCATTCATATGTTGAAAACACAATTCTATTACCACCTGTAATATGATGTTCTATAGCAATATAATAACAGCTTAGAATGAAAAAATGTGCTGTGATGTAATTTATATAAATTTAACTTAAGCATTTGACAGGGTCATGCACAAAATACTGATCAATAAATTAGAACAACTAGGTATTGATGTACCCTTGATAACATGGATTGTTGCATTGCTAACAAATATGACATGGCAAGTATCATACACCAGCTGGAGAGGTAAAATTCCTGGTTACAGTCAGAGTGCCCCACAGGGCTCTGTCCTAGGCCCTTACTTGTTTAGATTGTATCTTTCAGACCTAACTTTTTCATCTCAGGTGTTCTACAGTCTCTATGCAGATGACCTGAAATTGGGTAAACTGATTACACGTGTAACAGATAAGCATGTCTGCAAAAGAACTTGACTAATTGACCATTTGGGCACAGAAGAATAATATGCTGACAAAGACATCAAAAACTAAGCATATGAGATTTGGGAGACAAACTGAAAGTTGAATATTTAATACAGCATCCAGTGATTGAAGCTGTAGATTCATTTATGGACTTGAGTATATGGGTAGATCCAGCTTTGAGTTTTTCTAATGATATAAACTAATTGGTTAATGCTAGTTGTAAAACTATATGTTGTATAAAATGATTTATAAAGTCTAGGACATCAGAAATGATGACGTTGTTGTTTGTTAGTTGCATTACACCAAAACTTGAGTACAGAATAACAGTACAGAAACCTTATAAGAAAACAAGCATGAGTAAACTGGAAAGATTACAGTGGAAATATACCAAGGGTATCCATGGATGTGAACATTTAAGTTATTATGAGAGAAGGGCATTAATGCCTATGCTTGAAATATTTGTATGTATGTATGTAAGTAACCTAGCCTCTGACATAAATAAATCATGTTGGAGAGACCATAATTTGAAGCATCACACGAAAGAGTTACAGGTTTGTGAACATCATAATATCTCAATGTGGGTGGACTGGCATTTTTCTGTTTCTGAGCATCAACTACTTTTTGGTGTTGATCCAACCACAACCAGTTTACATTTTTGCATGTCAATTTACATAAAAGTGCTGAAAGCTCACTCAGATGTGAGATGAACTTTCTTAATTAGTTGACCATACCAAGAAAATGTTGTAAAGATGTGATATTCTCTGGAACTGGCATCTCAAGAATTGCTGCTTGTTTAGACAGATCTGGTTGCAAGCCAGAACTGGTAAACAAATGACTCACATAAGTAACTTCTTTCAGTTTGAATCTGCATTTCTGAGGATTCAGTTTAAGATTTACTTCACATGCATGGTCTAGAACTTTTTTGAGGTTTCTATCATGTTCGTCTTCACCATTGCCCCCTACAATAATGTTGTCTACTATAATAGCACATGGATAACCTGAAAAAAGTTGTTCCATCAAATGTTGAAATACTTCACTGGCAGCATTTATCTCAAATGGCATTCTCAAGAATCTGTATCTACCAAATGGTGTACTGAAAGTGATTAACAATGAAGATTTGTGATCCAGCAAAATTTGCCAAAATGAACTTTTTGCATCTATGACAGAAAGAAACAGTGGCTACTTCCTCTACTGTGTGCATCGGATGATGAGGACATTTAAGCACTTTGTTTAAGTCTCTCAGATCAACACATATTCGGATATCATGTGAGCTTTTCTTAGCATGTGCTGATGAGGGGTGCAGAGTATATTGGGAAAAAGATGCTAAGGATGAAGCTGCCAGGTAACAGGGAAATTAAATTATAGTAAATATGTTTTATTAGTTAAGTAAATTAAATATTAATTTATTATTATATTATATATCAATTAAGGATTATATTTGACATAGTATATGCATATGGTAGTAAGATATGTTTAGTTCAGTTAAATTAGTTTTAAATATAATAAGTAGTATCACCATGACTTATTAGTAATACTTAGGTAGTCATAGGTTTTATTATAATGTATTGCAATTATATTGTTATATACGATTATGTATAGTAACATATATTTGTAATGTTTTAGGATATGTACAAGTTTTTAAATGTAAATATTATTTCATATAATTAATTGATTTTTTGGAGCCGTTTTTAATACATATACAATTTTATAAGTAAAGGTTGGTGTCCCTTTAAGGAATGAAGTCAATTAAACATAATGGAAAAAGGGAATTGATATTAATTAAGTAATTAACAGCATTCAAAACAGTATTTAAACGTGGTGGAAAAACAGTTGTTTGTATTCTGATGAAGTTCGTAGGAATGAACGAAACCTAGGTAAATAAAGGACTTTTCAGTGTGAAACATTGTAGTTGTGTTCCAGAAATTAATTACAGTTTTGCCTAGAAGTGAAGTTTTCATCTTGTAAATTGCTGTTCTCATCTCCTTATTGGCGTTGCCTCCATCTCACTATCCAGGGACAGTTTTGGTGTTCGTTTTGGTTACCGGTTTTTCAATGGCAAGCGAGAGTGGTTCGGCAGATGTCGGGAGTCTGCTGCAGCAGATACAAGAAACCTTAAGAGAACATTCGGTTCTAATTCAACAAATTCTAACTAAAGAAGCGGTGGGAGTTAACAACTCAGGGGATAGCTTAGGCTTACCCCTAACACAACCTACACCACCCATAAGGACAACGCAAGGTAATCCTGATAAACATTGTCATATGCATGAAATTAAAGACATTGACTTTTGGAAAACCAATAAGTATAGTTTTCAGGGTGCACATTCTCCACAACGTATAGAAGTGGATGTAACGCCTAATTCCAAATCCATGAATGAAATGTTAAAAATGTTTGAAACTAAATTGTTCAAGCTAAAAAGAACTTAGTTAGAAAATAGCTATTTGACTCGCAATATTGAGTTGGGCATTATCCCCAAAGGGCTGCGCCTTTGGAGATATCCAAATGGTAGCGAACAGCAGGAAAACATGTTAAATGAACTTCATGCTTTTTTTGACAGTTGCGGTATTCAGCTCATGGAGATAATGGTCAAATACAATAAACTCAAAATAGAAGACTTGCTCAACCAATTAGAGGATCTCAATAAAGACATTTCTAAAGATCTTTTATTTGACCAATTTTACGACCATTACACGCATATCATAGCCGATGTCACACATAGTTGTGACATCCTTTTTCAGAAGAAAAATCTGAAAATACAACGAGATACCAACAGATATGCTCAGAAACTAGCATATCCCAAATCTTCAATTAGGAGCGATAAGCACCATGGCAACAGAACACCAGCGACCATAACGGAAGTTATGGATGACGTCAATCCGCCTTACGAATGTGACGACGAGACCGAAGTTCACAACGACCATGAAAATATAATTGCTGAAGGCGTCAGAAGATCTGATTGACTAAAAAATCAAGATGATTATTCTAACCAGCAAGATTATAATAGGAAAGGAGCAAAACCAAAACAGACTTTTTTGGGGAATCACAAACCAGGTTGGAAGCGGAAGTAAAAGCGCATCAGGGACCAGCGCTCAGGACATTTTGCAGCAGTAACCATTGTGAACAAACAAACGTTATAGACTCTTATTATGTGAACAATATAGCAGCAAATGTGAGTACGCTGAGCCTCAACAATTTGTATGTTCATTTAAATACTGAGAGTTTGTCAAATTGTTCATTATGTACTACATCACATTCCGCTAATAATGTTACAAACAATGCATTAATTCCAGCTTATAATGTTGCCGTTATTGAACGTGAATTATGCCTACAATTTTTAGAAGAGAATCAAGAAGTTTTTGGGAATGTTGTAGATGATGAGCTTATGAATTTGAGCATACATGAATATAATGGTATGGTTAATAATGATGAAAGTAATAAAGATGGGGTTACAATGATAGAAAATGTGTATATAGAACGAAATATGACTGAGCAAATATGTGAGTACAGATGGCACAATATGGAGCAACATAATGAAGTTAATATTTTTATAGATTGTAATCCAGACAATTACATTCAATCTAACATGGATTTGGAAACATATGTCATGGTGGAAAATATTACAACTGATGTTGATAAAGCTATTAATACTACTGAACATGCCTTTTTAAGTAATCCCATTATAGTGACCAATGAAAATCAAGATTTCAAGGTGTTTAATTATTCCACTTTAACTATTAGTGGAAAACATGTAAATTTGTTTTCAAAAGGGTTTAATTTTGTCCCTTGTAAAAAAGGTAGTCTAGTGGAATCGATACTAGACTTAAAATTATTTACACGAAAATTAAATTTAAAAGTATTTTTTCAGAATAAAATAGATGGCCAAAATGAACAACATAACAATTTTACAAGACCAAGTTTATTTAATCCGCCCATGAATGAAGATATAGCTATTTTTGAAAAAAAAAGTGAATATGATATAAGAATGTTTCATAAAACATATAAAAATAAAATACATTCAAATATGACAAATGAGGAACAAATTCTATTCAAGGAAATAAGTAATAACATGAATATAAGAATTATGAGGCCAGATAAAGGCAATGGTATGGTCATCATTGATAATAATGATTATAGTACATATATGATTAATATGTTATTAGGTGATACTTATGTGGAAGTGAGTAAAAATCAAGTTAATATAGCCTTTAAGAGAATAGATATATTATTGGATGATATGTTATATCAAGGTGAAATATCTGAGAAAGAACATGAATATTTATACAATGAAAATCCAGTAATAAGTGGTATCTTTGGAATTCCAAAGATACATAAGGGCCTTAATAATCTTCAGTTTCGACCCATCGGAGATGGGAAAAGAAGTAAAACATGTTACATAAGTCATTATTTGGATTATTTTTTTAAGGAGAGTATGACACGGTTCACTTATATTACTAAGGAGTCATGGGACTTCTTAAGCAAACTTAAAGAAATTAAAATGGAAAGTGAATATAGTTTTGTAACATTTGATGTCTGCAACCTTTTTACAACTATTCCTCATGACATTGGTTTAATATGGCTCGAAGAACAATTGTTTGAGACACATTTATATGAGCAAGAAAAAATTAATACATTAATCAATCTGATGGAAATTGTTCTAAATAACAACTTTTTATTTTTTGAAGGGAGTTATTACCAGCAAATAAGTGGAGTAGCAATGGGGATGGTGCCCATATGTATGCTAACTTGATTATGAGTTATTGGGAAAACAATTATTTGTTTCAATCTGAATATTATCAATATATTAGGATGTACACCAGATATATTGATGACATCTTTATTATCTGGAATCATGATAAAAAAACGTTAAAGTCTTTTTTGGAATATATCAATACAACAGTTAGATTTTTAAAATTTACTTATCAGATTAGTAATGACGACATCACTTACTTAGATGTGAATATTATATATAATAGAGAAACAAAAAGTTTAAAAACAAAAATTCATTGAAAATCAACATTTTCAAATGCGTATTTGCATTTTAGTAGCTGGCACCCTGACCATCAGAAAAAAGCCATTGTAAAAGGGCAGATGGTCAGGGCAGCCAGAATGGTAAGTGATGAGCAGGATTTTTTAAATGAATTACAATACATAATACAACTCTTTACAAATAGGGGTTATCCTGAACAGTTTTGTATGAATATATATAATGAAGTGAAAGAAAAGAGGAAAAATGGTACGTATATGGCAATACTAAAATCTGGTATTTTAAATCAAATGAATATTACAAGTACATCCAGGGTTGAAAACAAATATAATGATGTTCCTTTATATATAACTACCTATAATGATTCCTATAAAAACATTGAATCAATAGTGAGAAAGAATTGGAACATGCTGGTAAATGAAAGAATTTGGAGACAATTTTTTCAGGGATCAATAAAATTTGTTTATAGGAAAAGTCCATCATTTAAAAATGTATTTGAACATAAAGGAAGGGTGGATAGATATAATAATAGAATCAAAGGAAATTTTAAATGTGGAAAATGTACTGTATGTAGTCATATACAGTGTACAGGTATTGATGTGATTGTAAATGGTTGCAGAATCAATATAAATGGGCATTATAATTGTTTTACATCAAATGTTGTATACTTGGCCTTATGTCAACAATGCAAAGCTTTTTATGTAGGAAAAACTAATAGGCATTTTAGAGAACGGATAAAAGAACATCTTTTAGATATACAACATCTTAAAACAACAAATGCTTTGGCCAGGCATGTTATTGATAACATACATCATACATTTATGTTTTGTGTCATTAATCAAATAAAATATGATCAAGGGAAAATTATTAAATATCATTTAGATATGGAAGAATTAAGATGGCAACTCCAATTGAATTCATACAATCCACCTGGGTTGAATGAATATTTAGCCATTACGCCATTATTAAGAATAAATAAATTAAATGGCACATAAAATATATATGAGTTTTTATAACCATATAACATTTTATATTGTGGTTGTTGTTTGTTTGAATATGTGATACAGTAGTGGATGTTGTAGTAGGGTCACTATTACTTGATAACATATATATACTATTGATTTGAACATTTTTAATTTTACATTCATATAAAAACAAAAGTATATAAATTTACATCAATGTGTATTCAAAATTATAGTAAATATGTTTTATTAGTTAAGTAAATTAAATATTAATTTATTATTATATTATATATCAATTAAGGATTATATTTGACATAGTATATGCATATGGTAGTAAGATATGTTTAGTTCAGTTAAATTAGCTTTAAATATAATAAGTAGTATCACCATGACTTATTAGTAATACTTAGGTAGTCATAAGTTTTATTATAATGTATTGCAATTATATTGTTATATACGATATTGTTATATACGATTATGTATAGTAACATATATTTGTAATGTTTTAGGATATATACAAGTGTTTAAATGTAAATATTATTTCATATAATTAATTGATTTTTTGGAGCCGTTTTTAATACATATACAATTTTATAAGTAAAGGTTGGTGTCCCTTTAAGAAATGAAGTCAATTAAACATAATGGAAAAAGGGAATTGATATTAATTAAGTAATTAACAGCATTCAAAACAGTATTTAAACGTGGTAGAAAAACAGTTGTTTGTATTCTGATGAAGTTCGTAGGAACGAACGAAACCTAGGTAAATAAAAGACTTTTCAGTGTGAAACGTTGTAGTTGTGTTCCAGAAATTAATTACAGTTTTGCCTAGAAGTGAAGTTTTCATCTTGTAAATTGCTGTTCTCATCTCCTTATTGGCGTTGCCTCCATCTCGCTATCCAGGGACAGTTTTGGTGTTCGTTTTGGTTATTGATAAACTGTGTGTAGATTCTAAAATTTTTTCTCAGACACAACAGATTATAGATATATTTACAAAATCTTATGCAAAACAGTGTCTCCACAAAAGGGGTGATACTTTGTCTGAGTGACATTCAGGTAACCTCAGATACTACAATCAAATTAGATTATAATGAAAAAGAACTGCGCAAACTGGATTCAAAGCGCAGGGAGAAGACAAAATTAGTAATAATGACCTGAGAACACTTCAGCAAAAACTTATGGTACCATTATATCAATTATTCACCAGGTCATATAAATATGGGGAGATTCCTCAGGATTGGAGACATGTGCTTATTAAACCTGTCTTTAAGGGAAAGGGGAGTAGGACAAACCCAGAGCCATATAGACCCTTAAGTCTACTTTCATGTTGTGGAAAAATAATGGAGAAGGTAATATGGTATAAGTTATTGACAGAAATGGATAGGTTGGGACTTGAAACCATGTATCAGTGTGCATATGTTGAAAATAGATCTATTATCCTCTGTAACATGATATTCTTTATCAATATAATGACAGCTATGAATGAAAAATTGTGCTGTGATGTAATTTATATAAATTTAACTTAAGCATTTGACAGGGTCATGCACAAAATACTGATCAATAAATTAGAACAACTAGGTATTGATGTACCCTTGATAACATGGATTGTTGCATTGCTAACAAATATGACATGGCAAGTATCATACACCAGCTGGAGAGGTAAAATTCTTGGTTACAGTCAGAGTGCCCCACAGGGCTCTGTCCTAGGCCCTTACTTGTTTAGATTGTATCTTTCAGACCTAACTTTTTCATCTCAGGTGTTCTACAGTCTCTATGCATATGACCTGAAATTGGGTAAACTGATTACACGTGTAACAGATAAGGCATGTCTGCAAAAGAACTTGACTAATTGACCATTTGGGCACAGAAGAATAATATGCTGATAAAGACATCAAAAACTAAGCATATGAGATTTGGGAGACATAAACTGAAAGTTGAATATTTAATACAGCATCCAGTGATTGAAGCTGTAGATTCATTTATGGACTTGAGTATATGGGTAGATCCAGCTTTGAGTTTTTCTAATGATATAAACTAATTGGTTAATGCTAGTTGTAAAACTATAGGTTGTATAAAATGATTTATAAAGTCTAGGACATCAGAAATGATGACGTTGTTGTTTGTTAGTTGCATTACACCAAAACTTGAGTACAGAATAACAGTACAGAAACCTTATAAGAAAACAAGCATGAGTAAACTGGAAAGATTACAGTGGAAATATACCAAGGGTATCCATGGATGTGGGCATTTAAGTTATTATGAGAGAAGGGCATTAATGCCTATGCTTGAAATATTTGTATGTATGTATGTAAGTAACCTAGCCTCTGACATAAATAAATCATGTTGGAGAGACCATAATTTGAAGCATCACACGAAAGAGTTACAGGTTTGTGAACATCATAATATCTCAATGTGGGTGGACTGGCATTTTTCTGTTTCTGAGAATCAACTACTTTTTGGTGTTGATCCAACCACAACCAGTTTACATTTTTGCATGTCAATTTACATAAAAGTGCTGAAACCTCACTCAGATGTGAGATGAACTTTCTTAATTAGTTGACCATACCATGAAAATGTTGTAAAGATGTGATATTCTCTGGAACTGGCATCTCAAGAATTGCTGCTTGTTTAGACATATCTGGTTGTAAGCCAGAACTGGTAAACAAATGACTCACATAAGTAACTTCTTTCAGTTTGAATCTGCATTTCTGAGGATTCAGTTTAAGATTTACTTCACATGCATGGTCTAGAACTTTTTTGAGGTTTCTATCATGTTCGTCTTCACCATTGCCCCCTACAATAATGTTGTCTACTATAATAGCACATGGATAACCTAAAAAAAGTTGTTCCATCAAATGTTGAAATACTTCACTGGCAGCATTTATCTCAAATGGCATTCTCAAG
The DNA here is from genome assembly GCF_019279795.1 of Protopterus annectens. Classification (NCBI taxonomy): domain Eukaryota; kingdom Metazoa; phylum Chordata; order Ceratodontiformes; family Protopteridae; genus Protopterus; species Protopterus annectens. Next base: position 841,612,490 of record NC_056749.1, on the reverse strand, counting down.
AATCTGTATCTACCAAATGGTGTACTGAAAGTGATTAACAATGAAGATTTGTGATCCAGCAAAATTTGCCAAAATGAACTTTTTGCATCTATGACAGAAAGAAACAGTGGCTACTTCCTCTACTGTGTGCATCGGATGATGAGGACATTTAAGCACTTTGCTTAAGTCTCTCAGATCAACACATATTCGGATATCATGTGAGCTTTTCTTAGCATGTGCTGATGAGGGGGTGCAGAGTATATTGGGAAAAAGATGCTAAGGATGAAGCTGCCAGGTAACAGGGAAAGAGGGAGGCCTAAGATAAGGTTTATGGATATGGTGAGAGAGGATAAGCAGGTGGTTGGTGTGACAGAGCAAGATGCAGAGGACAGAAAGAAATGGAAACAGTTGATCTGCTGTGGTGACCCCAAATGGGAGCAGCCAAAAGAAGAAGAAGAAGATGTGAGCTTTTCTTATTTGGTACAACCATAGAGGATACCCATTCAGTCAGTTTGTTTACTGGAGTAAGGACACCTAAATTCACTATTTTGTCAAACAATGCTTTTACTTTGCTCTGTAATGCTACCAGTTCCTTCCTTGCTGGTCTGACAACTGGGCTTATGTCATGGTTTAACTTCATGGCACATATGACAGGAAGTTTGCCAAGCTCATCTTTGAAAATATCAGCATATTCATTAAAAATATTCTGTGCAAAACTATCATTGTTCAGACTTATATGGTGGATTTATTTATTAAATGAAATCAGTCCTATTTTCAAACTGTCTTTGAGACCTAACAATGACTGCACATCTTTTGGCTATGTAAAACTGCAAGTTCTAGCTGTTCCCAGCAGAATGGCATGTGAGAAATACAGCGCCATCAGTTTGGATCTCTTCACTACCATAAAAAAGTAGTTTTGCACACTTTGTCGAATCAAGTTTCTCACCAGCTTTTACTTTGGCAAACATTTGTGCTGATATAACATTGCACTTGGACCTGGTGTCTACTTTAAGCTGTACAGGTTTCCCATTAATTTGAACAGTACGAAACATTTCACTCTTTGCTGACAACTGATAATCTACCATATTAACTGTTTCATCAATCACAGAGACACCATCAACACAGAAAGTTTGCTCACAGCTGATCTACTTGCTTCTTCGGAAGTTCTCTTTTAATAAAAGTGTGTGCCACTTTAACTTGCAAAGCCTTTTGAAATGATTCTACTTTTTACATTTGTGACTCTGCCAACCAAAAACTAAGCACTGCTCTCATTTAGGTTCATCACTACTTCCACAATTACGACAGCAAACAATGAAGTTTGGTGTTGTGGCCCCATTCAGTTTATATTTCTTTTTCATCTTAGCTTTATGTTGTACACTACCAACACTGACAGTGGCTACCACTGCATGCATGTTTTTCTAATTTTTAAGCATATTTGTATGCTTTTCTGTAAACTCATATATTTGACAAATCTCAATGGCTTTGCTCAACATTAAATCACTGTCTTGAAGCAAAATCTTTCTCACTGCATAATTATAACAATACGCAGAAGCCTGTCTTTTATCAACTCATCTATCAGATCACCAGATATGCATGTTTTTGCTTTAATTCTTAAGTCAGTAATATATGCTGCTATAGTTTCACCAGGCTTTTGATTTCTTGTGTAAAACATGTGCCTTTCCGTTGTAATATTCATTTGAGGGTTACACACTTCTCTAAATTTACATTTTAAGCACTCAGGGTTTTCCTGCATTTCAGCCTGTATTTGTATCACAATAGGGTGGTTCTCCCCCTCGCCTGCATATATGGCAGATGCATACACAAATGAACATTCCTTGTCAATGGCTTTTGAGCCAGCTAAATTAAGAAGTATGAATGCCTTTGTATGTGCATGTTTATCAGAAAATGAACTAAACACTGCACAAGGGAGGGTAGTTAGAGGAATGGTCTGGATATGTTGACTAGGAATCTTTTGAATTGAGGTTATAGGTCTAAGGAAGTCACCCCACTTCTAGGACAGATAGATGGATTAAGGAAAGGGAGGGCTAGACCTTATTTTTCACCTAGAGTGGGACCAGTCCCTAGTAGTGACATTAGGTCAATGCCCCCTAATTTGGTCGATTTCCCTATGCACTTTACTAGTAATGTAGAAAAGGTTAAAATGGTGTTCAAGAAACATTGGTCACTACTTTTAACTGATGAGAAAATCAAGAAAGTAATTGGTGACACACCACACTTTCTTTTTAAGAATCATGCCTCTAAAAAGGATGCGTTGCTATCCTGAGAAAAGGAGAGACAGATGTAGTGAGACCGTAGGAACTTTTCCTTGTAATCATTGTAGTTATTGCGGGTATATTAAATGTAATAGTCTGTTCATCCACCTGGACACACAACAGAGGTTTAAGTTTAGGTTTACGGTCGACTGTGCTACTAGGAATTTGATATATCTAGCACGATGTGTGTGTTGTTCACCTTTCTACACTGGAAAGACTAATCGAACATTAAGGGAGCATGTTAGAGATCATTTGTACTATATGTTGGTACAGAATACCACCAGTGCTCTTGCTAGACATATGTTAGAAGATGGGACTTTACATCAGTTTAAATTTATGGTGACTGAGGTCATACACGAGAGTGTTAGTTTAGGCGATTTAGAAAACAGGACAGAGAATATTGAACTCCATTGTATTTTGAAGCTCAGAGCCGATAGCGGCTCTGGTTTGAATGGAATGGTGTCAGTTAAGCCTGCATTAAAGTTGAGAGGGCTGCCAAAGTAATTAAGGCTATGCTGTGCAACTTATGTTTTTGGATATGTAGAATATATATATATAGACATATATATATATATATATATATATATATATATATATATATATATATATATATTTTTTTTTTTTTTTTTTAGATAGAGTTTTTAGTTCCTGTCTTTCTGCTTTTATTTGTTTTAATTGGCATCAAATAGATTTGTGTGTTGAAAGAAAGGGGTATATCCCTTTAAGTTTGTAGCCTACAGTTCAATGATGTAATAGCGTATGGTGCGCTGCTAGTATGGTTGAGATACAACTCTGAATGGATGTCTAATTCAGTTGTGAGTATATGTTTTATGATTGGTTCCAATCTGATTGGAATAGTGTGTATATATATATATATATATATATATATATATATATATATATATATACATATACATACACACATACACTGTTTTTTTCCTCATTTTTATATGTAATGGTCTGATGAAACCACCAGTTTGGTGGAAAAAGCACTTACCTATTTTAAATAAAAGATGTGCTTTTAATATAGCCATGTTTTGGTTAACTGCTTGTGTTTCATTTTTAGTTTTACTTGTTTCAATAAATGAAGCCTGTGGGCGGCTACAGTGGTGTAGCAGTTAGTTTTGCCACTTAACAGCAAGAGGTTCTCTGGTTTGATCCTCAGCTGGGGTGCCTTCTGTGCAGAGTCTGCATGTCCTCCCTGTGGTCACGTGGGTTTCCTCCAGGTGCTCCAGTTTCATCCCAAAGACATGATGTAGGTGGATTGGACACTCTAAATTGGCCCTAGGCATGAGTGCATACATGTGTGCACCTTCTGTGGAAGGTTGGGTGCCAGGCTGGCAAATCAACACTGTAAAACTCTACTGCCAATCATGAGCAGGCAGGTGATCAACTGTGGTGACCCCTAACCAGAAAAAGCCAAAAGAAGAAAATGAAGCCTGTATGAAAATATCATATTCATGCTCAAGCACTCACCAATTCTCAGCAATATTATTATCAAACACCAGCAGTTCAGGTCTACAAAATCCCTCTGCCATAACAACAAAATTCATTTAAATGTAAGCATAGACCAGGTACTTGTAATTATGCTGAAATGCATCACAATCTCTCTAAAACGGCTTCACTTTAACCCTGCAAACACTGAGAACACTCCAGGTACTTTGGATACTTTTCAAAAGCTTTAATTAATGCAAAAAAATAGTACAGTGTGAAAAATATGGTCATTTTAGCTTTTTTGTACATTTTAACACTTCAGAAATTATTTCAAACACTTTTGTATTTATTTTGAATACTTTTATCAGTAATGTCACTGTTTTGGACATTTTGTCTATCTCAGTAATTATTTTTAACATTTTGAATACTTCACCACTTATTCAGTGACCAAAAAATCATTTAAACAAGTTTAAGTACCTCTGAATAACCACTGACCTGTTTGCAAGTTGGCTCCTTTATATTCCTTCACTTCTAACAGCGTGCCTCATGGTTTGGGAGTTGCTTTAACTTCAGATCCCATTCTGACACCATGTGACACATCTCTTGTATTCAAATCAGACACCGAGGCACTGTGATGGGTTCAAGTTGTTTAGTGTACATAAACACATCAGGAGCTGTAACTGGAACATATACTTAAGCTAACTGACTGACTCATTACTTCAAATACACTCGCATTTGCGTCTCCATTCATGCCTGTATTCATTTCAGAAAAAAATGTTACTGCAAACACAAACCAAGTAAGAAAACAAAAAAAATGAGTGCCCAGGCTTTGCTATGTTCTCTTCATCAATTTATTCCAATAACAAGTAAAAACATACCATAAAACAAGGCTCAGCTGATCAGTGATGTTGCTTTTAAGTCCAAGAAAGTTCTTGTAAACACAAAATCACCAGTAATGCAGAGTAGTCAGTGATACTGTTTCTTAAAAACACCAGAGAAGTTATTTTAAAAGCAGGTGAAAAATATCTGTGGTGCTGTTTAAATCCAAGTCTGAAGCAATCTTGTAAAAACAGCGTCAATAACCAAAAACAGTTTTAAATCCCAGCTCTTTCATCTCTCTGCTTCAGAGACCATTTCAAAGATAGTTTAAATCAGTTCACGTCCCTGGTTTTATTTCAGGTCCTAACCTGAAATAAAAACAGGGAAATTAACTAGTTTAGCTTATCTTTGAAAAAGTCTCTGAAGCCGATTGACAAACGCTAGTATTTAAAATTTTTTTGGTTACTGACGCTTTGCTTTTACAACGTATTTTTCACCTGCTTTTAAAACAACAACTCTGGTGCTTTTATGAAACAGTAAGACCGACTACCAGGGATTACAGTTGGTTTTGTGTTTACAAGAACTTTCTTGGACTTAAAAGCAACATCGTTGATCAGTGGAGCCTTGTTTTATGGTATGTTTTTACTTGTTATTGGAATAAATTGATGAACAGAACATAGCAAAGCTTGGGGCACTCATTTTTTTGTTTTCTTACTTGGTTTATGCCTGCAGTCATGTTGACTGACTGTACAAAATGGCACTGACCTTACACATTATCAGTAACTTATATGCACATGCTATATAGCTACAGTGGCTGACTAGGTACAATGCATGCAATGAGCTACACCTGCCCCCAGGATTAGTATTATGGTGTCTTATTTGCAGTCTTTAGCAATCACATGGCAAGCCACTACAGAATAGCCAAACTAGTGCAGTATGCAGGCAAAGTGACCATCTTCTTCTTTGTTACTAATGTATCACTAGCTGATACCGAGTTGCAATACATATTCAACTTTTTGCATTCATGGCTTCAGTTGTAGCACTATATTATGGCTGGAAAGACAAAGACTATGCTTGTTGTTAGAAAATGGCATATAGTAAATGAGGGTCTATACTGGAACATCGAAGTGTCAGAACTTTGAATGTTCTAATATCGAACCCAATACAGCGAATGCTGACAACATTGAACATTCAGAACAGTGAATTTTTTGCTAGGGAAAAAATGTGCTGTTCTGAAACACATGCACACTACACAAGCACACCAAACAAACAGCAATCCACACACATACACCTAAAATCTTACATCTAGCCCTACACTAAACTGTACATACACCACTAACTATCCACTTACCTATCCCTAAGGTCCGTCACTATCGCACACTCACCTCACCCGCGCCCTAACCCTAACTCACCTTCCCTGCCCTAACCCTCACGTCCACACAATCGCACACTTACCTGACCCACGCCCAAACCCTAACTCACCTAACCCGCCCTAACCTTCACGTCCACACAATCGTACACTTACCTGAACCTGACCCATAACGTTCCACCACAGCGCTGAAAATAGCAAAGTGACAGAAAGGAAAACCAAATTCTTTCTTGTACAGATGTCATGATACCATTTGGTAACATGTTCCATCATTTAGTAAGATTTTATTTTATTTATTTTATTTTACATTTGTTAACTGGGAGAGTCCGACTGGATACTGGCCTGAGGAGAAAAGCTCCACATGTGCAAACAAAAGTGACAGTCTAAAATCATGGTTACATAGAAATTTAAACATTTAAAAATAAGTGACAATATGTAGTCATGGTTACGTTGATATTTAGCATCATTGTAGGTTTATAGCATGAAATATGTGCACAAATCATTTCACAGCATTGAAGTGTATAGGATGAAATGTTAACACAGATTGATTTTCAGGATGACAATCAAGAGAAAAAAGGTGGTTAGTTAAGAAGGGAAGTTGTTAGAAATTGCATGTAGAAGGGTTAAAAACATAGCCTTAGAATGGCTAGGATAACAAGTTATCATCCTTATAATAATGTTCTAATGGTTGTTGAGAAGTGTGTATAGTCTGGGTAGAGAAAGGTTTAGAAAGATTATACATATAGGCTCAGGAATTTATTATTATTGAGTATTTCTCCTATGTGAGTTGTGTTTTTACTGAGTTAGTCTGGGTTTAGACATGGACATATCCAATGCCTGTTTAGGTGTTTCTTTAGGGATATTTTGAATTGGGGTAAGGAGGATGTAGTGGTAAGATCTGTGGGGAGTGAGTTCCATTTTTTTCCAACAGAGTTGGAGAATAATGATTCTCTGGCTGAGTTGTTGGCTTTGGCAGATTGCACTAGCATTCTGTTGGATGAGCAGGGGGATGCTAGGTTGCTGTAGGGGGTGATACTATTTGTCAGAATGGGTGTACTGTTATGTTGGTAGAGTATATTATGAATAAATATGAGTTGGTTATACTGGAGTTGATTTGGTAGTTCTAGCCAGTCTAGTGTTTGAAGATTTTGACAGTGATGGGTTCTGTAGGCTGAGCCTGTGGCGAATCTAGCTATATTGTTATAGCAGCTAGTAAATTTGTTAAGTTTTGACTTGCTTAGGTTTTTGAAGATGGGTGAGACGTAGAGAAGAGTCGATAGGAGATGTGTCCGAGCTATAGCAGTTCTGGCAGATGGGGTTAGGAATTGTTTAATCCTATACAAGGAGGCTAGTTTTTTGTTAACTGTTTTGATGGTTTTGTCTATATGAGCATCATACTTCATATTATTAGCAATGATTACACCAAGAAGTTTTGTGCAAGGTTCTGGAGAGATTATGGTGCCATTGTTAGATGAGATTGTAATAATTGGTAATGTGAACTTATGGGTAGGGGAGAAAAGTAGTAGTTTGGTTTTATTTGTGTTCAATAGGAGATGGAGACTATTGAGCCAGTCCTATACTTTGTTGAAGGTGATTTGGGATAGGGATTGTAGTTTTGTGGGGGTGGTGGCAGATCAGATAAGCGTGGAGTCATCTGCATACTGACTACATATTGCATCTGGGATAACTTTGGGTAGGTCATTAATGAATATGGAGAAAAGGAGGGGGCCTAATATAGATCCTTGGGGGACACCAAGGGTGACAGGTAGAAGGGGGATAGATTGTCTTTCCATAGTACAGCTTATTGTCTGCCATGCAGGTAAGAGTGGAACCAGTTGATTACTAAGTTGTCTAGGCTAAGTGATTTTAGTGTGTCTAGGAGTAGGTGGTGATTCACCATGTCTAATGCTTTGGATAGGCTGAGAAAGAGGGCTGAGGAGAGCTTGTTGTGATTACGGTTTTGATTTATTGCGTGAGAAAAGGAGAGAAGGGCTGTAGTTGTACTATGGTGAGGTCTAAATCTGTGCTGGGATGGGGCTAGGAGAGTATTCTGAATAAGGTGAGTTAGAATTTGCTTATGTATACATTTTTCCATTATTTTGGCTAAGAGAGATAGGATGGTTATAGGTTTACAGTTAGAGAGTTCAGTGGAGTTTCCCCCTTTGTGAAGTGGAATAATGTGGGAGATTTTCCAGATGGAGGGGACATAGGATTCATGGATAGAAAGATTGATTAAAATGGAGATAGGGTATGCTATTTCATTAGCGGTCTTTTGTAGAAATTCTACAGGAAGTAAGTCTGCTGCCAGGGTGGTGGGTTTCAGTTTCTTAAGTAGGGACTTAATATAGTCTTTGGGGATAGGATCAAATTTGAAGGGAAGTATATTTTCCTGAGTGGGTGTGATAGTATTAGAGGTGTTGGGAGATAGATTATTAGCTAGGGACTGCACTGTTTCTGCAAAGAAAGTATTAAAGGTCTTTGCTACACATTTAGGGGGTAGATGTAAGGTAGTTGAGGGGGTGGGGTTGAGAATTTACCTGGGTGGAGCAGTTTATTAAGGCCTGACCAGAATTTTTGTGTTTGATTTTAGTGCTTTTGCTTTAAATTGAAATAGTAGTTTTGTCTGTCTAGTATACTGGATTTTTTTGTCTTGTTTCTCAATTGTTTGTATCTAATGTGGTCTTGTGGGGATTTGGTGGATCTCCAGGAGACCCATGCTGTGTTTCTAGCAATAAGTTTTTGTCTACTACCATTGGTTAGCCATGGAGCTATTTTGTTTTTGGTTCTGATTGTTCGTTTGGGAGCATGCCTGTCTAAGATGGCTAGGAATTTAGCATTGAAGTCTGAGACTGCTTCATCAAGGGGAAGTAGTTTAAGATTGGACCATTTGTATGAGTTAAGTTTGGCCTGAAAATTAGACAGGTTAACGTTTTTTGTATTCCTAATGGTTTTAAAGGTGGTTTGATGAGGCATGTCATTCCTTTTTCTGATTATATAGGTTAGGAAGTGGTCACTCATGTCCTCAGGTAGGGTGCCTGATTTATATAACTGGGGTTTGTTGTTTATTAATATCCAGTCTAGGATACTTTCCTTATTGTTGGTCTTATTGATTCTGGTAGGGGAAGTTATAATCTGGGAAAAGCCATGTAAATTAATATGGGTGGTGGGCTAGTTTGATGAACAGGTTTTCCAGTCGATATTGAAGTCCCCGAGAATAATAGTTTCTTGGGGGTGGTTGGTAGATAGCCATTGGAGGGTACCTTCTAAGGTGTCTATGTTGTCACCTGGGGGAATATAGATACATGCTATGTTTATAGATTTGTGTTTGTTAAGCTGGATTTTTGTGATGAGTGTTTTGGAGTTGTTAGTTTCAGGCCTTGTGGGGTACTAATTGTGGATACTTCTAGAGTGGATTTATACATGATGGCTACTCCACCACCTTTCCTACCTTTCTGGTCAAGTCTTATTATATTATAGTTGGGGGTATAATCTCATTATCAGGGATAATGGGTTTGAGGCAGGTTTCTGTAAGGCATAGTAGGTCAGGGGAGTGCATGCCCAGGAGGGCATGCAGATAGTGAATTTTCTTATTTATACTTCTGATGTTTAGGTGACAGAGACCCGCAGTGGTGGTGCTGTGGTAGCGTTGTCGCCTCACAGTAAGATGCTGTCTGGTTCGATTCTCAGCTAGATCGTCTTCTGCATGGAGACATGCGTGAATGGGCATACCTTCGTTGAAGGTTGTGCGTCAGGCCTGGCAAGCCGGTATATAAAAATCAACTGCCAATCATTAGCGGACCAGAGTTCCTCTGTAGCGACCCCTAACCGGGAAAAACCTAAAGACACAAACAAATGTTTAGGTGACAGACTAGTAGTGAATTAGGGGCATTGTATGAGCTCTGTAGGTTAGTGAGAGTGCCATTTAGGAGTTAGTGGTGAGTTTGGGCCTGGGTTAGTGTGGATGTCGCCATCGACTATAAGGTTAGGTAGTGACCTCCTTATGAGTTTGTGGATTATCAGTAGGAGTTGGTGATAGCATTTAGTCCTAGGGTTTATATAGGTAGCTCATATGGGATGAAGAGGTTTTGGAGTGGTAGAATTAGGGAAGAGGTGGGGTAGTATTGGCTTGGGGTAGTGTGGTTGGTTGCTAGTGGTGGTACTGGAAGTAGGATACTGAGAGCTAGGTAGGTAGTGATATTCATAGGCAGTTAGAAGATAAAATATTACAAGTGGGGGTATGAGGTAGTAAAGTGGTCTAGGTTTTGGTAATAAGATGGGAGTTAGTGGAGACATTGTGGGGTAAATAGTATTTGTAATAGAGAGTGTAGGTGGGGAGATACAAGAGAGTGAATTGTGGGAAAGTGGTGGGTTGGGAGTGGGGGGTTGGGTGTAAAGACAGAATGTGTTGTAGTTGGTTGATTGTGATGTGTGGGGGTGGCAGTTAATGAGGGGGTGTGGTTAGGTGAGTATAAAAGCAGGAGTACTGGGGTTGGTGGAAATTGGGGGCAGGGTAGGGGAGCGGAGTTAGCCTTCAGGGTGCATGGAGCTGGTAGAGCCAAAGAAAGGTGAACTTCAGGACAGGTTGGGTTGGAAACAATCAGCTGTGTAGATAGCAGGCAAGTAGCCAGAGTGCACAGAGAGAGAGTATAGGCTGAAAGGACTAGAGGTGGGGAAGCGGTTATGGTCATGAGGGAGTGGGGTATAAAGTACAAGTAATGAGTAAATTACACTGGACAGTTGATCAGTAGCTATTTGTAAGGCAGGGGATATTAAGTGGATGCAGGCCACTATCTAGTGGCCAAATCTTGTAAGTACAGCAAAGTTCCTTGTAGAGAACCAGGGGCTTGGAAGTGAATGAAATGTGGCTTAATCATGACCAGGGGAAGGTAATAGAAGGATAGATAAGTGGGTACAGAGAAAGGGATGTGTGGCTGCTGCAGTACCTGATAGAGAGCGAGTTTTAACCACCTAGCAGGGATGTGGGATTAGCGTGTAATATTAGCAGAACTTAACAGTATTCAGACATACTTTGGTTTTAGATATGAACATGGAATTTTGTCCCCATATTTGGTAATGTTTTTGTTTAAAATTAGTTCAAGGTTGTTTGAAGGTTATATCAGCTTAGCATGAATATGAAGTCAGGGAACAATTTGATGTATTTTAGCTTGTGAAGGAGTTTGTAAGACACTGGGTTCAAGATTTTTGTGCATTTGTGAATGTGTTCTCAAATCATTTTCTGAAATGAACCGTCAAAACTAGACATAAACCTCTGACAATAATGATGCATTGGAAAAGTCACAGTAGTCTCATTGTTTAAGTAAGTGAAACCTCTGAACATAATGATGCATTGGAAAAGTCACAGTAGTCCTTTTGTTTAAATAAGTGATTAACTATAGAGGAACAAAATAAATGCAGCTAGTATAACAAGTAAAACGGAATACAAAAAACAGGGCAACAGTTTAAATAACTCTGTAGCAGTTGAACAACTGAAACGCTTTACAATAATATTGCTTTTTAATATTTATATTCATGTGTATACACGTGTAACCAGAGAAATAATTTGCCTTAGTGCATCTATCTGAATTTAAATGAAAATGTAATTTCTGCATTAGATATAATACTTTTTTTAATTTTTACATTTTGCAAGCTATAAAATATCATAATGCATATGTGTCTTATGACTAACACATTATATTCTTTCAGTATTATACATTGTTATTTAAACAAAGCATATTCATACCAAGAAAAAATATGAAAGAGGTTCAGATATCTACCTTTGAATGCAAAATTTTACACATGGAATTTAAATTATTTAACATCAGTATCCATACTTTTATAACAGTGTTCCCCCATCTTTCTCAATCTCTCTCTCTTCACACAGGTATGCAAGCAAGTACACACATACATCTTTAAAACTCACATGCATGTGCACATATTTATCTGAAAACACAAGTAAATCTGCATGTATAGTAAGATGCATTCATACAAATGTGTTTTTTCCATAACTCTACATATAAGATAAACCACAATAATAGTTCAATGCAAAATGTCTCCCACTATAATCAATACGGACAACTCATTAAAATCCAGTTGAATAATTACATTTGAGTTAAAACAGGAGACACAACTTCAGGCTGGTATATTAGCAATATGGTGCTAAAATAGTACTTTATCTTGGATAACAGTAGCTTTAATAATGGAAAAATATCAAGTGTATGGTACTGAAAGACTCAAGGTTACTCAACTGTTTGTCATTGACTGCGAGAGCACTGTGGTTAAACCAGAGATAAGCCTTGAGCTTATCCGTACTTCAGAAAAGTAGGGTAAAGCTCTTATATTCAAGTTTATTGATTCAAATAGTGTATCTACTAATGAAATCTCCCGCTAACTAAAGCTAAGCTAAAATGTGCAGGATAGAATGTCTTCAGCATAAAACAACTTAGAAATGTAACATTTTTTTCTACCTGTAGTCTTCACAGGATATTTTCAGAATAAATAGATAATGTGATTTTTAATGTGATGCAAGAAAGAATAATTACTTTTTGTTGTTGCCCAAAGAAAGTAGAGGCAACTGTCATTTGAGCTTCATTTAAAAAAATGGTATTAACACTCTACTGTTCATATTTATGTAAAAAAATGTCAATTTTGATCATGCTGTTATGAACCTGAACATAATAATTTCTAATGGCAATGATTTATAGATTATGTTCTGTTCATTCATTATTATTTATCTCAATACAATAACAATTTTTACTAGATTGCTAGTATCAAGTCCAAGCCTCACAATTTTCCTTTTATATCAACATGAAAGTTTTCCTTTTTCAAATGAGCATTATTGTATATATTTATACACCAAAAGCGACAGAAGAGAACAGATTGGAACATTTTGAATAATGGCATACAGTTTATGAATACGCATCATTAGAAAACAGCAGTGCATTAATGTGTTGTGTTTTGTGTCTGCATAAAGTTGTTGTCTTCAAATCTAGTTGGAGAAAGAAGTTATCTGGATTAAACTTGTAACTTCCGTAACTTCAGATATTAGACTATTAAGGAATATCCGTACAGGATCATTTGGAAAACAGGGGTCTTGACAGGTAAACAGGGAAGCCATTTATATTTATATTAAATTGTTGTAATTGTGAATGGTGGACTACTATAAACAGTAATGATGCTTACATAAGGTAATAAATAATTATGGGACTGCTGGTTTATTTTTACTGTGTGTCAATGGCTTTATTAGTGATATAGAATTAAAAATAACTGCTTTATATTGTATTTGTTACAGATTTTCCTTTCCCTTAACAAAGACAATTAGATCAGGAGTGACAGTATTGTGTTACAAAACCAGATGCATTTTATAAACATAATAATGATGGGACAGCAGCTTGCAAGTCCAAATATCTACTTCCAGGAGTACGTGAATAAAAAAAATGACACCCCCATTATTTGAAGGCAGTGTTTTGGTTTTTATTTATTTATCTGATATTTGTTAACCGGGAAAGTATGACTTGGAACAAAGCCAATTTTCCGTAGTGGCCTGTGAAGAAATGCTCCAGACGCATCTTTTTGTAATATGGGAGGAAAATGGAGCACCAGGAGGAAATTCATACGAACGGAGAGGACATGCAGACTCCACACAGAAGGCACCCCAGCCAAAAATCGAACTGGAGAACCTCTTGCTGTGAGTTGACAACACTACTGCTGCACCACTGCACTTTTGGTTAGTGTAATCAGTAACCAACAAACATAGACTACTACACAAAATATTTATTTAGTTCTTTGTTTAGTGTAGTCAGTATCTCAAAGGATCTGAGAAAAGTCTACAAGTGAAAACATCACCAGGTAGGTATATAAATGAGCTGTAAGTGTTTACTTTCTTGTTGTATTGGTCTGGCAGAAACATTTGTCAGATTCATTCAACATTTAATGAATAAGGGGCACCTAAGAAAAAAACAGAACTTAAATGTAACATGATAAAATAACTATGCAACATAGTATTTTTAGACACAGCAGCATAGGACAAATGGATTGTGAAGGGGTTTACATTAACAAAGACACTGGGCTAGCTTCAGTGCCCTCAGAAACTGATGCCATCTCCAAGTGTTTGAGGGTTGTCCAGCTACTGGACTGGCTGACTCATGAAGAAATGATCAATGATAATGACTGACCTTTGAAACAGATGTGTTGAGATAACTTGGTGCATTTCTAATTGCCATTAGTCTGCGAATATGCAGGGCTTCTTGCTCATCAACAAAAACATTGAATAGTTTTTAGAGAGCATAGCTCACCAGCTTTGAATATTTAGTTTGCAGGATATCATGGTTTATTTATGAGCCTTATGTTCAACAGAGTAACATCCCAGACATTGCCACCAGGTAGGCTTTCCTGACATAATATGAAGGTCCAGAAGACATTGGCTTTCATTATCAAGATCAAAGTGCAACTTTCACTTCAGGGAGTCCTAGTCGTTATAAATAAAATGCTAATTCCAATGCATTCTTGATAAAAAAAAAAGACTTTAGATAATTGTCCACTTGTCTGAATGCTTGGAAGATTCTTGCTAATTTTTTAGTAATGCCAACTATCAAAATCAGTAAGAAATAAGTATTTTGGAGATCATTTTACTAGAAGCTATAGATCATAATAAATGAGGGAAATGCAAAACCACAACAGTGTTGTAATGAGGTATAAAATATGATTCCATCCAAGAGAACAGAAAATAACATTTTATTGGCTGCCTGAAATTTCTTTGTTGATGAGCACTCTAGTAATTAACAAACACTAGCTTTAAAAGCGTATGCATTCTTATGGGGTGCTGAGGAGTATTTGAATGGCTTGCACAGCTGTTATTAATGGCATAGTGATAGAAGTTGTAGGTAGTGAACAACAGCAATAACTTTCCAAGGATGAAGCAACTGCTTAGGACATTATTAGAAGTGGTTTTAATAGTTGGCATTTATCATTTTACTTATGCTAGACCTATTCATAGATTCATAGATTCAAAGACTGTTACTAGGCTAATAACCGAGAGGGGGACCTTTCTAAGACTTGCCAAGTTTTTCCAAAAGAACATTGAGGGCCAGGAATTTAAAAGCTACCTCTGTCCATAAGACACATGGGTGTCAGACCCAGTGTAATTTTGTTTTTATTCCATGTCTACTTGTCTAGGTTGTGCTTAAATTGACTAACAGACAAATTCAGCTTTGCATGGCTGGGAAGCCTGTTCCATAGGAAGGGCAGTCTCTGGAACACATATCTCCCTCTCCAGCATGTTCTGTTTAAGTCACAGACAAAATTCAGGTCCCTAAATGTTGTATTTCTGGTACTCTTTGACTTACAAATATGTAGGAGATTCATAAGTGTGTGGTTTGCGGATGCCTTCTAAGCCAGGCATAGATCACCCCTCAGCAATCTATATGGGACTAAGTACAGGGAATGGGCTTTAAGGCACTCTGCATAAGGCAGATTTTTTACAACTTGTATTCTTTTTGTAAGGAACCTTTGAAGTCGCTCTAGTTGCTGTGTATGCCTTCTCAGGTACATACCAAAGTCAGCACTGTGCTCTATGATTGGACTGATAAGGACAGAGTACAGTGGGGTAATTTCTTCTTTGGACCTAAATGCCATGCCCTTTCTTATAAGTTGTTCAGCATGAAGAGTTTTTCTCACCACTGTGGCCACATGGTGTTTGAAGGTAAGACAACCTTCTACATGAGTACCCAGCCCCCTGACCAATGGGTCAACTCTTAGGGGTGTATTATCACCATTGTAATAAGTCATGATGGTTGCTTTCCTAATGGGTACAGTTATGCATTTCTTAGCATTAAGATTAAGGCCATGGCTTTGCCACCATTTGTTAGTCAGAGATGACATTCTTGCAGAATGCTAGTATCTGCAGGAGAGTTGATGATAACTCCCAGCTTGCAATTATCTGCAAATTTAGTCATCAATAAACCTTCAGCAGTTGCTTCCATTTCAGAGAAATAGATGCCAAAAAGGAGCAGCCCAGTACCAAGCCCTAGGGACTCCGCTAGCGACTGGCCTCTTGGTGGAGGTCGGCTCACCTATTTTGACCTCCTGGATCCTATCATTGAGACAGTTGGCTATCCAGTGGGTGAAAAAAGGGTTTATAACTAAATGAGTGAGCTTGTCTATAATGCCAGAGTAGGTTATTGAATGAAAAGCCTTGCCCAAGTCGAGGTAAGCTATGTGCACAATCTTACCTTCATGCATTTCTTTGGTGACCCTCTTACCATGGAATAAGATATGAGGCTAGTGAGATTTATGGGCCTGTAGTTACTCAGATCAGTGGTTGGACCTTCTTTGTGCAGGGATAAGATATGAGGCTAGTGAGATTTATGGGCCTGTAGTTACTCAGATCAGTGGTTGGACCTTCTTTGTGCAGGAATAAGATATGAGGCTAGTGAGATTTATGGGCCTGTAGTTACTCAGATCAGTGGTTGGACCTTCTTGATATGAGGCTAGTGAGATTTATGGGCCTGTAGTTACTCAGATCAGTGGTTGGACCTTCTTTGTGCAGGAATAAGATATGAGGCTAGTGAGATTTATGGGCCTGTAGTTACTCAGATCAGTGGTCGGACCTTCTTTGTGCAGGGGAATGATCTTCTATTCCTTGGGGATAAAACCTGACTGAAGAATGCAGTTAAAATGTGATTCAAGTGGACAAGAGAGGTAATGTTTCATGCCATTTATTAACCATCCTATGATGTTATTGGGGCCCATCAACACAATGTTTTTGGCCTTGGAAAGTGCATTAATGACCTGTTCCCTAGTAATGGTTGGAGGGATTATGTTATGTGGTATTTCCTTTGGACTATCAGGGTAAGTGGGAGTTGAAATTTGTGCTGAACGTCTCAGCCAAAAGGTTAACAATGGCCTCCAGTTTAGTGTGGGTGATGCAATTGTGTATTTCCTATGAGGATACAGACATAGCTGTAGAAAGTTTTGTGGTTGTCCTTTGCTGGAGAAACTATTTTTTTCTTTAAATTTAGCCTTTGAAGTATTAATTAACCCTCTTAGTTGCCTGTTTAGATTGGTTAGGGGGCCTTTAGAATATATGGCTTTGTTCCTTCTGCATTTGACCAAGATTTTTTTTCTTTTATTGTATAGCCAATTAATACTGTGATTCCACAAGGATGGCTTGTCTTTTGAGTTTGTCTTATTCTTAATAAAAGTGGGCACAGCTCACTCTATACAGCTATCAATATGGCTGTACAGAAATTTTGGAAATAGCTCAATGTATTCTATGGTGTTTACTGGGTTGGGGATGCTTGGAATTTTGCCAAGGTGTTGCTTAGTAGAGAGAAGTTAGCCTTGGAATAGCTCCTAAAGGTTTTTTGGGTTTGATGGATTCCTAGATTTAAACTTATATCAGCTCAGGTCAACGAGTTAACAGCATTTTACATCTCTGTCAATAAAATACTATGTAGTAATAATTCCATGAAGAAGTGGGCTGTGATACTGATGGCAAATTAGAGATCCAGGATACCCTTTAAGACAACTGGAGGTTTTCTGTGTTTGGTGTCCTTTGCCAGTGGTCCAGAGTGCTTCTGCTGGAATCCAAGCAATCCAACACTAAGAACAAGACATGAAGCTTATTTTGAGTTTGATCTGCACTTTTTCATCTGTATTTTACTGTTTTACTACACATTAATTTGTGCCTATTTTACTATTTTTACTGTTTGTGCCTACTTATTATCTGGTCTTGTTTTGCACTGAAATATTCCTTATTTAGTATAGACTAGATCCAGACTTGGTGAATCTAGCCTGTTTTTCATACACTTGAACTCATATCCAGCGAGCTTAGATTAAGAAGGGTGCCCCTGCACCCTTGTGGCAGAAGAGTATGGATATTGCCTTGTATGAGCTGGAGATTGATGGAGGAAGGATCATTGTGTGATTTCCTCTTGGCAGACAAGTTTAAAATTGTTTAATTTCACTTGTATATAAGCCTTATGTTTGCATGGTTTTTGCTCAATTAACCAGGACTGCTCTGCATTTGGCATCCTTTGCCAGAGGTCCAAAGTGTTTCTGACTGAATCCAAGCCAAGAAGTCTGAAACTGTTTAATTTCACCTGTATGTAAGCCTTGTGCTTGAACACAGTTGTGCACCATGCAATGGGGGTTGGTGGTCCATTCTCTAGACGCAAACACCTAGAAACTATTTTTTCCTTATACACCTGTCATTGAAACCCTTCCAGGTTCCCTGCTGCTCTGCAAGCAATGCAGCTGTACACTTCTGCAGTTCAGGCAACTCAGCTGAGCACTGAACACCTTTGCCCCTCTTTTCATCCCTGATCTTCTATAGAAT
This sequence comes from Protopterus annectens, assembly GCF_019279795.1. NCBI lineage: Eukaryota > Metazoa > Chordata > Ceratodontiformes > Protopteridae > Protopterus > Protopterus annectens. The sequence continues at coordinate 841,594,282 of NC_056749.1, read as the reverse complement.
AAGTCCCCTTGTTAATCTCAGAGCAATAGCTGATCTAATTTACCCTTTCACAAATTAGTCCTTAAGAATTACCTGCTACTATGGACTGTCAGTTTCCCAACATTTCTCCAGCCAGTCTGATTGACATGGCCATCCTGAGGCAATGTAGCAGTCGGCTCATGTATACTGTCAATTACTTGTTCGTAAAGCAAACAAATGCAGCATGTGAGAGATGTAACTATACCATGAAACTAGAATCATTCCTCTCATATAACAATAAACAAGACATCAAACAGGTTGTCAGCACACATACTTCTCCACTCACACAAGATAAGGTCAAGTCATATAAACCCACATATGTGGAGGTAATCACTAAGAGCCTACCAAAAGACCAGAGACCTCCCAAGCGCAAACAACTTACACATACTGGTACATGAACAGAATCCACCACTACACATAACAACACACATATCAGTGTCTCAACAATTAAGCCCCTAAGGCAGAACACCTCAAAACCTAATGTTCTAGTCATAAGCGACTCAATAGTGGGACACAAAGATGTTCCCTCTCACCAGGTTGGACAAACAGAAGGTCATAGTTAGCTGCCTGTCAGTTGCCAGGATCCATCAAATTACACATGCACTCAAGTCACTCAGCAACAATTACCATTATGACTCTGTCATAGTGCAAATTGGAGTGAATGACTTGAGATGTACCTCTCTGGACTATATGAAGAGAGACATGACTGAACTCTCAGATGATGTGTCCTAGGCAGGTATGTCCCTAGCACTAAGCAGCATTCTACCTTCACCTAAGACGATGTCATAATACAGACAAAAAATAATTGATTTCAATAATTGTCTTAGCTTCTGGTGTCAGTCCAGGAGGACCTAGTATCTGAAAACCTGAGAAGACATGGTTAACAGACCATGTTGCTTTGCCAGAGATGGCCTTCACCTCTCTCCTCAAGGCTTTTGGATACTGGTAAAGATGCTTGCCTCCCCCATATTACCTTTTTTGGGCAATGTCAAAACATCCAAACTTCCTATTTAAATAAACCCACTAACAACAAACTCCAGGTCATGCTGCTTAATGCTAGGAGCCTAAACAGTAAATTGCACTCCCTGGAAGCACTCCTCACCTTGGAAGATGCTGATGTATCTGCAGTTACTGAGACTTGGTTCAAGACCACATAGAACACCCCTGGCTGTACACAGCTACAATGCCTTTCACACATCCAGACCTCAAAACAAGAGTGAAAGAACCAAAGGTGGAGGTGTAGCCATCTTCATTAAATCCAAATGCACCTCACAACTGGTAAAACAGTATGACTGTCTTGAACTACTCCAGATCCAATTAACTATAAGCAAAATACCCCTCCACATCATCGCTAACTACAGGTATCCTAGCTTGGACTTGCTAGAGTCGCTCAGTATACAGCCAAATACCTTGTTCATGGGAGATTTCAACTATTATTCCATCGACTGGAATTTATATGAGCACAAACATGATCACTCTGAGGTTCCTGGATTTTGTTAATTCAAATGCCCTAGAATGGTTGGTCTGCACCCCCACAAAGGGCTCAAATGTCCTAGACCTAGTGCACATCAACATAGGGGGAGGGCACTGCACTACCCCTTGTATGTTGCATTCTCTGGTAAGGTCAGACCATAAATCTGTCTCGTTTGAAGTAACGATGAGACCTGACACCCCCACAGGAGCAAAAAAGCTGAAATATTTCTCCAAGCACACTACAGCCTACTAGACAATGGTATAAAATGTTTCAAAGCCCCTGCTAACAGAGCCAACAATGTCTCCTGTACAGAGGAGTACGCAAATGCCCTATATAGCTACTTAAACAAAGGTATAGACTCAGCTATAGATGACAGGACTATAACCAGATCCTCCTGAAAAAAACAAGCCACCCTTGTGGACTGTAAGTATAAATAAGTTATATAACAAAAGAAAGAAACTGATATCTAAGAACAAGAGGGAACTTACTCAGCAGAGGAAGAATAACCCCACAGCTTGAGCAAGCAAATCAGATATCTTGTAATGTCCTCTAAGGCTAGTTATGAGACTAAATTAGCATCCCAAGACAAACATAAAGCATTCTTTAGCTGTGTCCAAAACCTAAAAGGAAATGCCCAGGTACCACTCACACTGAACCTGAATAAATTGCCTACCTGCTAGCTGACAAGTTTTGCAATAACTTCACTCCCCTATCCCCACCAGCCATGCCCCAAAGCATTCCTGGCACCAGTCCTCTACAGAGTATCTCCAAAGAACAGGTCATATAAGTACTCTCCAAGGCCAAAAACACGACCACTATGTGACCAGATAACATCCCAGGTTGCTTATTAAAAAATCTAAAACAAGACCTAGTGGAACCACTTGACAGTCTGTTTAATCATATCCTGAGCACTGGCTTTGTTCCAGCAGAGTGATGACAGCAACAGTAATCCCCTTGCACAAAGGGGGTCCATCAACCGACCCAGGAAACTATCGACCCATAAGTCTAGCCAGCCTAATCTGCAAGGCCATGGAAAGAATCACCATGTACCTTATCAACAAGGACACAAGTGACCTTCAAACTCTTGACCTGACCCAGTTTGGTTTTGTCAAGGATAGATCTTGCTTATTAAACCTGGTGGACTTCTTTGAGAATATCATCAAAGCCCTGGATGAGGGGAAAGCAGTACATACTGCCTATCTTGATTTAGCCAAGGCCTTTGACACAATCCTCTACTCAGGGATCATTGAGAAACTCTTCCAGCTAGGGATTATGAACACAGTAATTAGGACTGTCCATAGAGATCCATCTGATATAACAGAAGTAAAAAGGATATATTATTGTTCCCCTAAATTCATAACAGATAACATTCTACTACAAGATCACAGGGTAGTAAGGGAAAGGACGGGGAGAAATCAAATGCCATCACAGAAATATCAAAAAGAGAAAACTATAAGACAAAAAGTGTCACTGTTAGAACAGTATAGAAGAGGAAACAGAGCAACAAAAATACTCAAAAATATAGACATGATAAAAGCAACGTGCAGTATTATAATGGATCAGGATTTATCCTGCACTATCACAAATAATAAACTAAACATATCAGCCCAGGAAGAAAAACTAAGAAGATACACAGATAAATATAAAGGAAAAGTACAAGCTAAGCAGCTTATTGATGACCCAAAAAGTTTTATAGAGAATTGTGAAACAAGGCAAAAGGAATTCAAAGACCACTAAAAAAAGAAGAAATAGAAGAATCAGATTTCATTCTAACCTCATTACAAATGGGGACAACCATCCCAACCCTGGCCCATCTGCACCTGGGGACAATAGCGCCTACACCACCAACCCCTTCAATGAACAAACCCTTAAAAGTCCTGCATATGCTCTCCTGACATTTCAATTGAACATTCAAAGTGTAAATAATAAAATCCCCAACCTGCATGCCCTCTTAACAGTTCATTCCCCAGACATAATGCATCTTACAGAAACCTGGCTTAAACCTACTACTGCCGATAATGAGGTATACCCCTGGGCTGCAACATACACCGATTAGAACAAACAGCTAAGAAAGGAGGTAGGATGGCAGTTCTTTACAAAAATACATTGTGTTAATAGAGATCCAGTTCAACCGCCCCATTTAATAATGCAGAAATCCTCATTATCAAACTGCAAATTAACAATAATAAGAGCATAAATATTATCTGTGTCTACATTCCCCCAGGCAATAAAATAAGCACTCTGGAAGATATCCTCCAATGGTTATCCACTACCTACCCCCAAGAAATCATTGTTCTTGGTGACTTTAACACCAACTGGCACACCTGCTCAGCTGAATCTCCTGTCAACCATATAAATCTGTTTGGGTTCACACAAATAATAACCTCTCTAGGATTAGTAAACCCACCAACAGGGAAAGTATCTTAGATTGAGTACTTATCAATAGCCACCCAAGCTTATATACAGCTGGGACTCTACCCGATGACCTAAGTGATCATTCACTAACTTATATTTTTAAGCATAAGGCAGAAACCCACCACAAGACAACGTACAAAACAATCAGAAATAATAAAAACTTCAATCCTACTAACTTCCTAAACGAACTTAAATCAGTCAACTGGTCAGTCCTAAAAAATCTACCACTAGATGAATCCATAACTTTCTTTAACAATAAATTCCTGAGCATCCTTGACTCTCATGCTCCTGCACATACTATAAAGACTAAATCTAATACTGCTCCATGGCTCACAAAGGAAACTAAGATAAAAATCAAACTTAGAAATATAGCCTGGACCAAATGGCAAACAACTAAAGCCTCCCCCCTCAACCAAGTGAGATATCGTCAACGTAGAAATGATACAAAAAAATCATTTTGCTAGAGAAAAAAAAACTACTACCAGAACCTCCAATTTAAACACCAAAACAATCCCCAAAAGTTTTGGGCAGGTATTAACTGACTTCTTCATTTGGGACAATTTGCTACCCCAACCCCATCAAACTTCACCCATAAATCCCCAGAAACGGTTACCACTGCCTTTAACAAATTTTTCACTGAAACTATTCAGTCCTTAGCTAACCACTAACACATCCACTTCTAATCCCTCCTTTAATTTTCAACCTGTCTCTACCACTTTTATCCGATCCCTTATAAAAAAACTAAAACCAACCACCCTTTCTGCTAACCTCCTTCCTGCAGAGTACCTACAAAAAGCTGCCGATGCCATAGCATTCCCCATCTCTATCCTAATCAATAGAACACTAACTGATGGAACTAGCCCCTCAAGCTGGAAAATATCCCACGTTATTCCACTCGACAAAGGTGGAAGTTCAACAGAACTGCCCAACTACAGACCCATTGCCATTCTCTCACCACTAGCCACATTAATGGGAAGTGCATTCATAAGCAACTTATGGACTATCTCATTCAGAACAATCTGCTTGCCAACTCTCAGCATGGCTTTAGGCCACATCACAGCACCACCTCCGCCATCCTTTCTTTTACAAATACCATATTCCAAAATAGGAACAACAACAGGCTATCTTCAGTCCTATTTCTAGACCTGTCAAAGGCCTTTGATATGGTCAACCACAAATTACTCATCCATTCCCTAAAATCCATCTCCCTAGATAACCATGGTATTCAGCGGTTCGTATCCTATATGAATGGCAGACAACAGACTGTATTATGGTAGGGCAAACTGTCCACCCTGCTACCTCTCACCCTTGGTGTTCCTCATGGCTCTATTTTAGGTCCTCTACTCTTTTCTGTCTTCATCAACAATCTTCATACTGCCACCCTCCTGATACAACCTGTATTCAATATGCAGATGATTCTTCCCCGATCTGTACAGCCTCTTCCCCTTTAGACCTGCAAACCTTAACACAAAACACCTTTAACACAGTTGAAAACTGGCTCTCTAATCACTGTCTGTTGTTAAATCCCAACAAAACTAAACTGCTCCTCTTTATCCTCACCAGTAGATCCACCCCATTTTCCTTCTCCATAACATCCAACAATGGTACCTCTATCTCTCCAGATGACCATACTAAGCTTTCAGGAGTAATAGTGAACAATAATCTCAAATTTGATCTGCATATCAATAAAACTATAAAAACTATTAATAAGAAGCTTGGTTCATTATATAGAAGCAAACGTTTTCTAACTCCATTAGCTAGGATTGCAATCACTCGCTCACACCTACTCTCTACCCTTCTATATGCCTCCCCAATACCCTCCAATTTGAGCAAAACTGAACTTAGTGAGCTCTCTCACCGTTACAACCTTATTGCCAGATTTTCCATAGGCTCAACATATAGGCACATCACTGTCAAAACCTCAGTCTTCTTGGGTGGCTCGAACTGCCTAACCTACTTCTGTTCAATCAGCTTATAGTAGCACACAAAATTCTGTACAACCCTGAAAATAATCCGGTACTCAAAAATATCATAAAGCCATACAGTAATTCAAGACAACTACGATCATCCAATAAACTGTTGGTCCAAACCCACAAAGCCATTGTAGAATATGAACAGTCAAAGCATGTGTTTGAAGAAATTGAGTTTTTGACAGTTTGTATATATTAAAATGTACTGTGTACTGTGAACTTTGAGTGAACTCTGAGCAATGAGAAAATACTGAAAAACAAGAGTCTGCCTGAAAGCAGGAAATGTGCCTTTTATGGAAGTGCATCCGATTTTCTTTCTCTGCCTAGAGATATGATGATGTGAATTGTCTTATGTTTACGGGTAAACCTTTGATTGGTTAATTGCCCTGTATAATAATCTAATTGGTTCATTTTTATATTTTTGTACTGTCAGCAATACCACCAGTATATAAGCTTGTTTATTCCTTTGTTCTGGGAGTCTCCCTGGTACTTTCCATGAGGCTCCCGCACGTGTGTACTGTAGATAATAAAAACCACTGAAAGAGAGAAAGAACTATTTGTCTTCATTTTCAAAGTATTGTGTAACGTAAAAATTGGTGCTGTTTACTCGGATCTGAATTGAGAACAAGCTGCAGCAGTCAGGAAGTGGACGAAATACTGCTAATGAAAGGGCCCATAACAGACTTTTCTGTTTCTGCAGTGTTTCTTTCATCTCTCTGTATTTGCCTGCCTTAAAGATTTGAAAATTTTTTTTATGCAGAAAAATATATGATTTCTCTCATTCAGTTGTTTTGAGGTAAGTGGCATGCATTTCTCTTCTGCTATTGAATGTGCAGTATGAGTGTGGGTTAATACGGAAATACTGGCAACATACGTATGAAAGGAGGAATGATAGTGGGGTAACAAGATGTTTATATAACGCCTTAGCTAAACCTGTACTACACAAGTATAGCTTATTGAGTGAAAATGGGAGCGAGTGCGGGAAAAATAACTGAGCCAGAAAGAGGTACACCAGCTGGTTATATGTTTTATCGTGTATCCCGGGACATTTGCATGTTTTTAAATCAGTGGATCACTCTTATTAAAAATGACGGTGACCTTGCTTTTCCCGAAAATGGTAGTTTTAATAAAGATATATTGACTAACTTGCAAAAGAAATTAAAAAAGAAAGGAAGAATACCAGGGTTGTGCTGGGCAGCTTTTAGTGATTGGATGTGTGAAGCTAAAGAAAGGGAAAAGGACTCGGTCATCAGTAGTCTTAAGGACAATCAAAAGAAACTAAAAGAGCAGATAAAGGAACTGCAGCATACTGCGAGTAATCTAGATGTAGTAAACGGTAAAAGCTTAAAGGAACCACCCTTTAAGGGATTATATCCTGTGCAAGAATTTAGCAAATTACAAATAACTGAATCATCTGAGGATGATAACCCCTGGTTTCCCCCACCCCCTACAGCTTCTCCACCACAATATCAGCCTTCACAGGTTCAAGACAGAGCAGAGAGCTCCACAACAGAGGGTGAAGGCTGGCGTGGAGAAAAGCAGAACGCACCCAACTCTGGAAGCGGAAATCAGGCAATGGGAGGTCAGCCTAGCAGAACGCTTATAGAACAACCTGACCAAACAGATACAGGTAAACCATCACCTAGACTAACCCTTTCGAAGACAAAAAAACAGCAGAAAAGAAAAGTACAAATGCTTTTTGACCCTAGGTCTAGCCAGACAAAAATATATCACAATTAAAAAGCCATATATTTACACAAGGGTAAATATTACAAACAATGCCCAGTTGTGATTGAAGACAATGATGGCTGCATTGGTCCGGACAAATCTAATCCAGATTCTGATTCTGAATCGGGCACTAGCCCATCAGATAAAGAGGGAGTATTCCCATTGAGAGAAGTCCCAAACCCAGCACATGCTAGGGATGAGGGACAACTGGCTACTGTAGTGGTACCTAGGGCGTGGTCAGCAGTTGATTTTCAAGTTATCATTAAATCACTTCCACCTATTCATAATCACCCAGCAAAGTTTCAACTTGTATTGGCAGGACATATCTGTTTGCAAAATCCTACCATAGAAGAGGTTAGAGCTGTCCTCCATTACACTGTCCCAGCTGATCTGATGAAACGTATCTGGGATCAAGCTAATGTTCATACCCCAATACTGAAGCACAACACACAAGGGGAGAATGGATTTGAAGCAGTTAGGCAATGTATGGTTGATACTATCACTGTAATAGTGCCACCTACCCCCAATTGGTCGAAAATTAAATCAGTCATACAAAAAGCGGATGAGCCTATAGACGAATACTTAAATCGACTCACTGAAGCCTTTGAGGCATATTCCGGGTACCCAGAGCCCACCGAAGGACCAGCACAAAGCGGGCTCTCAGCAGCCTTTCTAGATGGGTTACGCCCTCAGGTGAGGGACAGGTTAAAGGAAGTATGTTTAAACTGGCCTAGTTTGGGCTTACATGAGTTAGTCCAGCAGGTACAATACCTATCTGACCATTTAGCTAAAGAAAAGAAGGATTTACAGGAGAAATTAGTAAAAGCACAAATCCAAATGTGTAGCGCTTTTGGTCAGCGGGGTAGAGGACGAGGGAGGGGTGGACGGCAAGGAGCAGGAAATCATAATAGACAAAACTGGCAGGGAACACAGTCGGCTCCACCCCAGAATTCTAGTAATCAGACAGAGTGTTTCAACTGTGGCCAACCAGGCCATTGGAAAAATGAGTGTCCATATTTGGCTGAGCAACCTGCACCAAACGCCGATACGTCGCAACAGTGGAATTCTAGCTAGATGCTGTCCAATCGGCAGCAACCACAATGAAGGTTTCCTGAACAGAAACAACAGCAATTGTGCCCTTTTATTCCTGTGGATCAGGATGGACCACATGTTATGTCACTGGTTAAAAATAAACCCTATCCATTTTTAATTGATACCGGAGTGACTAAATCCATGCTAGCTGGCAAAGCAGCCATGAATTTTCCCCTCTCTGACAAAATAACTAGAGGGGTGGGTGTCTCTGGTATACCTACTGAGTATTCCGAAACTATTCCAGTCACAGTAACTTTGGGACCTCTGCAGGATAACCATGCATTTTTAGTAGGACCCTCAGCACCTTTAAATCTATTAGAAAGGGACTTGCTTTGCAAAATGGGGGCCACCATTTTTTGCACAGCTGATGGAGGTTATCTCCAAGTACCTTCAGACCAACAGGATAGTACCCTGGAAGCTTTAGATGACTGTAATTTTAGAGATGATGTGTATCCAGCCAAATTCTGACAGAAATGAGTATTTACATTCCCTACCCTCTCACCTGTGGACTACTCATGACAATGATGTAGGGTTTTTGACCTCAGCTATTCCTGTAAAAATAACCCTAAAACCAGGTGCAAAGTTACCGCGAGTACCACAGTACTCTTTGACAGCTGAGGCTATATCTGGTATTGCCCCTGTTATTTCTGCATTAGAACAGCAAGGGATCATAGTACCTGCCACAAGCCCATGTAACACCCTGATATTACCGGTGAAAAAACCTGGCAAACAAGCTTTCAGATTTGTGCAAGACTTGTGGGAAGTTAATAAAGCTGTTTTGCCTGTTTTCCCAATTGTACCAAACCCAGCTACTATTTTGAGCTGTATCCCACCTACTGCACAATGTTTTACGGTAATAGATATTTCATCAGCTTTTTTCTCTATTCCAGTGCATCCCGACAGTCAGTATTTGTTTGCATTTACCTACAAAGGCCAGCAGTATACCTGGACTCGATTACCCCAGGGATATGTAGAATCCTCAACCTTATTTTCTAGAGAGATGCATAGACAGTTACAGGATCTGCAACTAATATCACGTTCAGTTCTAGTCCAATATGTGGACAATATTCTTATAGCTTTGCCAGACAGTAACTCATGTAGGGAAGATTCCTTTCTAGTGTTAAACTTTTTAGCTACACAAGGGTTTAAGGTAAATAGATCAAAATTACAATTCTGTCAGGAAAAGGTGCAGTATTTGGGACATGTTATTACAATGGGTTCTCATCAAATACTCCCAAATCGCATAACTTCTATTCAAAATGCCCCATGCCCTGTAACTCAGAGGCAGCTTCGAGGATTCCTTGGCCTAGCAGGATACTGTAAACAGTGGGTGCCTAATTTTTCAAAAATTTTGGCCCCCCTGTTACAACTCCTAAAAAAGGATATTACGGAACCTTTACCCTGGACATCACAACATGATGAGGCTTTTCAGGCTATCAAAACAGCCTTGGTAAATCCTCCTGCCTTAGGGTTGCCAGATTATTCCAAACCTTTTGTTTTCTTTTGCTGTGAGCGAAACAAGACTGCCTTGGGTCTCCTAGCCCAGCAATGCACTGGAGGCTACCGGCCTATTGCTTACTACAGCACTCAGTTAGATCAGGTTGCCTCTAGTTACCCAGCTTGCTTATGGGCTGTGGCAGCCACTGCTGTCTTATTTGACATGGCGGCTCCACTAACCCTGGGACATGATACTATACTAGCAATCCCACATGCAGTTCAAGCGTTACTTTTGAAAACAAAAACACAGTATCGTTCAAATGCATGTCTTACTAAGTATGAATTAAGTTTAATAAATAACCCCACCCTGCAAGTCATACACTGCCCACCACTGAACCCTGCATCTTTAATACCAATGTAGGATGAGGGCAAACCACATGATTGTGTGCTTGTAGTTAACTCTGTTCTTTCTCCTAGGTTACACTTGTATGACACTCCTTTGCAAAATCCTGATTTGGTTCTTTTTGTTGATGGATCCTGCTTACGAACAAACTCCAGAGTATTCTAAGCAGGTTGGTCAGTCTGTACTCTGACTGAAGTTTTAAGGTCAGCGCGATTACCCCCAGGCACTTCCGCGCAGGCTGCGGAACTAGTGGCATTATCGAATGCATGCAAAATAGCTAAGGACAAGTCTGTTACTATATATACTGACTCCCGTTATGCCCATGGTGTTGTTCATGATTTTGGTATACTGTGGAAGGAACGAGGGTTTTTAACTTCTTCGGGGGCACCCGTTAAAAATCATTTTTATATCAATAGCTTGCTACAAGACTTATTGTTATGATCTGAACTTGCTGTTGTTAAATGTGCAGCCCATCAAACTAATGACTCTTTTGAAACTAAGGGCAATAATTTAGCTGACTGGGCTGCTAAACAGGCTGCTCTCTCACAAACTGCTCAGGGACATTTTTTACGGCCTCTGCAGCCAATGGTTACTTTTGATACCACAGTGTTAAAAGCTCTACAGGATGAAGCTCCAGAATCAGAAAGGAGAACATGGCTGGCTCAAGGTTGTTTTAAATGCTCAGATTTCATTTGGCAACATCCAGATGGCAGACTAGTCTGCCCAATGTCCATGTTAAATTTTCTTATTAAAGCGTATCACTTGCCAGCTCATATCAGGGTACAAGCGTTAATAAAACAAATCCAAAAGGATTGGTTTGCCCCAGGACTTTCTGCTTCTGTACAGCATTTTTTGAGTATGTGCTCCATTTGTTTACACTATAACATTTCAAAAGGCACTATGGCTCTCGCACAACCACTGCCAAAACCATTGGGACCATTTTGTGCTTTGCATTGGGATTTTACTGAACTTCCACCTTGTGCTCATTTCAAATATGTTTTAACTGTTGTTGATGTTTTTTCTGGGTGGTTAGAAGCCTACCCGTGTGCCAAAAATGATGCTATTTCAGTTGCTAAGAAACTTTGTTATGAATTGATATCTCATTTTGATGTTCCCTGTCAAATATATTCAGACCGTGGAACACATTTTACTGCTCAGTTAATTGATTCACTGTGTAAAATGTTAGGCATCACTCTAAAATGTCATTGTCCATATAGTCCACAGGCATCAGGTATTATTGAACGCATGAATCAGACTCTGAAAACCAGACTGGCTAAAATTACTACTGAAATGAGCCTCCCTTGGGTACAGGCCCTACCTCTAGCCCTACTCTCTATGAGAGCGCAAGTACATCCTACTAAAGGTCTTTCTCCTCATGAAATCCTCATGGGCCGCCCTATGTGTATGCCCATGACTCCACCACCACCCTTTTCTTAGTATGATGCATTTGATCATGATATTCTTGTGTATTGCACTTCTTTTGTTTCTTTTTTACAGTTTCATCATCGCCAGGTAGCAGCGGCTCAACATATCCCTGATCCTTTCCTGTCCTCAGCACTACAACCAGGAGATTGGGTGTACGTCAAGTCATTCTCTCGAAAAACAGCACTTCAACCACTCTGGAAGGGGCCCTTCCTGGTTTTACTGACAACATCATCAGTAGTTCGACTACAATTCACATATCGCACATCAAGAAGGTCATCCCATCGGAAGTTCAACAGCTTCTACCATTTGCTACTCCGGATTCTCCACCTATTGCTACTTGTACTCAAAGCCATACTGTACCAGCACCTGACAATGCCTAACGTTTATCCATTTGGACAACCTCACCCTCTCGACACAATACAAGTGCAACCACCATTTCCACAAAAGCACTGCACAACTATTTTGGTGGTTATTCTTGTCGTTTTGATATTTTAACTGTGGCCATTTCTATTTCCTACTCCAACTATGCCTCATGCCAAATGAGCTGCATGGCATCCACCTTTCAACACTTACTAAGACTTTAAATACGCTTATGCGTCATCCCTCAATATCTCGAACTGCTGGATTTGCACTGCTATTCCTACTGTTCATGGGGAATTGATGCTAAATATAGTCCCTTTAGGGTTTAATGAAACCTGGATGAATCTGATCTATGATACATCAAATGTTATTTCAAAGGACAAGATTGCATTACAGTTGTCCTTCCGCCAAAACGGAACTGTGTGTTTTCAAAAACTTGGTAAAACTAGAGTTGGGTGGAGCCATTGTAACAAAACAGTGGTATATAACTGCACTGCAGACAATTCAGGTTGTGTAACAGATTTCTCACTTATAAAAAGACTTGTTAAAAACTCTATAGCTAACTTTTCCCAGAAAATAGAAACTGTTTATTGGAAAATATTCCAAGAACTGCAGGACGCCGGGGATCGCTTCAAGTCTATCAACATCACCATTAAAGTAGAAAATTGTTATTTTGTGTGCGGAAGAAAAGCATATAAATGGCTACCAGGAAACTGGTCTGGCAGCTGCTTCCTGGGCTACCTAGTTCCAGCTATTCGACATGTATCTGTATTACCTAACGGGAAAATTCGGAATGTTCGAGAGGTCAAGAAGCCTGCCAGTCCTGTAGGTCAAGTTGATGTTTCATGGATCTATCACCATGATTTAGCTCCTGCTAGCACCAAAGGACTGTCCCATATGGACTTGGGTGATGACGTCATATCATGGGCTGGTATAATTCCATCATACAGACCAGTGAAATCAATTTGGGAACTGAGAAAGCTATCTAAATTGCTTGACATATTAAGCAATGCTACATTTTCTGCCTTAGAACTAGTGACTGATGAATTGACTGCTATGAGAGCTGTAGTACTCCAAAACCGTATGGCTCTCGATTTCACCCTAGTGGCGAAAGGAGGAACATGCGCTTTAATCCAGGAGGAGTGCTGTATGTTTATTCCTGATAATCAGCACAAAATTGAAAGCCATCTTGAACTGATTCAAAGAATTTCCGAACTCTCGAAGGCCAAAGAGGCCAATAGTTCAACATGAGCATGGTTAACCAACCTGTTCTTAGGCTGAGGAGATGGGCTGTTGAAGGTGATCTTATTGATTCCATTATTAGCAATTGTGGCTTTTCTTGTCTTATTCCTAATCAAAGCACTGATCTTGAAATTAATGTCTTCAAAAACTGTGAAGAAAGTGCCTAAGTTTTATATGCCTGCAGCTATGAATGTAGACAATGAAATGACAATGTTTTCCAATGATGAAAGGACCAGTAGCATGGTTATGTTAGATTTGGGACAAATGTATGATAGGTTAAACGGTGATGGTTACACAGCATCAAATGGGGGATTGTAGAATATGAACACTCAAAGCATGCGTTTGAAGAAAGTTTGTGACAGTCTGTATGTATTAAAATGTACTGTGTACTGTGAACTTTGAATGAACTCTGAGCAATGAGAAAATACTGAAAAACAAGAGTCTGCCTGAAAGCAGGAAATGTGCCTTTTATGGAAGTGCACCCGATTTTCTTTCTCTGCCTAGAGATATGATGATGTGAATTGTCTTATGTTTACGGGTAAACCTTTGATTGGTTAATTGCCCTGTATAATAATCTAATTGGTTCATTTTTATATTTTTGTACTGTCAGCAATACCACCAGTATATAAGCTTGTTTATTCCTTTGTTCTGGGAGTCTCCCTGGTACTTTCCATGAGGCTCCTGCACGTGTGTACTGTAGATAATAAAAACCACTGAAAGAGAGAAAGAACTATTTGTCTTCATTTTCAAAGTATTGTGTAATGTAACACCATTAACTCAGCCAGTGACACCCTGTTTGCCAACGTCATTGGTAAAACTTGGAATTCACTTCCATCTAACCTTACCCTCGAACCTTCTTTAAGTCTCTTCAAAAAAGGCCTCAAACAGTATTTTAAAGAGCACTGGCTTTGTCCCTGTACTAACCCTGATTAATCTCTACTTAGTCAATGCCTTATTTAAATTAATATTGTATGCATCTCTTGCTCATAATAGCTTGCTGCAATATGTTGTTTTTGTATACTGTTACACACTGTCTATATTGTGAGTACCTACTAGAGGACTTTGTAAATATGTTTGACTCATATCTGTTATGTTCTGTCTGTGTTATCTGGAGCTTTTCTCCCCAGTCCTCTGCTGAAAATGGACATATATCCAGTTGGACTATCCTGGTCAACAAATGTAAAATAAATAAATAAAATAGATACATTTTGGAGAAGTAATTATGAAGATCCTGTGGAACATAACAAAGACGCTAAATGGGCTGAAGAAGTAAAAGAAAGAATAAGAAGTTTAAAGGTATAAGATATGAAATGGGATGAAGTAACAGCCAGAGAGACTGAAACAAAGTTAAGAAAAGCCGCTAATTGGAAAACTCCAGGCCCAGATGCAGTACCTAACTTATAGGTTCATAGGTGTGTACTAAGCTAATGGCCCTGGAGCCTTAACAAGCCTAGCCCATAGGCTAAGATTAGCCTGGCATCATGCCACCCGACCTTAATTCCCAGTGCTTCTGTCAAGTAGAACCACTGGAGTGATCCCTGGGGTGTATTTTCTATTTCCCATCCACTTATCAAGATTTCTCTTGAAGAGGGCCAGTGAGGTGCTCTGTTTGACATGCATGGGAAGTCTATTCCATAGCATGGGCAGTCTCTGGGTTATGAACCTGTCTCTCCAGCACATTCTGTTGATTGTTATAATGAGGTTGACTTCTCTGGAGCATGTGGTGCAGAGGGTTTGGGATTTCTTTAGATGTAGCATTGCTAACAGAGCTGGGTCAGACATAGCTTTGTAATTCAAGCAGAGATCGCCTCTATGTAGGCGATATGAGACAGAGAATAGATGGTTTTTTTTGAGTCTGTCCATATAGGACAAGTGTTTAAGGCCTAGGATCCTCTTTGTGAGGTACTTTTGCGGCCTCTCCAATTATTGCAGGTGTCTAGTGAGGTACATGCCAAATGGGGCATTGTACTCAACGACTGGCCTAATGAGGGACGAGTAGATGGAGACAATGATCTCTTTCTTCCTGAATGTAAAACCCTTAGTAATGAGATGTGCCATATAGAAGGACTTTCTGAACACAATGGCAATGTGGTGGTCAAAAGAGAGGTTGCTTTCAACCTGTGTTCCCAGATCTCTTATAACACCTTCTGTGTTCAGTGAACTACCATCATTGTGGTAATTCATGGGAACTGGGTTTTTCCCAAAGGGGATGATAACACATTTTGTGGCAATGAGCTTAAGGCAATGCTTCTGACAGCAGTCGTTGGTCTCAGTGAGGCCTTTCTGTAGGATATCAACATCACTTGGGGAGTTAATAATGGCTCCCAACTTGCAATTGTCTGCACACTTTGTCAGCCAAAGTCCCTTTGTGTTGGCCTGGACTTCTGAGAAGTAGATACCAAACAGGAGAGTACCCAGGATCAATCCCTGTGGGACTCCACTCATGACTGGTCAGCAGTCTGACTTGCAGTCAGATACTTTCACACTGTGGGTTCTATCTGTGAGCCACTTTGCAAACCCACCTAGTGATATAGGGGTTGATGCCTAGCTTAGTGAGTTTTTCTATGATTCTTTCTGGTTCAAAGTAACAACTATTTATATGCAAACCCCACACAGACACCAACCTGGTTAACAACAGGAAAAACGATGCTCCTACTTAAGAGTGTAACTGCAAGCTACCCTAAAAATTATAGCCCAATAACCTGCCTTCCGATGACATATAAACTATATACTGGAATTGATGCCAACAGAATGTATAGTCATTTAAAGGAAAACTCAATTATGACAATAGAACAAAAGGGCAATAAAAGAATGATATATGGAATAAAGGATCATTTGTTCTTTAATGAAGTCATAATGGAGAACTGTAAAAAGTGGAGGAATCTAAGTATAGCATGGATTGACTACAAAAAGCATTTGATAGTATCCCACATTCATGGATAAAGAATGGTTAAAGATGTATAAGATAGACCCTACATCACAGTGACCGTGAAACAGTAGCAAACCACTTTGTAGTTAAGCTATGAAAAAGGACAAATTATTATTCCAGGGATAAAAATCCAAAGGGGGATATTTCAGGGTGACTCTCTGTCACCATTGCTGTTTTGCCTTGCCCTTAACCCATTAAGCTGTCTACTTAAAAGATTAGGCCATGACTATAATTTGGCTCCCAGAAAGCAACAAAGTGTAAATACTTCTCATTTTCTCTTTGTCGACAATTTGAAGCTGTATAGTTCATCAAATGAGGAACTAAAATCACAACTGCATGTAGTCAAAACTTTATCAGGTGATATAATATTTGGTCTTGATAAGAGTGCAAAAACAACCTTTAAAACAGGAAAGCTGCAGGACCAAGAAAACATCAGTTTGGGACAAGAATGTGATATAAAAGAAATTGAGCAAGAGGGAGTGCATAAATATTTGGGAAATTGATGAGGGATCAACAATAAAACATGAACAAATGCAAATAAAACTTAGTAAGGAATATTAGAAGACTTAATCCTGAAAATAGCTTTGACATCTAGGAGCAAAATTCAAGCTATAAACCAATTTGCTCTTTCTGTCCTAACTTATAGTTTTGGAGTGATTGACTACCCCCAAAAGGTGTTAGATAGATTAGACAGGAAAAAAGAAGGATGCTTCATACTCATCAAATGATTTATAACAACCATTGCATACCAAGATTATATATTCCCCATTCCGAAGGAGGTTTGGGCCTACTTGAAATTGATTACAGGTATAGATCTGCAATTGTGGGACTGCTTATATATCTGCTTACATCATATTACCCAAATATAGTGAAAGTTTTGAAACACGAGGAGAATAAATATAAGATGACTTCCTTTCTTAGTCTAGAAGAAGCATATTGGCGTCAAGCAGGAATGGAAATCAAACCAGAAGTAGATAAAAATCAGGCAGCAACTGAATGTGCCAAAAAAAAAACAAAAGAAGGAATATAAGGTGAAGGATCAGATGGGAAGGTAAGAAATATGGAAAATGCAGAAATATAGTTGCAAGTATAGAAAACTTCTGGAAGAACCTCATGTTGATCAGGAATAAATGCAGGAATGGTTAAGGAGAGGCAAATTCAAACCAAGAGATGAAAGGTTAATATTGACGGCCCAAGATAGTGGGCTACATACACATTGGTTTACAAAGTCCATTGAACATGTGGGAGACAGACAAATGTAGGTTTTATAAAACATAATTGGAAACAATCATACACTTTGTTGCTGGTTGTGATATACTAATGACTGAAGGATGTATACTAAAAGGCATAATAATGTGGCAAGACTGTTGTACTGTGGATTCTGCAAACATTATAATACTGAAGTAGCTGAAAAACGCTGGAAACATGAGCCACAAAGCATCATAGAAAATGATGAAGTCTACATCACATGGGATCACCTATTACCAACAGCTCAAAAGATAGATGCAAGAAAAGCAGATATAGTGGTCCATGAAAGGAAAACAAAAGTAGCCTTGATCATTGACATTGGTACACCCAGTGGCTACAGTGTCTTGTGTACAGAGAGACACAAAGTCATAAAATATCAAGATTTGCAGGCAGAAACAAGATACCAGGACAGTTCCAATACTAGTAGGAGCAACAGGTCTTTTTAAAAAAGAATCTACAATCATATTTAGAGATGTTACCAATACATGTAACACTGTACAAATTGCAAGAGTCATTACTGGGCACATTGCAAGTGCTGCAAAGAGCACTTCTGGCTGACATCAAAGATTGAAACAATACTAATTTCATGAACCTTGATCATACTTTGACTTAGGAATAGGGTTCGTTCCCATTACGGTATTATAAACCCAACAGATTTGGAGAAATTAAACTAGGGATTTACCCATACATCACTAGATGGGTAGCAAACTGGCTCACTAACAAAATGCACACTGTCAAAGTTGGAGAATTCACCTCCACCAGTAGACCAGTTATCAGTGGGATGCCACAAGGATCTCTGGTGGACCCTCTACTGTTTGGTATCTATTTCTTTGAGATCCAGGCAAAAACAGATGGTCTGTGGCTTACCAAACTTGCAGATGACTTTAAAACTGCGTGTAATCACTGAGTCCCCAATGATGTAAACATATTAAGGAAGGAGCTGATGCAGACAAATGATTGCTGCCAAAGTCATAGACTAAAAGTAAATGCAAAAAAATGCCTCATTATCCCATCTGGTAAAGAAGTAGGCCCTTCTAATTATGATATAGATGACACCCCTCAAAGCTCAAATCCAGTGGTGTGAGACTTGGGAACACAAGTTGATAGCAATCTAAATTTTGATCACTGTGTGTCCATAGTGGTTAGGAAAGCTTTCTACATTGTGCATATCATAAATAGGGGCATCACATCCAAGAATAAGGAGGTTATAATTCCACTGTACTTGACCCTTATCAGACCACTAATTGAGTAAAATGCTCCTTTCTGTGTGTATCTCACCAGACACCTGCAGCAACTTTAGAGACCACAGAGGTTTCTAACCAAGAGAATCCAGGACCTCCGAAACATGACTTACATGAAAAGACTGAAAGCCCTGTCACTGTACTCTGTGTCATACAGGCTGCTGAGAGGTGATCTGTGCCTGATCTAGAGAGCAGACTCACCTAATGCAAATGCTGCACATCCAAAAATCAAATGGGACAAGAGTCACTCTCTCCAGGGATCTCAACCTAGCCTGTGATATTAGCAAAACATGTTGAAGAGACAGATATATCTCCCAGAGATTGCCACTCCTCTGGAATAAGCTCCCACTTCACATGAAACAGAGCTCCTCAATGATCCTATTTAAGCACACCCTTGACAACTGGATGGGTGACCATTAATTCACCCCTTGGATGCCACATATGTCCCTCATGGACAGCGGTAGTTGGTGCCGATCATAGAATTGCTCTGCTAACAATGACCATCTAACAATGGTCAATTAGGATAAACTGATTTTTTGCACTGCTAGGCTTGTCAAGGTCCTAAAGTCATTAGTCTATTAACCTCATATGAACCTATACGTAATAAAAAAATTGGTATAGCCTGGCAATATGCATAAAGGAGTTGTCAAACAAGTAGCACATGAATATTTATTGTCTATCTTTAATATGAAAAAAGTGTGTAGTTACTATGAAGGCAGGGTAATGTCAGGCAAAAGGAAGGTATTATGAGAATATCAAACTGAATGCAACTCTCTGTTCTATCTTTTTTTTTCTCTGCCATTCATGTTTATCTGTACTTTGTGTTTTCATGGTGAAAAGGATGCACATTGTTTGTCCATATTTAAAAAGAAAGTGGAATGTATTGATTCTGTACATATTATGGCATCTTCTGCTAATAAAACAAAGAAAGAACAGTGGTAGAATGTTATGGCAATGGCAACTTTAAAGTACTGCTGTATATTCTGTTTATTACAGAAGTTCCTTTCCTTTAGCAAAGGCAATGGGATGTAGAGTGACAGGAATGAGTTCAAGGAAAATACATGTGAATGTACAAACTGTGGTGACAGTTATGCAGAGTTAATGGATTGGCTTATGACTTGTTTCCCTGGTAATATGATGATGTCATGGACACTAGAACTGAGAAAGGCACATGCTGTATAACTGCATGCTATAGCAGTTGATAAAGAGACTGATGATTATTTTTGTCTTGTCTTTGGAGCCATCAGTGGTTACTAACTATTTTTATGAACAGTACTCTTGTAGCAAGCTAACTAGGTGAACTTAGATATCTGGAGTTTAGGCATTTATGTGTACATACTACTGGTATTTATTGTTTTTTTCTTAGAAATTTCCTTATTTGCCAGGCTGCATATAGTTTTGTCTGTATTTACAGTATTTTCCTTATTATTTAAGTAAAATTCATGTATTTACCTTTAAGATCTCACAGACCCTCTTCCTCTTGAAGAGCATACGTTATTTCCAATGTGGAAAAATTATTTATTTATTGGAAACGGTGCCAGTTATTCTCTGAGGAGGCCCTTGGGCTGAATATGCAAAGGAATGTGAATTCAACTGGCAATTTAGGATTAGAACCACCTCCCCACTAGGTTTGAATAAACATGCATATTAACAATACATATTAAAACTTAGGTCATTACAAATGTGAAATTTGTTTTTTATCTAGTTCTAATTATTTTAATTTATTACATCAATTATTTAGTATCCGTAGTGGTGGTGCTGCGGTAGGGTTGTCGCCTCACAGTAAGGCGCTGTCTGGTTCGATTCTCAGCTAGAGCATCTTCTGCATGGAGACATGTGTGAATGGGCATACCTTCGGTGAAGGTTGTGTGTCAGGGCTGGCAACTCAGCATGTAAAAATCAACTGCCAATCATTAACAGACCGGAGTTCTGCTGTGGCAACCCCTAACCGGGAAAAGCCGAAAGACACATACATACATCAATTATTTAGTAAGTTGATATTCAGCATAATATAAAATAATTCTTTATGAAGGAGGCTTTTGTCAATTTATATTGTTTGTGGTACAGGTTTTTAATGTTCTGCATTGTGTTTTTATGCATGGAAGTCATATAATTTATTGTTGTATATAACAGAAGTGAGGGTATTTGTATTTTGTTCGGATAAAGTCTCTATTAGTTGGAGACTAAAACACTTAACTTTTTAATAAATGTGTGCCTTCTGTATTGTACTCTGAAGCATTTTTTTTCTTCTGTGTAACACTGGTTGGTCTATGTCCTTTTTTTCTATGGTGAAGCCAAAAAATTGTGCATGGAGCCCAAAGTTAGAATAACATCTTTAGTTGGTGAAACAGTATTTTTTTCAAATAAAAACAGAGTGAAAGTTACTTTAAACACTTACACCAGCACCTTAACGTAATTTAGCCCAAGTTTTAGTTAGAAAAATGAGACGTTATTTGAAAAAAAAAAAAACTAAAACTTAGCTTTAACACCTTTTTTACAGAAAAGTTAAAAGTCTCACTTCTAATTAAAAAGTGACTAAAAGTTATGTGACAGTCCATAAAATCACTTTTTCCTAGCATTAAATAATTTATTTCTCAGAAAAAGTTAAGATTCTGTAATATAAATAAAATGTGGATGATTTCCCCTGAAGGGAACTTATCTGCACAGGAATACAGAGCTGTTAGTCTTCTATCAACTCTTGAAAGGCCTCAAGATGAGCACTTTTCAATGGCAAGAAAGACCTGACTGGTCTGGCACCCAGGCGGTTGAGTTTATTTAGCACTTCTCAAGCTGATTATGGTTTTTGTGCATGGAAGGTGTCCTTAGTCTCTGGAAGCTGTTTGGCTGTTATATCCTGCAGGGTATAACCCATATAGAGGCTACTACAGCAGTGATCAAATGAGGAACATCCATGCATTTTATTTTTCTAGTAACACAGATATGAAACAATGTAAATTAAAAACATACAACAAGAACTATGAAAGAATATACTTTGGATTGTGACACTGCTTAATGGAAATAAAGTGATAGCACCTAGATTTTTGGTGAGTGTCTGTATTAGAAGGATTAACTCACTATGCACATTTTAAGGTAAGTACAAAAACTAAATAGAATTGGATCACCAATGATTGGTACCACAACATAATATAAATTCCTTCACCTTCCTGCTTGTAATTTGAGTACTCTGTACCATCTTCATGCCTCCATTACACATAGCTAACAGTTTTCTACATCTCCGTTACAAATACAAAATCCAGAGTTTGTCTTGGCTACCAATATCAATACAATACTGATATCAATTTATCATATTTTTTGAAATGTGAAGCTAGTTTTAATTGAGACAGGTGATGTTGGTGAAGTACAGAAGATGAAAGCTTTGCATGTCAAGAATATTTTTCACATCAACAGCTCAAAAACCTCAACCAGCCAAAGGAAAAAAAAGGAAACTCAGACAACACAGATGAGGTGAATGACTTCCAGGTAAAAAGGAAACATGATTACGAACATACAGAAGACAAATTTTAAGGAGCAATACATTTGTAAGGTTGGTTTGGAGTAAGTATGTCCAGACTAAATACATAGCAGTTATGTTTTACAGTAAAGTTAGTATTTCTTTTGTTAATAAAAATAAAATAACGTACCCTGTTATTATCCAAACTAATTGAGACCTGGGGTAGTTTGGATACTCAAATTGTTTGGATAATCAAACATATAATTGAACCAGATAAAAAGACATTTAAAATCTTGTTTTTTTTCTGCACGCATGAATACACTTTTCAACCATTCAGTGATTCCAGTGGACAATAAAGAAAATGTTTCACACAAAAGTTAACTACAAGCTCAAAACACATGCTCAAGCAAATACATATAATGTTTACATATTCAGACTTTATAATTTTTCCTACCTGAAAACTTCAGAAGGCTGGTTCTGATAATTGACATTTCTGATAATCGACTTTCAGATAATCAACTCTCTACTGTATACAGTATAGCATGCATTATAAGACTCTGTAAGAAAAATATGTAGTAACATAAAAGTACATAGAGCTAACAGAAATATCACAAATGAAAGAGTAACTGTTTTTAACGATAAAGCTATTTTAAACATTTCATATGGATTGAAAAGAAAAAGTATTTCTTTTGTTAAAAAAAAACAAAATAATGTACCCTGTTATAGGTTCATAGGTTCATGAGTTCATAGGTTGGTTCAAGGCTATCGGCCCTAGGGCCTATACAAGCCTAGCCATAACAATTCCCTGGATATTTCTTCCCACAATATTTACTTCCCTGGACCCCTGTCTAGCAGGGTGATTGAGGTGATCCCCAGAGTGAATTTCCTATCTCCTATCCAATCGTCAAGGTTCTTTTTGAAGAGGACCAAGGAGGCACTCTGCTTGACATGTATGTGCAGTCTATTCAAGAGTATGGGGAGTCTCTGAGTCAGGAACCTATCCCTCCAGCATGTTTTGTTCATTGTGATGATAAGGTTTAGATCCCTGGAGCGTGTCGCTCTGAGGGATTGGGATTTCTTTAAGTGGATCGTGTCCAACAGCTCAGGGTTTGATATGGCCTTGTATGTTAAGCAGAGATAGTCTCTGAGTAGACGATATGCCATAGAGTATAGCTGGAGTTTTTTTAGACAGTCAGCATAGGGCATCTGCTTTAGGCCTGTGATTCTTTTAGTGAGGTATTCCTGCGACCTTTCCAGCTGTTGCAGATGTCTTGTGAGGTACATTCCAAATGGGTCTAATGAGGGATGAGTACAGTGGGACAATGACCTTCTTTTTCCTGGATGAAAAGCCCTTAGTGATGAGGTGTGCCACATAGAAGGATTTCCTGACTGTTGTGGTTATCAAAGGTGGTCCACCTGTGTCCCTAAGTCTCTCATCACACTTTTGGTGTTTAGTGCACTGCCACCTATGTGGTAATTCATGGGTACATGTTTTTTCCCAAAGGGTATAACTATACATTTCTTGGCATTAAGCTTGAGTCCCTGGCTCTGGCACCAAGCATCTATTTCTGTAAGGCCCTTTTGTAGAATATCCACATCATTTGGGGATTCAATAATGGCTCCCAGTTTGTAGTCATCTGCGAACTTTGTTAGCCAGAGCCCCTTAGTGTTGGCCTGTACTTCAGAGAAGTAGATGCCAAACAAGAGCGGTCCCAGGACTGAACCCTGAGGTACTCCACTTGTCAATTGTCTGGAGCTGGATTTGGAGTCGGCTACTTTTACAGTCTGGTTTCTGTCAGTAAACCAGTTGGCAACCCGTCAAGTGACATAGGGATTATTTATGCCCAGCTTAGTATGTTTATGATTCCAGAGTGGGGGGTGGTGTCAAAGACCTTGGCGAGGTCCAGATAGGCTGTGTGGACCTCCTTACCCTCATCCACAGCTCTGGAGACTGATTTGAAGAAGTCAATCAGGTTGAGGAGACAAGATCGGCTCTTCACGAACCCAAACTGGGTGGGGTCCAGTGTTTGAAGGTTGCCATAAACAGCCTCTGCAAGCCTTAAATCCAGGACCCCTGCAAACCATAGACAAAGTGATTTACCACTAGGCCATGACAGATATAGTTATAATTACAATTTATTTATTTAATCTTTGTTGACCAGGTTAGTCCCAATAGGCCGATATCATCTTTACAGGGGAGATTTGAGGTGGTATTCATATTGATAAGAGGGAGATTCAGCCAGGGCATTTCCCCTGTTCTTCTTTCTGAAAGTGTAGTGGGATCTTTTACATTCACCTAAGCTGTAACCAATGCAGGCAGATGTAACCTTGCATTTAACGTCTCATCTGAAGGATGGCACACTCAGAAATGTAGCATTTCCCTTATGCTGCAGTGCAGTGTCAGTTTAAAGTACTTGGTGTGGCAATAGAACCCACAGCCTTCTTCCAGCACCAAAGATGAGTGAACTACCTGCTGAGTCACTGACAAGCATTAATGACAGTGCTATTTTCATTGCACTCCTAATGACTTTAACAAGAAATGGATGTTGTCACCCTAATATTTATTTATATTTATTTATTATTATTTATTACATTTCTTTCCTAGGACAGGGTAGACACAATGTACCTTTTCAGTGGATACCTGTAAAGAATAGCTGCACAATAAAATGAGTAAACAGCAAAACAATAGCTAATACATTTTAGACAATAACCATAAATGCATTTTAGGTTAATGTAATTCAGTCAGAGCTTGATAAAGATTTTTTAGACCTGATATGGAAATAGTACACAGAAGAATAAAAATCCCATACAGTGTTACATTTGAGGACAAGAATATGAAAACAGATGATTTATGACTGACATATAAGGCTATTTGAAACAAAGCTTTATAGAAGAAAAAAATTGTAAACTCTGAGGGCAACAATAAGTGTAGGTGGTTTTCTGAAGGTCAAAGAGCAATAGAACAGATTGTGGTTATATCAGGATGAGTGTAAGAGCCATTTAGTGAGTAGAGATGCTATACATAAGGAGGCCCACGAAAGGAGGCTGAGAGAAAGGCAGCAGTTAAGTTATCCCAGAAAAGGTGCAAGAGTATAGCCAAGTATATTTAGGTGATCCTTTGAGTGTTGTTTGAAATGACAAAGATCAACAATGGCTTGGGTAAATCCACCTCACATCCAGGAACCCTATGTATCATAAAAGAGTGAGTCAGAGGATGAACAACTAAAAGTATAAAAACCACAACAGTGATGCGACGAGATAACTGTCCCTAGTAAAGGACTGATTTCACATCCTTGGTATTTGTTAAAAATGAAAAATAAAAAACCTTAAACATTACAACACTAAGTAACAGCAATAATTAGTCCAAAACTTCATATGTTAATTCTTCTTCTATGAAGGTACTGAAGAAAAAGATCCAAACAGGTTTAGTCAGTGAAATAACTCAGCTTTAATATATGAGAAACACTTTCATTCACTAACTGAACTTCATCAGATCAACTTTTGAACAACAGCTTTAACCCATGGAAACTAACGCATACATTAAAAAGCACAAAGGATCATAAATCATAATAAACAACTTCATACATAGTAATGAGCCTATCTTACAATTTTAGGAAATGCACCTATCCTACAACTGTAAGCAATACACTCATCCTACAACTGTAAGAAATGCACCAATCCTACAAAAGTAAGCAATGGCCCCATCCTACAACTGTAAGCAATACTCTAATCTTTCAACTAAAAGCAATGAACCTGTACTACAACTGTAAGCAATGTGCATATCCTTCAACTACAGGCAATGAGCCCATCCTACAACTGTAA
Source organism: Protopterus annectens (assembly GCF_019279795.1). NCBI lineage: Eukaryota > Metazoa > Chordata > Ceratodontiformes > Protopteridae > Protopterus > Protopterus annectens. The sequence continues at coordinate 841,568,027 of NC_056749.1, read as the reverse complement.
GCAATGTACCTATACAAAAATTGTTAGCAATGCGCCCATCTGACAACTGTAAGAAATGCACCTATCCTACAACTGTAGACAAAGAGCATATCCTACAACTGTAAGAAATGAGCTGATCCAACAACTGTAAGCAATGTGCCTATCCTACAACTGTAAGCAATGACCCCATACAACAACTGTAAGCAATACTCCAATCCTTCAACTATAAGCAATAAACCTACACTACAACTGTAAGCAATGCGCCTATCCTACAATTGTAAGCAATGTGCCTATCCTAATACTGTAAGCAATGAGTGTATCCTACAACTGTAAGCAACGCACATATCCTAAAACTGTAAGCAATGCAAATATCTTACAACTGTAGGCAATGAACCTATCCTAAACTGTAGGCAATGAGCCTATCCTACAAATGTAAGCAATGCACCAATCCTACAACTGTAAGCAATGCACCAATCCTACAACTGTAAGTAATGTGCCTATCCTACAACTGTAGGAAATGCACCCATCCTACAACTGTAGGCAATGCACCAATCCTACAACTGTAAGCAATGCACCAATCCTACAACTGTAAGCAATGTGCCTATCCTACAACTGTAGGAAATGCACCCATCCTACAACTGTAGGCAATGCACCTATCCTACAACTGTAAGCAATGAGCCTATCTAAAC